>NC_040901.2:4764090-5079090 GCF_900634795.4 Betta splendens | reverse complement strand
TCCCCACTGCTGTTCTGCATAGGTCTGAACCCCCTCAGCCAAATAATAAACAAGACTGGCTATGGATACCGACTCCGGAACGGGGCCACCATAAGTCACCTCCTCTACATGGATGACATCAAGCTGTACGCCAAGAGTGAGCGAGACATCGACTCGCTGATCCACACCACCAGGATCTACAGCTCGGACATCGGGATGTCATTCGGACTCGAGAAATGTGGGAGGATGGTGACAAAGAGAGGCAAGGTAATCCACACAGAAGGGGTCTCACTCCCAGAAGGAACAATAGCAGACATTGAGGACAATTACAAGTACCTTGGAATACCACAGGCAAACGGCAACCTTGAACAGGCAACAAGGAATGCGGCAACAGCCAAATACCTCCAACGAGTAAGGCAAGTCCTAAGAAGCCAGCTCAATGGCAAGAACAAATCCCGGGCAATAAACAGCTACGCTCTGCCAGTGATCAGATACCCTGCGGGAATAATAAGGTGGCCAAAGGAAGAGATACAGACCACAGATGTTAAGACACGAAAGCTCCTCACCATGCATGGAGGGTTCCACCCCAAATCCAGCACCCTGAGACTGTACGCTAGCCGCAAGGAAGGAGGCCGAGGACTAGTGAGCGTGAGAGCCACTATCCAGGATGAAACATCCAAGATCCATAAGTACATCAAGGATAAGGCCCCGACAGATGACGTGCTGAGTGAATGTCTCAGGCAGTGGAGAACAGAGGATGAGATGCTGGAAGAGGGACCATCATGGGAGGACAAGCCCTTGCACGGGATGTACCACCGGAACATAACTGAAGTGGCTGATCTCAACAAATCCTACCAATGGCTTGAAAGGGCTGGGCTGAAGGACAGCACAGAGGCACTCATCCTGGCTGCACAGGAGCAGGCCCTGAGCACCAGAGCCATAGAGGCCCAGATCTACCACACCAGACAAGACCCAAGGTGTAGACTGTGCAAAGAGGCCCCAGAGACGGTCCAGCACATAACTGCAGGGTGTAAGATGCTGGCAGGCAAAGCATACATGGAACGCCATAACCAAGTGGCTGGCATAGTATACAGGAACATCTGCGCGGAGTATGGACTGGAAACCCCAACGTCAAAGTGGGAAACACCTCCCAAGGTGGTAGAGAACGAGCGAGCCAAGATCCTGTGGGACTTCCAGATCCAGACTGACAGAATGGTAATGGCGAACCAACCAGACATTGTGGTGGTGGATAAAGAGCAGAGGAAAGCCGTAGTGGTGGATGTAGCAATACCAAGCGATGGCAACATCAGGAAAAAGGAACATGAGAAACTAGAGAAATACCAAGGGCTCAGAGAAGAACTGGAGAAGGCTTGGAAGGTGAAGGCCACAGTGGTGCCTGTGGTGATCGGAGCACTAGGGGCTGTGACCCCCAAACTGGAGGAGTGGCTACGACAGATCCCTGGAAAAACATCCGAAATCTCAGTCCAGAAAAGTGCAGTCCTAGGAACAGCAAAGATACTGCGCAGAACCCTCAAGCTCCCTGGCCTCTGGTAGAGGACCCGAGCTTGGAAAGTGGATGAGACCACCCGCGGAGGGTGAGAATAGAGTGTGTATGTAACACATTTAACTTGGAGTTGAATTATCTCATCATCCATATAACTTTCTATACAATTATAACTTTATATACAATTAATAAATTAAACTTTTTATGGAGTGTTTTTACAAAAATAATTATGCACTTGTTGTATGAGATAAATGATATTCTTCTCTGGATACAAGTGACATGTTCGGGCCCAGACCTTGTAACCTAATCCATAAAAAAGAAACAGCTTCAAAACACTGAGGAAACAGCAGTGGGAGTCGCAACCTCAACAAATGGCTTTTGCTTGTTGAATCAATGCTGTGAGGAGTGATTAAGTTTTAAATGTCACACAGAGCCCAATCAAAGTGTTGTTTTTGCTCCATTTACGTGCTCTGTCATAGTGTGTGCTACAAACCCTAACCATTACTCTCTCATTAGATGGAGTCTGAAAGGCTCCGGGCACAAGAGTGATTCAGGCCGGTCAGTTGAATAAAGTGTTTTCATATAACAATTAAGACACTATCATTCATATAAAACAAGCACGTTTGAGACACTAATGTACTGTATGTGGCCTGCTGTTGACTTGCTTGTCATTTCTCTGTTGTGTAACCATGGCAGCCGGAGTGTTTTAGGCACATGGGAGGGGGGTGTTGGTCGAAGCCCCGTGGCAGCTACCAGAATGATCGCTTATGGAAATGTGTTGAAAATGCATGCATTGTAATTATTTTTAGTTTTAGCTGCTCAGAGGCGCTCCCTTCATTTTCACCTCCCTCTCCGCCATAGAGTAGCTCAGTAGTGTCTGATGACCTCCTCTTTACTCCTGCTGCCGTCTCCATCCCTTGCTTTGTAGTCTAGGCTTTCACATGCACCCACAGGACCTCGGAGAGAGAGTCTGCGTGCCTCGTGTGGTGATCAGCAAGATCCTGACAACCAATCATCTGTCTTCTAGTGGCGCGCCGCTTGGCTTCACATTTCAGGAGGGTGCCATTTCTTGTATTCCTGCCTGGGGAGCAGTTTCATGTTTGGAATGGACCGGTGGTTTTTCTCCGTCCTGACAAGTGACTCTGATAGATCTGCGCTGTGTATATTGGGGTACGAATCTGCAGAGCTTTGTTTCCAACCAGCTAGGCATTCAGAAGTGTGCAAAAACTATCATTCCACCCCCAAAAATCAGCATGAATTAGTTACAAAGGGACATTTTCTGGTCAAAGCGTCCTCCTTTCCCTCCCTCTCCTTCACTAGTTGCAGTGTAAAGAGGAAAGTTTCCCATTAAGAGTGTTCCCAGACCCAGCTTTTTTAGTGTGGAGAAAATACATTAGGAGAGTTAATGTGATTTTAGCTGAGCAGATTAGAAGTGTCTTTCATGGTCACATTCCAATATTAGTCCAGAGCTAAGCCTCAATATGTGTTTCTTTTGTGCTTAACCTCATAATGTCAAGAGACCTATAGTTACTTCCCGCATGGATATTCACTTCTGCTGCCAGCAAAGTTAGCTGCTCCGCTCATCTAAAGCTGTTAGGGGAATAAAAAAGCGGGGGCACAAGTGTGAAAAAGGACATTTGAGTTATTTTTTTTGCTTGGGACAGCACAGAATATTCTCCCCCTTCCTTCTGCTATTCCTGTTCCCTTCCCGCTCCAGTCTCCTCGAGCATATGCTGCCAAACCCACAAGCAATGCAGCATTGTCAGCTGACAAACAAATAGACTGGAGTCGATGGCCTTCGCTGATGATCTGTCCTAGCAGACTGAGAGTCCTGGCTGTCAGCAGGAGCCAAATCCTCGGAGTAAACATGAGCGGTGACTGATCCACGGTCGGTTTAAATGACCTCCGCGCTGCTGTCGCCTGCGTCTCACCCGGGGGAATTCAGACGCCTCAATCATGCTGCCACGCTCTCTTCCCAACTCGGTCCAAGAGGGATTAAGCAACCAAATCAATTAGAAGCTGTAGCTAAGAAGCAGAAGTCTCCTGCTATTTCTTCCTCCCCTCTCACTCTCCCTGCCTTTCTGCGCGCAGCCAAAAACAAAAGGTGCTTAAGTAGCTTTTAGCAGGAATGGTCACTAGCTCGTAATTAATTACAGCTGGATAATTGGGAGCACTTTCCTGCTATCTCTCTATAACTGTAACACACCACACCCGCAACCAAAGGACTATTGGTTTTATTAAAATCAGCATATTGCTCAGACAGTAGCCATCTTTTTGATAGCTCTCCCTTTCCCCCTGTTCTCCTCTTTCTTGCCCCAGTCTTTGTCTATATGCAGAGCGTGTCCGTGCGTCCCTGTACACCTTTCTCTCTCCCACCCACATCTCCTCTATTCACCACCATCACTCCTGCCCTGGGAAGAATGCAGAGGTTCAGAGGGAAACCACTGCGTGCCAGTGGCGGCGTGAGAGGAGGTTGCTGTGTGAATCCTCACGCTCTGTCTGTCTGTCTGTCTTTCCCTCGCTAGGCCAGAAGAATCAAAGGGGATCAGCTCCCTTGCAGCCCTGACTTAGAGGGGTTTGACTACAGAGGGTGGGGGCCATCCTCTTTTGATAGAAGTAACTCGGAGGTTAATGCAGAGAGCAGTGGGTGGATGTAAATGTATGCTGATCACCTGCTGCATTGAGCGAGGTTCTAAATGATGTGAACCAATGTTTACCTGTCTGTTGGCCCTGAACTGCCTCCGTTTGTTTGTTTGCATGTTTATTTCTGTTTTTGTCACCGCGTCCATCTGTCCGTCCGTCCGTCTGCTTGAGTAATCAATAGTCCCTTCATTAAACAAATGGAAGGAGATGGTAGGAAGCTGTATCAGGAAACCAATTAGATAGCGTAAGAGGGAGGGAAGGACATTTCAGATCCAAATCAGCCGCAATGAATCACAAGGGCACCGGTGATTCATAGGGCACAGCTTGATTTAGGGCTGGATAGGCATGATTCAACAACAAACTGGCTGTGTTAAATTGCGCCTCACTTTTACGCTGAACCCTGCTTGTGCTTTTGACATTCAATAATGGATACAAACTTCAGCGTTATTTACGGTCACGTGTCTCTCACTTGTGCACACAGGAGCTAACAGAAACCCGCAGACTCCGAGTACATTAAATGCTCCATTGTTTTATTGACTAGACTGTACTGTTCTCAGACTCCTCTGAGGCGTTGCAGACTTTGCTGTTTCCCGTTTATTACTTTTTTGTGTCACCGTAGTCTACCTGTGTTTAGATTTACCTCGTGGCTCTGACCCGACCCACCTCGCTGTTTCCTCGTCTGCTTGGAATGACTTTAATCCACGACTCTGACAAGTGTTAACGCTAATCTATTGACATTGTCATTGTCTGTATTATGTTGGAACCGAAATCTTGTTAGCTTAGCTTCACCCAAGACAGGAAATAGAGGTGGAGAAAAACAAGCACCATCTTCCAGCTTGTTTCTGTGATGTTTAACATGATGAATGATACATAGAACTAAATTTCCCTAAGGAGAAATGAATTTTAAGAAAAAAGAACTTCATGTACTGAACTCAATATTCTGCAGTTTGTACTGTTTATTTTGTTTTATCCTTATATTACGGTACGTTTACCACTAACTAAGTTTTACTGCCTGTTATGCAGCCTGCTTTGCATTATTTAACATTTTCTGTGTCATTTACCTTGTTGCCCAAAATTCTTGTGTGTTGCTGTGAGACTGAGCATTTACTTGACTTCAGTCACCGTGTGAGAACAAGCAGTGGAGGAGGGATGGGTATAATCTTCCTCTGTACACATTTGCATTTGAATGTTGAGAAAAGCAACTTAGCCGAGTCAGAGTCATATTTTAGCCTCGGTAGTTGAGCGTGTACGTTTACTGCTGGTGCTGCAGGCAACAAGCTGATTTCATGACAACTGGGAAATATCCCTTGGTCACAGGCCACCTGAACAACTGGAGCGAAGTTGGCCCAAATGCAAACGCTGGTAGATACACATTGCAAAAACTTGCCTTCGTTTCAGTGGAACGCTTGAATGTACTTTTGCATAGAGCATGAATTGTAAATTTTGCTCCTCTCTGTTGCAGATTAGGCACATGGGGTTAGGGGAACGCTTCATGCCCAGTAAATATGGACATGTAAAATAGGTGAAACAAAGCCCTCGTTGGGAATTTATACCCGTTTTATGTAAATGCCTGCTTCATAGGCTACTGTACATCACTGTCTCTGAGACTTAGTCAAGCGCCTCGTTCCATAGTGTTCCCTTTTCAAAGTCACTGTCTGGTTCTGTATTCATAACCATTCCAGTATGAATGTCCAATTCCATTTCAGCCCATAGACAAATTACCTGCTTAGACCTAGAACGCTAACCCTGTTCTCCGTGCATTGATTGATCCGTCTCCTATCTCCCCGCAGCAGCTTTATTTCAAATCTGAAAGCAAACATTAGCGGCCCGAACATTACCCTTCTCCCTTGTATTCTATCTCTTTCTCTCTCTCTCTATCGCATCCAGGAATCATCTGTCAAGGCAATGAGGGAATAATAGCAGCGCTCTCTCGCTAGGTCGGAGTGACTGCTGTACCTTCCATTACAACTGAGACATGACTGATTGCCTTGGAGATGGACGGCAGGGAATATGAATGAACTGATCTTGGTGAGATGGAGAGAGGGTAGTGCTGGTCTTTCTGGTAGTAACACTTTAGTCTGAAACTGGGAGCAGTGGAATTTCTTTCGTCCCCTGATGCACTGCACTTCAACATGTCAGAGTCATTGCACGACTTTGATATAAGATGGCAACATTTCTTCCCTAATACTCATTTATCTTCCAAAAGGAGCAACTTAAATGAAATGCACCTATACACCCCCCCCCTTTTTTTGGACGGCATCAAAGCTCTTTCCAAGGGCCCCTTGAAAAACAAATTGTCTCCATCTTGAAAGCATATTGCGGTGGTGCGTGCGTGGTGGAAAATACAGAAATGTCCACATGATTTATGTGCCATATGATTTCCAGTACAATTGCGAGCAGAACAAAAGAGAGAATGACTTGCTCTTCGCCACTGCATTGTACGTTGCTTTGATAAGCAGGCATTCTCTCTGAAAAATGAAAGAAATGTGTCATCTTTTTCAAAATCCACCAAGCTTTCATCTCATTGTTTGTCCTTCTGTGCCTGCTTTTGTTTCACGCAGTCTGCGTCTAAAGTATGATTTCTGGAGGGGCAGAGGGCTTCATTGTATCTTGCCGTGTTTGTCTTTCATTGCTCTCCTTTTTCCTTTTGTCATTCATAATATTCTGTATCTGGAGCGTGCTCTTTTGTCTGTTTTTCCACACAAAATGTTTGTGCGTGGAGATGGAGTGGAGCCACATGTATTGTAATACAACTTATCTGAGCTCAAACCTCTGCCTAATACCAACATACCGCACAAACTACAGTAGCCATTAGCTGTTTCGTTTTTTGTGATAATGACTAGAAAGAATATACTAGTTACTAGAGGAAATCTACTCCCTTAACTTCTCTCACATCAATTAAGTTTTCAGTAGATTCATTAACTGAATGAGTTATGGCAGCTACTGTAACAGTCCTTTTGCCTGACCACTCGCACATGCACGTGCTTTTATATGCCAGTGTTCAAAACTCCAGGTCTGCAGTGCATCTGGCTCACATGAATTATTTGCGTGAGGCAACCGCCTGCCAAACTATACGCATGTGTCTGTGTGTAGGTTTTTGTCGCCGCGTGTGATCCGTCGCCACGCAGCCATCTGGCCGGAATCCGAAACACTTAGGTATCACACGCAGTCGGCCCTTCCAGGTGTCACAGTGTCCAGGTGGTGGGTGGAACTTGCCAAGACCTTTTCCCCGCCTGGATCTGTGGCTTCACACAGTACTCTTTGCTAATATTTCACCTTGATATCACAGCTTTTAGATTTCATTTTATAGTAACCTTGACATCAGGAGAAAAATGTGCATACAGACTTTTTGATGATTAAACATGCTTAATTATTCAAACATTGTCATAAATCATGATTACAGCATATAGTATTTCATAAGAAAGCTGTCAAGTACCTATTATTGCCATCTGTTAAGGGTTATGGCCCTGTCCTGTAACTCTCCCAGTCACCAGTGTAGCCTTATCCATCTTTTATATTGTCAGTGCTACTGAAACCCGCGGTGGAGACGATGAAATATCAGTGGTCCATTATGTAGGTCTGACAGAGACTCTCAGGCTGGATGCAATGATTTCCTGTCAGTGTAGAGCAAGTGAGTGAACCTTTAGTTAAGAATCAATTTTTCCTTCATCACAATTTGATTTGCCTTGGACGTTGTGCATTTTAAATATGTACTGTACATTAGCTTGATAACAAGTATAAGAAACACAAACTCATTATTACACAAAATAAAATATGGCACAGAGAGGATTAGCAGGCTTTTGTGGTAAATTCATATGTTGCATGTGCTTTCACAGACTAGAAAAATTATATACTAAGAATACGGATTTATGGAGGCTATAGGCCACATTGTGATATAATGGTAACCTTTGTTTGTGTGCTTAAGTCATCCATGCTATAAAATGATTACTTAACTAATATAAATAAACATAACGGTCACTAAAAACTCTGTACTGTGCATTATATAGTCTTCAAATATTATAAGCCTGTGGGTTTGTGAAAGTGATGGATCTCATCTCAAAGTAGTTCTTTCTCAAGCTGAGGCCAGTGATTGATGCAGTATTACGACAGCAGCACCTCTCTAGCGATTGTCTATTCAAGCTCTGAGGTATGTGGTTAAAAAAACATGCAGGTACCCTGCAGTGCAGTGTGTGTGCTGTCCGTCTCTTTGTCTCCCTCTCCATCCCCCTTTAGCAGCATGTAGGTGTTTGGACTACAGTCCGTGCGTCGAGATAACCAAGTCTGACAGGTGCTACTCCTCGTTATTCAAATTGACTCTCAGCATTGTGAGAAGGAGTGATAGTTAGGAAAGTGCCCTTATGTGTTGTTCTAAAGGCTGCTGTGTGTACAGTATACTGTTTTATACAGTAGGTATGCACAGTCAAGCCTCTCACGCCACCCACCCCCACTCTGGCCATTTATGGTTACATTATGCTGACATTTATAATAAAATATCACCCTCTTATCATCTGTATACCATCGCATTTGTTACCATAAGCCAGGCCTATTGATCTAAATATCACATCCATCCTGCTTAGCACCAAAGCTGTGGAGCTCGCACGCAACAGCTCCCAAACAACAGGAGATAAATGAATGTCCATTAAGGAGGTTAGCTGGGCCTGTATGCGGACCCAACCTGGCCAAATTGGATTCTAATAGATGCCCTTGATAGTCTAATCACTTTGACCTGCTAACGGCCTCTTTAGTGACCAGCCTGTTATATAGCCAGACATTCAGACAGCTGGGATTTGGAGTCAAATAAGAACAATTAGGCTCCATCAGCATCACTATTTGTAGGTGTGGGTTTCCGTGTGTGAAAGAAGGGACGCATCTGACCTTCAGTATGGAGGTGGTAAACCATGATACAGCATTATTTGGGTCCTCATGGATTTTTGATGACACCCTGGCAGGTGGCGCTCACTGGCAGCAGGCTGGCTCAGATGTATTGTTTAGCCGTACATTTGTGTAAATGATACATGCCGACAGCCATTAATCATGTTGTTAGTGGCACATATTTAGGAATAGACAGCATTCAGAAACATACATATTCATGATAATTGAAGGAACTGTTACAACCGGTCGTTATTTCACATTTCTGTGGTTAGAAGCTAAATTCTACATTTAACAAGAAGTGCCAATAAAGCCTTTTAGATTGCTTTCAGCGATCTCATTAAATTTCAGATCTTTTTCATGGTCAACATTCTTATTAAAATGAATTTATTTGTACTAGGAGCTGGAAGTTTCCACCATGTGTCACCCTGTTCTTCTGAGCCTCTAAAAGGTTTTAGTCTCAAACGATGAATGCCAGGAAGCCTACTAATATTAGAGATACATGCCTTTTTATACAATTTATTAAAGTGAATCAGCTTGTAGAATTACATTCATTCATATTAATCTTGGCTGCAAACTGTAAAACCTGCACATGACAGGTTGCCATTAAATTCACAGTACAATCTGCTGCATGAGCACTGCTCATTGGGTGTATTTGTATTCACAAAGCCACGTTGGATAACCCCCACTAATAGAAATGTAGTCAAGTCTTTTACGTGAAGCTTTTAGCACCATGGATTTGCTTGACACTTTGCAAAACAGCCTTTTCTTACTTTGCTCCCTGGTCATGGAAAAATCTTTAGAACACAGTGCAGCTTATTAAACTTATTGAGGAATGGGGAATGGCTTTGACTCAAAGGAGCAATTGGTTTGCTTGGCTCTGATTTGTGTCTACAGTTCCTAAAATTTACCTACTTGGTAAAAGTGGCAACATGACTAGTGAGATAAGATAGGGACTATTTCCTGTGTGCATATAGTGAACACACACAGTGGTCAGTGGTGGTGTTGAGTGTCATCCTTGTGGCTTAAGTGTAAGCCTTGTTCAAACTGAAGACTAATAGGTTGGCAGTTCTGTATCTGTAGTAAGTGAAGGCTTAGCACACAGGACTGTGGTTGAGTCAGCTGAGGATCATCATCACTCCACTACTGGGAAAGAGAGTAGAGCCACAAGGCCACTGATCTGACAAGAGAGCAAGAGAGCTGCACATTACAACCCCTGGAAGTGAAGTGTCTGTCGTTTCTTTAGAAATATGTGACTGTCTTGGTTTTTGTGTGGATTAGAAAAGGCTTCTAATTTGTGAGGTCTACATACAAACTAAAACCGAGGTAGAGAGGATGGATTACAGAAACGTGGGAGGACTGTTCCCCAAGCCTGTTATTGAGTTTAGATACTCAGCAATTAAGATCTTTGCTTATTAAAACCTCTTGGCCATGTAAGTACATTACTGTGAAGTAACTTGTAAGAGAATTGCCACACATGACATGGCTACTGTACATTTGAATCCATATTTTACATGCTTTTTGTAATAAAACATAAAACAAACACTGGTCACTGTTTAGATGAAGGATTTGGCAAATACTGTAAGTGTAAGTAACCACAGGGAAAAAGGAAAAAAGTTCATGTATCATCACTCACTAGTGAGGAGCCCCCACTGGACTGACTGGTCAACCTGTCATGCCTTCCACATTTCACACGTCACATATCACAGTGGGCCTCATAGTTTGTCTTCGAAAAGACTGAGGATGATCCCAAGCCACAGCAAGCAACATGTAAGAGAAGCATCATCCATCATTCATACTTTCTTTTGCATCAGCGCATATGTAATGGCAATAAATATTACAACAGTTGTGGAGGTTCATTTGATGATTACAAAACGAATAACTGGGGTGTTATTAAAGTAAATCAAAAGCTTGTGTGGAATTCAGTTTGAAGAAGAATTATCAAAGGGTTATGATTCATTTATTATGCCTTTTTGTTTTCTAACGGGGGAAACCCAGGCTGCTTGAGGCGTAATTGTCTGCATCTTTCTGTTTGTCGTAGTGTGTGTGTGTGTGTGTGTGTGTGTGTGTGTGTGTGTGTGTGTGTGTGTGTGTGTGTGTCTGTGTGTGTCTGTGTGTGTCTGTGTGTGTCTGTGTGTGTCTGTGTGTCTGTGTGCGTATTTGTTCCGGGTTGTGAGTGTTTGGTGCTGCTGTGTTCTGTCGGTAGTGAGTGTTCGCGTGCGCGTACTGTAACACCTCGTTCTTCTTCTCTGGGGATGGAGACCTCGGTCCCGCCCTGTCTTCTGTCTGCTGCTACTCATTAGAGAGCGCTCTCATCACTGTTCCAGTTCAATTAGCCTCCAAGACCCGCTTAATATGTCATTGGCTTAGGTTTGAAGCACAAGGAGAAAGTGATATCACAGGTGTATTTAACAAGGAGAAAGTAGATCAGCCCGCTTCAATAACCATTACAGGGGAATGATATATATTTAACATCCACATTAACATTAACATTTCTTTGTAGACTAACTTTAACTACTAACCTTTTTATGTTAAGATCATTCTTCAGCAGCTACAATTCACTGCATCTGAGACGAATGTAATGACTTTCCATGTTCTTTTTTTAAATATATGTTTTTACATAACTGGATAAGGTGTGTTATCTGCATTACTGAGACTCAATGAGTCACCAGGGAAGCAGTGGATTAGATGCTAAAGCAGTTGTTTATGACCCCCCCCACCTCATCCCCAGATTAGTGGTTCAACTCCCAGATCCTCCTGACCACAGGTTAATGTGTGTTTGGACAAGACACTGAAGCTGTCCCACAGCAACTACCTCCGAATCAAACTAAAAACTGAAGATTGTTTGATTAATTCATTAATCAAACTTAGTCATGTTCTGGGCGAATATGTAGCAGATACAATCAGACCCAGTGTGTCACTCCGCAGTGAATTAATCTCCTTATCTTTTCCTTTTTTCTTGGCCTTATCCAGGTCAGGGTTGCAGTGGCAGCCGAGCAACAAGAGCAGCCCAGATGTTGTTTTAGCCTCGCAGCCCTATTCAAAGTAACAAATGGCCTCAATTTTAGAGCAGATGCAGGAGATTGTTTCATTTAAGTCCTGTTGGACCTTAGTGCCTCATTTAACACTATTTCATCATGCCGTTGGAATTCACCTCTCGTTTCACTGGGTTAAAGAAACTGTTTAAAGTTTTTCAACTCTGCCCTGAAGACTGAAGCAAGTCTTTTTTGTCTGCTAACACAAGCTTTTAATAATTAAAATAAAATCCATAGACTTGTTTTTTGTAAAATAATATATTAAGGTTTTTCTGATCACAATTTAAGACCCCCAAGACCCAAGCTAAGATACATTAAATGTGTACATTTCAAGGTTGCAGCATTTGTAGTGCAAAACCTCCATTTTTTGCAGTCTCGTAACTCAGACAGAATCACTGTTCAGGGACAGAATTTGTTCTAAAAAGACCTTACATTTCTATGACTCTATGGCCAGTATGAACTTGGGGGATCCCTCATAGCCATATTTTAGAGCCATTTACTGTCTTATGTCTATAAAGTCAATGAATGTACTGTATGGAGCCATTTACTGTCTTATGTCTATAAAGTCAATGAATGTACTGTATGTGCATATATATATGTATATGTATATATATATATATGTATATGTATATATATATATATATAGGATTCCCTCAATGATAGTACCTACTAAGTTAATGAAAAGTGTAGTAGTAGTACCTACTAAGTTAATGAAAAGAACGATAAAAATAAGTTTGGTTGTTGGTGGTAGTGGTTTAGTCAAGTAGGTTCTGGTATCTAGATATCTATCTGCACATAGTCCTGAAAATAGGTCAAATAGGCAAAATACAGTGCAGTGCCTTTAGGACCTACCTTGCACAGAGCATATTTATTTTGTGTTAGACTACATCCAGACATCTCCAGGATTTGGTGGTCTGTTCGAGTTTCTTTATTCTTCACGGAGCAAGGGGAGGTCACTGAGCGTTTTCTTCATGTCTCCCTCTAGTCTTGCCTCAGTCAAAAGTCTCTCTCATGCCTCGAGCTACTTCTCAATGAATCAGCCAGGATTTGGGCTGATGCCAAAGGAAGGGAGTCCATGCAGCTCTGGATTTAGCATCCTGCCATCGGTTGCAAATACATACAGTATCATGTTGAAACTTGGGCTGGTGCCCAGATATAAGAAGGACCTCTCTGGTTGTTTTACACTAGAGATCAGGTCAAAACCCCCAGGCAGGGCTTTTATCGACTGACCCTCACTCTCAACCAAACAGTAAATGTCGCTTTCTTCGAGGCCTTGCATGCTGAATTTAGATATGCAAATGTTGCTTTGATGCATTTGTTTGTGATCCTGTCGGTTTCCTACTAAAACGTTATTTTTATTCTGCTGACAAGTCTGCATTTGCAAATCTATTTATTCCTCTTGATTTATATTTTGTCACTTTAATCTTCTCATTAGGATGTTTTTTCCTTACGCTATTCTTGTGCGTTTTCTTCCTGTAGCAGTTCACAAACTGTTTTTAGATGTGGATTGCATAACGACGGCAAGAACAATTACCATCACTAGCAGCAGAATAAAACATGTAGATGAGGCAGCGGAATAAGAATAATGGTCACTGGTGTACAGTGCAGGCAGAAAGGCAGCTTTTTTACCTTTTGCACTCAGCTACAAAATTTACAGTAAGTGTCAAGTTAAAAATGCACATTATTTCTGGATCATTAACGGAATTGGCCACACCTGGTGCCATGATCCTGTGGGAATAGTGTCCCTTCCTCCAGTTCCAGCACAGTGCCACATATGGCAGACCTACAGGAACACTGCAAAAGCCCTTTTCCTATATACTGAATACTACCAGACCATCCTCACAAGAAAAAACATCTAAATGGAAATGTTGGACTGTTTTCCAGAATAAGACTGGTTTTCATTATATATTATTCAATTAATGTTATATTTCGGTAAACTGCTGATCTCCTACTCTACGTGACAGTAATTCAGCACCTTGGACAGCATCCCGGCAATAACGTTGCTCCTGACTACGTTCACAGTTCCAGGGTGCTGTCCAAAGTGCTGAACTCCTCGTGCATCTCCGCGCTAACATCTAAATGTCACGGTAAAACAAGTCGCATTGTCACTGCGTCCCCTCATTTTGCCCGGAAGCTGCTGCACGAACAGTCCCGGATTAGCTTCGGCACAAGTAAAGCCTAAGCCCCGGGCTGTCAGTGGCGAAACTGTAGACCCAGCCTACAACGTGACGACTGGCGGATGCGAGCCCGTCCGACGCGCACAGGAGGTTCATCGTGTGAGAAGGTGGTCTCGCGTATCCCGTGCGTCCTGTTCTGCTCCAGAGTCCAGCAGAATTGAATCATGATCCAAAACTCCACCTATAATAAAGCGTTCAATAGTCGTAATTTGTCCTGAGGGGCCGTTTCCCGTATTTTTCTCCCCACGTGCCCCCACTATGCAGATTGCAGTGTAGAAGGCGGGTCAGAGCGTCAGTGTGGGAGAAATCCTGGGGCCCATCATCAGTTGCGCTGAGTGAGTCGAGCTGCGAGATGCGCGTTCACTGAGCCGGGGGAAGGAGGACCGCTGCCTTCCCTTCGCCGCGCCTCACTTATAATAACCTCCTCATCACCAGCATCAGCATCTCAGCGCCCTGGGCAGACGATAATTAAAAAACACCGCGGTTTCACGATGGAATTTTGATGTGGATTATTATAATTTCTTATAATTTATACAATAGGCGTTATACGTCCGGGATCATCGCTCTGCACGAAAAGGTAGGAGCAGATCAAAACTGGGTTACTGGTGATTTTTATGCGATGCACTGTACATTTGTTGTTATGCGATTGTGTTTGCGTTGTTGAATACTGAAGTTTTTCCATCCGCAATAATTTACATTTTCCGTCAATCTTGTATGTATTTGATGAGTTTGGGCAGAGAGGCGGATTTAAGCGAAATGGGATGGTTTGGACGATTAGTTTAAAAGCTGTTTTCGGCCTCATAACTGGCGATTTGTGGTAAAATCGCGTCTCAAATGACCAAGTTTGTCTCGTCAACGGTGAATTTGTGACAAATACGGCGAAGGAGCCTTGCGCGTTGAGACGGAAAGTTTCCTCCGACCGGATCGCGTCTGCGAGGACGCGCGGCTCCGTCGAAAAAGACCGAGGCGAAGAAGCGATGCTCACGATTTACAAACGATGCCTCGAATTTATGAACCCGACTCGCGTTCAAAGCTGACTTAGTGATGTGTGAAACAAAGGCTCGTGACGCCTCGTGCAGCAGTCAGAGTGCCACCGTGCGCAGAACCGAGGGAAAGCTGGAGCGCTCCTGGAGGAGGTCGCCCGCTGTTTTATTCATCGGCGCGAGGGCTGCGGCTCTGATGTCCAGTCTCTTTTTTTTTAAGCGTATTTACTTTCAGCACATCATGTCAGATGTTCCATTAACGGATCAAAATCACTGTGATGAGCCAAAGGAAGGGCTGGGTATTGCGCTCTTTCTGCGAAACGCGGATCCGGCGGGGTCTGGAATAGACCGCTATAATTTAATATTTGTGCGGGGATGCTCACAGTGACCTCATCACCACCTTTGGGCACAGTTATTTCTCCTGGGACGAGCTGCGATAAATAATCATGACATGACATCATGATGTAATTGTCAATGGTTCTCCTCATAAAGCAACCCGGCACTGTTGGTACTTTTATTTCTAAGGTGAGGTTAATGAACAGTCCTATCGGGTCAACCCACTCTATGACACAGGTCTGCTGGTGCCAGTGTGATTAGGAAAAATCACTTCTATCCATCTGAGCTGCGATTGTCCGCTATAGTTAAATGAATTAGACTCACAATTCCATAGGATCAATACACATCCTAGCAGATTCCCCCTTGTCAGTTGTAAGTGCTGACATGGTCCCCTTTTGTAAGTGCCTCCTAAAGCCCCCCCCCCCCCCCCCTCCTAATCCCTGGACCCCAGCTTTTCTAACCAGTTGACTAACAGGTCCGGACACACTCCCCCAATTTAGGCCCGCCTGCCCTAGCGGTGCCGTGACTGATGTCGGATTAAATCGTTTCTGCAGGCTGAGGCGTGTGATGGACAGGGAGCACAGTGGGGGATAGACGGGTCTCCGGTGCGTGAGGGGGTTAGGCCATATTACAAAACATGTCAATAAATCTGCAGCACCGATGCATCATTTACGGCCAGCCTGTGACGGTACCCCGTGCAGGTCATCTCGTATCTTACTCTATTTAATAATTCAACGTGTATATCCCGGAAAACGCGTGTTTGTCCTGCCACAACTTACTTACACTGTCTGTGTCTTGGGCCTGAGCTAGCGAGGTTGGCTACGGCCACAGCCGCGGGCTGCGGCGACCAGGTAGACGCACCGTGACGCTCTCCAAGCCGCGGCCTACTTTTTTGTAATTAACAAGGCGAAGGTTTATTTTAGTTAACCGCACGCGCATCTGTAATTAGGCCAAAATAGCTTCTTAATTTGGGTTTTTGCGCCCCAGACCGCGGGCTGCTAAGTATGCTAAGAGGCGTGGGGTGAGCTGAAGGGCAGCTGAGGAAACGTCAGTAAAATATTCTGAGTGAATTTGACACGGCGCCACATTAGCCTCGTTTAGCTTAGCCTGCAGGCTACTGAGCAGGTGGGCTGTGTTCACGTCAACTTAGGGACTGGACATGTAAAATGTCTTTGCTTAAAATGCCGTTGAGATACACTCAAGTGGCGTTTTGTTTAAAGGCTTTCTTATCGCCGGGACCAGAGAAAACTCTATTAGCGCTTCATTTGTCAGAAAGGGAACGCGTTAGCATTGTTAGCAGCTCGGTCCCTGTCTCGTTATACCGGCGCGCAGGGACACCTGATGCCTCAGTTGTGCAATACACACAATAAGTCATGTTAATTGAATAGAGTCCAAACGGGAGACTGGCTGCTCAGGTTACACGGGCATGTCATACACAGTTTGCTGGACACACACACACACACACACACACACACACACACACTGGCCAGCTAGATTGACAGAGATGTTTTTATCCATTGCACTATTTCCTCCATTCATTCTAAGGGAAAGACAACCTTGTGCTGTCAGCGACGCACACGCCTGCATGGTGACACGCGTGCACACACATGCATTAGCATAGGTATCACTTACTACAATTCAATAGCCTGCCTGCAGCAGCTAGATTAACTATTCAGGGCAGGTGGTTGAGGGGCCGATTGTGTTGCATGGCTCTGTCCTACTGTCATGATTGGACAGTATGTTTGTCTGCTGAGCAGGCCACTGCCAAAACCATCGCAAGGGCAACGCTCGGAAGAGTACACACACGTATAAGGTTTCGCCATGTGAATAATTTCCAGCTCTGCTGAGCAAATTTAAACGCAACCGCATGTGTGCAGGTTTAACAAGCAATGGCTGGTGAGCTCGTTGATATTCAGTACCAACGTCGTCCTGGTTTGGGGTCATGCGAGAGGTTTGAGAACACCTTCATTGAAAGAAAGTTTCTTTTTAAATAGCGGAATGGGACTAGACAGCGGTGGTGTTCTAACGTATTTCTGTTTGTGATTGTAATCCCCCTAAGACATGCAAATGAGAGGCGAGAGAGAGAGTGGCTGTGGATAATTAGTCATATTTATCAGGATCCCAGCAGGCTAACGTTTGAGGCTAAACACATGTTCAGGCTCACCTCAGTGGATTTTTTGCCCATCACGCAAGCAGTGGAAGCAACTGGATGGTTCACAAAACCTCCATGTTGTGCTGCCACTCTTTGGGAATTTAACTCTTAAATTAAGCTTTTATAACTCTAATTACTTCAGCTGATGTTAGAATAAAAAGAATAATAGTTAGACATTGCAAGCTGCATTAAACAGTGGCAATTTACTGGATGTTTTCATTGGTACTTTTTGGTGTTTAATGGCCACAGAGACAGTCAGATTTGCATTCAGTGTTGTTCTTGACTCTGTTTTACTTTGGTCTCATCATACGTGTTATTGAAAATGTTGCAGCCTTTCCTGTGTGTATTTTGCTTAACTTGTGCTGTTGCCGCTTTTGCTAAAGAACATTTTTCATTTGTACCGACTGTTGAATTAATGGCTACCTCATATTAATACAAATATAATCTCAATATATGTCAAAACGACTTCGTATTTGACTAAAGTGATCTGCTTATGTTTTTTCTGCTGCCCTATTATAGGTCTGACGCTGCTGATCATAACATGGGGCACGGAACTGGACAAACGATGAAGGTTACGTGCTTCAATCCAGGAAGTCGACTTAAGGAAAAAATTCAAGAGGCATCTCTGAATCACTGACAAAATACACTGAGGATCAACGTTCATCTCAGCACTTTCCCCCATCCACTTTATGTGGAAAGTGGATATTTTCCGCATATATCTCTGCACAGACTTGCCTGGGAAGATTAGATTTTGCCCATTATCACCATTAGCTCTGCCTCAGAAATAATAAAAAAATAATAGTAATGGATTTTGCATACTCTGCATGGGTGTAAAAATATTTATGTGGAATATAACCTTCAGCAGATAAATCCTGGAACACAGCCATAATCAGATGTTATTAGCACTCTGAGGATCTATCTCCAGTTCTAACCCTTCTGGTACAACCTGTTATTCTCCACCATGAATCCCATCAGCCTGCCTGGACGTGTCCTTTTGCTCCTAAGTACTGTGCTGGGCCTGAGTGTCGCCTTGGAGTTCACTGGCTCTGAAGGTCAGTGGGCTCGCTACTTGCGCTGGGACGCCAGCTCCAGAAGTGACCTGACATTTCAGTTCAAGACTTCAGAATCCAAAGGCCTGGTGCTCTACTTCGACGACGGTGGGTTTTGCGACTTCCTGCTCCTCGCCGTGTCTGAGGGCAAGCTGCAGCTCCGCGTCAGCATCGACTGCGCCGAGACCACCATCGCCTCGGATAAAATGATCAACGACAGCCGCTGGCACTTCGCGGCCATCAACAGGCACAACTTGAGGACTGGCTTGGCTGTGGATGGCCAGACCAAGATGGAGGAAGTGCGGCCCCAGCGGCAGTTCATGAAGATCGTGAGCGACCTCTTCCTCGGAGGGCTCCCGGGGGACATCCGCACATCCGCGATCACCATGCCCTCTGTCCGCGAGCTGCCACCTTTCAAGGGAATTATCACAGATCTCAGTTATGGAAGTAAGCTACCCACACTCATCAACAGTCAGAAAGTACGCCTGGAGATGATGGGCCTTTGCACAGACAACCCCTGTGAGAATGGCGGGATCTGCTCCTTAGCAGATGGAGAAACCTACTGTGACTGCTCCAGAACTGGATATGTAGGTCGATACTGCACCGAAGGTAAGGGAGCCGGCTCCAGAGCTTTTTATGTCAAGAGCTAAATAATAACAATTTTGGAAAAAAATCAAAGGGATTATATACAAATTTAACATTGCAGCAGGTTTGCTGTGTGCCTCCAGGTGCACCATGAAAAGAATTATATTTACCCTCACTTGCTTATTTGTACCAGACACATGTCTCCTGCCACGTGGTTTAAAACTCAGTGTATTTGGCTGCACTATAAATCTCAATACAGATTGCTGAAATTTGATTTAATTTCCATAACTGTGTTGCTATTCCCGCTGCACCTAATGTGATTTGTGCCACCCCAAACTTCATTTATGAAATGCCTTGAAAAATGTGCATTGATTGCAAATCAGCATTCTCACAACAGTGTAATTTATGTGGAGCCGAAACGGCTCCACTCCGTGTGTTTGTAAGAGTTAATGCAATTCACACGAGACGTAGTGTTTTTCTTTGTGGGCTGTCGCAGCTTCTTTCGGAAACCCTTCATATTTTGCGTGGGAGTTAAATTAGAGGTGATGTGCTCGGCATTTCCTCCACCGTCACATTTATTGCTCTTGACGAGGATGCGGTACTGGTGGATACAGTATGACTAAAATTAAACACTCAGTTCTGTTTTCTCCATTAAATGTATTCAGCTCTTACAACGTGGTGCAGGGACCTGAAGGTAGAAACGAAGAGGAGAAACAACATCAATTCTTCCTCTGTACCAAGGTTATTTCTTTTTTGGGGAGTGTGATGAGGTTTTGATGACATTCTACCCTATTCTTTCAGCACATCTTTAAATATGTAGGCAATACTTCTATATATATATATAATCCCCTCAAATGACCTACTTTTACAACTTGCTATTAGTCTAGTCCTCCCACTCCAGGAAATACTAAAATATATTTTCTTTGTACTGTAGATTGAACCACTCTGAGGACTTTTAATGTTAAACCTTACATATTTCAAACCACCCCACTACCTCTGCAGCTGGTGCTCATGAGAATGGCCAGTAGTGTAGACACACAATTTCATTAGAATCTTACAGCTTCAACTATTTCCTTCAAGTGAATGGATTGTAAAAGATAATGTGTGAATAGACCCATGTCAGATCCACTCCACTGCTGACCCACTTGCTGTTCAAATCAGAAATCAAACTGGCTTCATTTGACTGTGAAAACAGGGGGATGCTCACTGAACGTACTGGGTAGCACTGAGTTCAGGGCGCGTTAAAAATAAAATATTATAACTTGCTTTTTGACCGTCTGGACCTACCCTCTTCTCCCTTCAGCCCACTTACTCATCGCTTCTGTCGGACAGTTCATGGAGGAGGAGGCGGCGGTCGGTTCGTCTCACAGGGGAATCGTGACATTCTCGTGTTCAAACAGCCGAGGTTTCAGGAGTGCGCCCGCGACTCATCCAGACAGCTTGGACGGCGAAAGACACGGTCACATCTCAGCCACAGGGCAGAGCACGTGTGACGAGTGGATTCACCACAGGCCTATTGTACACCAATTAGTCCCAGGAGGCCAGCTGCTGGACAGAGACCACCCCTATTTACACTCTCTCCTCACAGGCTAATCTATTCACACACCTAGTCTCCATTTTCTCCTGATCTCAGCCTATAAAAGAGCCAAGCGAGGGGGGGGCAGTCATGTTTGCTCCCCAGCTGATCTGACTGCTGCTCTTTCCTGCCTTCCTATTAACTGATGTGGCTGATTGTTGATTACGCCACAGAGACTGGGAACCATAATTAGCAAGATAATGAGAACAGAGATGGCTAATTTGCCCAGAAAATGCCTGCGCAAAAACGCTAGCGTCAATTCAAGCTGCCTGTCAGAAAACTATTGGAGAACGTGTTTTATAGTTATAGCCACATGTTCACATGGAACCAAACGCTCGCTTTCATCAACACTGTTGATTATGTTGCGCTTATGTTGTTGTTAATGAGCAACAAAAGCAAACCTGTGAATGCTCATTTCATACGTTATCAGACTGCACATACTCGGGCAACCTTGCATTCACCAGGCGTGCACATGGGCAAACACAGTCCAACACACACAGACACACAGAGCAACAAGGCCCTGGAGCTGCTCGTTAAAACGGGCAGATGGCTGACTGACTGAGTCGACTGGGCCTTGGAAGCATTTTGCCAGCCGTGTTCCTAATGGTAGCCTGCTAGCCCACTGGCCTAGAAGGAAAACACAAATTAAAATGTGAGATGAAACATGAGAAAATGAGATGGGAACGTGTGGTGGAGCCTGTTCGGCACCACTTGCAGTGAGACGTTCATGTGACCGCAGTCTTTGCCCACATCATGCTGTAGCATGGCTTATTTGGGCCCGTTGCAGGAGCGTCGTAACGTCACGCTGTCTGATATCCTGCAGCTCTTAGCACCATAAACAGATGCCCATAAAGAACATGTTCAGCCTCTCCTCCCATGTGGACCAGGATGTATCAGTGTGACTAAATGTGTCAGGGCACTGCGCTGAATTAGACACCTCAAACCACCACCACAAATCTGCTGCTGCGGCTTCGGACCTTAGTCGTGCGCGGCGCTGGCAGCTCTTAAACTACTACTTTGCATGGAGTTATCCGTAATGTCGGCTCCATTTTGCTTCCGTTATTAGCTGTGCAAATACCAGTATATTTTATGATAATGACCCTGATATTGTCCCACATTGTGTTCAGTTAAATTAACAGGGTGACATTATGAAGCCTCTTGAATACCTTAGGGTTTTGGCAGTTACAATGAGATATGCATAAGGTCAAGGTTATGAAGAGCTACCCTGGATTGTTGAATGAATATGTAAAATGATTGCTCATTGCGTGCGTTGGAAGCTCACATCCTGTTTTGGTAATGGGCAGTTTAGGGCCTCTTTTGCTTAAAAGTGTCCACCGGCCTGATGGAAGACTAGTAATTGAAGGCCAGGGCAGGCAAACTGTTAAGCAAGTGCTGAAATGCTGCCTTCAGGCTTAGCTTTGGGGATTAATAAATAGACAAGGGAAAAAAATGACAGTTACAATAATCTTACTATAAAAAGTAGGTCAGAGGGAAAAAATGGTGCAGGGGCCTGCCTGATTCTAGTGCAGAGGGCATTTGTGTCTAGTGCCCAAGCCGAAAATTATGTTTGGATTTGAGTGGCGAAGCTGCTGGTAAAATAGAGCAGGGGATTACGCTCGGACCACATGTCCTCTACAGCACATTGGCTTGTTCTGGACGATGTCGCATCAAGAGAAAGGGCTTTATCTGCATGGCAAAGTGTTCAACACGCGAGCACGCACGCGCGCACGGCGTCCGCACGCCTGGCGGGCGCCAGCGTTTGCACAGTCAGAACAAAGGCACACGTCCCTGCTTAGTCAGGCACATGCACTCACGGGCTTTAGTTTTCCCAGGTTCTGTCCACCAGCTGGCCACTGTCGTACCTGCCGTCCCTTCGCTCCTTCCTTTGGACTGTGGGAGGAGATGCAGCAGCCATTTTGGGCTCCTTAAAGGGAAAATCTCATCTCTCCTCGTCTCCTTGATGACATTTGTGTCTTAGTGTCTAACAAAGCCACAGAGAAACAACAATAAAGCCTGAAAATACTCATTTATACAGTATCTTAGCGTGAGCTTAGATCAAGCAGTAATATGATGTTGTGTATTAGAGCCGACTCATCAAATGTTCAGTGTCGTCTGTCTGTACTTAAGTTTAATTTGTTCTTGTCAGCCCGGTGTTCTCCCAGGCTCAGCGCTTGCGTTAAAACTTAAAAAGCAAAAACGCTACATAGCAATGCATCACGCAATGACATCTGCATTAACTCGCCTGATGTGAGTCAGACTGGCATGTTTGACAGCCACAAGGTGTCATGCACGGGTGCGATTCCCGCTGAGGACGTTCGCTGCGAGGGATGCGTCCTCCTTTTTCCCCCAAAGCCGTGCAGGGAAACCACAGTGAGCATTCCCCCAGAAAAACCACAAGGAGCGTGCCAAATTTGGGCCAACAGTGAAGACAGCATTGTGTGTGGGGGGGTTGAAATGGCAAAAGGGGAGGTGGAGGAGAATGATATGGGTCTGATATACAGCAACTTGCGATCCACAAACCTCACAGCACAAGTAAATCCTCACAAGCATGGATTTACGTCTTGTTTCATGTGCGTGAGGCACTCTGTGTGATACAAGATGCAGAATATTATGCTACTGTAACAATATTCGATACGGTGTAATGTCCATCTGTTTCCTCCCAGAGGATGAGACAGATGAAATGTCGAGTTTATCTTCTTCTCTCCACAGGGATTTAAAGTGACGTCCTTAAATTGAGCAGGCATGTCAAGGGGGCAGCTGTTGCTCCTTTACATGGCGGGACACGCTTAGCAGTGTGGGATGTTTTGCATGTTAGAGGCACATGCAAGCGAGTGGTAGCGTGTGGCTAATGTGGGACTTTTCCTTTGCTTTCTCTCCTTCCTCCTGACACCTCCACAGCTGTGCAGAGAAAACCAGGTGAGTCCCAACAAAGACGAGTCCTAGTTTGGTGCAACGCCTCACTTTATTAAATCGAGTGTAATTTGTTAAACCTTTTCATGCAGCCACTTTCAGAAGGCAAGCAATTCTAAGCAGTTCAATTCTAAGACTTATAACAGACATATACCCAGTAAACAACCTGAAGAGCTACTTAATATTCACATTCTCTTTGCTGTCATTATTAGTCATTTGTCTGTTTCAACAGAAAGCTTTCAGATGCACTTGGGGAAAGCTTTTCTTTCAGTGTGATCGTCATGGTTTGCCATCATGCAAATCATGAGTAATGACAATACGGGTTCAGTATTGGCGTGCAGTTCTCAGATTTTCTCTCTTCCTCTCTGTTCGTCTTCTCTCCTCAAGGCCTCGCACACCTGAAGGCAGAGCAAGGTATGCTCTTCTCTTTCCTCATAAATGTCTGGTTTCTGTGTGTGGGTGTGTTCCGTCGACGCATGGCTGCGTTTTGGGGGGGTTCTCCCTCGTGCCTGTCGTGTGTGTGTGTGTGTGGGTGCGTTGCGGCACTCCCATTGTTGTTGTGGAGGAATGGGAGGGGTTTGCGTGCGTGTCGGCATGGCATGTTCCTCAGCTCACCTTCCTCTCTCGCTCATGTCTCCTAACCCTGGTTTCACCCAGGTTTCCGTGTATTACGTAACCGTGTACTGCCCTCAGCTCCACGGCTAACATGCTGTGACACACTCCACTGTTTCTGCTTGACCTTTGCAGTGGCGGCGTAGAGGAGGGAGTGATGGGGTTGCAGGGATGCGGGTATATAGATATATGGAAGATAGCACTTTTGTCCAACTGCATATTGTAAAATTATTATTCAATAAAAAAACAATCTTCTAGTTTATTTGAATCAGAAGAATTCTGAATTTGAAAGTGAAGCATAAAACATGTCCAAGGTCCCTCAACTCACTGCTCTTTTATTAGCACTCCTTTCAGTATGACATAAGAGTAAAAACTGCAGTATTTGAATCTAACAATTGCACTATTTTAATGCTGTTCACCCAAGATAGGGACAACGTACCGGCTAAGCTTGAGTTGTGTGCTGATCCCGTGCTCTGCTCCCGTTTCCCCGCCGTTTGCATGACTGTCAACATTTTGCATGGGAAGTGTCACTTGGCAGTGTACGAGCTCACTGAAGACTAACAACAGCTTATCCCCACTTTTTTGCTGTCTCTCTCTTGTGCTCCGTGCGGGATGACACTCTCCCTCCCCTTTTTATCTCTATGGATCCTTTCTCCTCTTCGAAAACTGTAGGTAGAAACAAAGGTACAGAAATCTCCTTTTCCCTACTGTACTCTTGTGCACTGATAAAAGAGAAAGCTGTGTGTGTGTGTGTGTGTGTGTGTGTGTGTGTGTGTGTGTGTGTGTGTGTGTGTGTGTGTGTGTGTGTGTGTGTGTGTGTGTGTGTGTGTGTGTGTGTGTGTGTGTGTGTGTGTGTGTGTGTGTGTGGCTGCTGCTGTTGAATTTGCTATTGTGCTGCCACTGGTTAATCATTCACTGTGTGTGTTCATTAAGTGTGTGCATATGCGTGCCTGTGTGTTGGAGGGAGAAAGTGGAAAATCAAGGGAATCGATGCTTTCCAGCTAATGAGGGCTCGCATTACCCATTGGCATGAAGGATGAGTGGCAGTGGGAAGACATACGATGGCAGGACTGCAAAGATTTTCACTTGATTATCACTGAATAATCCACTGCAGAGCAAACTATCATCATTCTAAATTAAACAGTGTCTTTACAGGCCATAAATATTAACAATAGGCCGTGAGAATGAAGCGTTTGTGTGCCTTGTGTGTGTCAGCGCTTAATTGGATGTGACAGCTCTGTGTGTGTTGTGAAGAAGCTGATTGGTGAATTTGATCTGACATTTGGCTTCATGTGAATGAGGTCATAGCAGTGACCTTTGTGTATTGCAGTCGAACAGAGAATATCCTCATTATTCATTTATCATGGCTATGTGATACTGTGTCTAGTTGTGTGTGTGTGTGCGTGTGTGCGGTGGCTCATGTGTGTCATATTCATGTCTGCCAGTTGTAGCTCGATGGAAGAAAACCAATGCTTATAATTTTGATTGGTATCAGTTTAAAGCGTTTGAGTGAAACACTATATGTGGAAGCGGAGTGAAAACTGAGAACCGCTCCATTAGGTGAACGCCATATGCTTTCAGGGAGTCAACATATACCACTGTGGTAAACCATCAACCACCTTCCAACCTCGGATTGTAGGTGTGGGTTAACCAACAATTGCATCAGCATTTCAGGCGGCATCTGTATACAACAACAAATAGCACCTAGCTTTGATGCACTGGCCCTGTCTGTACTCGCCTTCGTTCCAGAAGACCAGTGAGTTATTACATCAGAACCGTAGCTACTTAATCAAAAACAGCATACATCTAAAAGGGGGTGGTTGTAAAGATCACACATGTAGGGAGAATTCATGTTGCATAAGTGATTAGAGGACTTTGCAAGATCATGATGTGTAAATTTGGACTGTGCCTTGCAGCAGGTCCCTCTGCTATTAGATCCGTGTCCCTTCATTTGTGTGTATTACTGTAAATGGCACGGTGGTCAGAGGGCAGAGTGAGATGGAGGCTGGGGAGAACAGAGCTGAACAGGCGTGAGCAGGCGAAGGAGCTGGAAACAAAGGACAAAAAAAAAAGATAGATTGCTGCAGAATAAAAGGCCGGCGGAGCGTGTCAGTGATGCAAGGCAACATATTTCTAATGAAATATAGAGAGCACCTTGTCATCTCTGTACTCAAATACGGGGCTGATGCTGCATGTACCCTGAGCCACGCATCCAGACTGCTTTGCTACCTCGCAGTCAGAGAGGCCCCACATTGTTCTCAGCGGTGAGATGCGACTTCTTTTGATGCATAGCTTTCAAAATATAGCATCGTTTCTCTAAGACGGGGCAGCGGACCCGGGGCCCCGCTCTAGTTTACAGCTCTGCTCCAGTTAGCGACATGCGACTTCAAGCTGCAGCTATGTGCCAAATATGACCAACGACGTACAGAGTTAGCGGAGTGCTGTTAGACTTTACTTTTAATAGACCGAATTCATCATATGTGGTGTTTGTGATGCATCGCACCCATCAGTCAAAGCAGATTTACAGATGGATGAAAACAGAGCGTCCTATAATGCGCGGGTACTTGCTGGTCCGCATGGAAACCGAGCATTACAAATGCACGCTGTCGCACACACAAGCTGGTGCGTACACAACAAGCTATATGATCACATTTTACTGTGTAAACGAGAAAGCGTTTGCTCCCCAGGGCAGGTGAGAGAGCAGGGGCCGGTCCGTTTGAGGAAGCGGCGCGGATGAAGGGCGAGCGAGGTGGTGAGACGTCTAATCCCCCCGCATGAATCTTAGGACTGAGAACTTATTCTCCACTTCTGCAGTCGCTCTCCCTAATTATCCCCTCAAAGTCCTGCCGCAAAGTTCACACAGGCAAAGACTTCTGCTTTCTGCCTCTGTCACACTCTGTTTCTGTCTCTCTCTCTCTCCCTGTGTGTGTGTGTGTGTACTCTCCCCCTGCCTGTCACCCCTCCTCTGACTCTGACTCCATCTCTCTCCGTCTCCCTCTCTGCCTTTGTCCCACCCTATTCATCTTGGCCTGCCTCAGTATTCTCCGTGGCCTCTCTCTCTCCCCCTCCTGCTCTTTACCGCTCCTTGAGTTTCTCCAGTTGAAAGCGCCGCGGACGTCGCGGGCCTCACGTCACAGTCGATCCCGAGGATGGGAGTTGTGTGGTGTTGCTTACTGCCTGTCCACAGATGCTGTCAAGCTTCAGCGGGCTCTATGTGCAGCTCCGTGTGTCCTCGTTGGACCTTCGGTTTGTTCATTGGATTTCAACCATTACAGGCAATAGTAATACGAGTGGTGATCTATTTAGCGAATCATGCCACTTTGTGGTTTTCTGGACAAATGGTGCTTGTCAATGTCTGACCAGCAGTACATAAAGCTGCACTGACTCATTCACTAACTTGAGATGAAATCCATATTCTGTTCTGTTCATCCTCTTACTGTATGACACATGCCCGTTCATTTTGTTGTCACCATCTTGTTCACGGGATAAAAGATTCCTCAGCAAAATATTTAAAAACCTTTGTAGATTTTTAAACTTGGATTTTATAAGTATAGCAGAGCTCATTTAGGATGCCTTTAATGTATTTGATTACATAATTTTAATTCTAGTCTTGTTTAGATGCCTTTAATTCATTTGTTTAATTCTAGGTACCAGTTGTGTATTTTCGTTATTACACCTCAGAAGCCTCTACAGAAGCAAAGGCCTAATAAACTGATTGACTCCTGTTGTGCTGCTCCACTTTAATCTATCGACACACGATTCCATGTGAGAAAACAAGGCACTTGTCCTTTCTGCGTCTCTGCAATGCACGAGCTGGCGACGGGGGCTGCGTTTCGTCAGACCTTTGGGTTTGTTTTCGTCCGCGCCGTGTCGCCGAGGCAAAGAAAACCGGTTTTACTGTTACGCCACAGACGCCGGGATCCAAAGCACCAGCTGGCAGTCATTGGCCTTGGCACGCGTCGGTTGTGCTGCTGATAAACGGCCAATAATGGCCAGACGTTCACCCCGAAATTGAGTTTAACTTTGCCTCTCCTCATTACTCAGTCTGCAACTACTCGAGGTGGATTTCAAAGTTGCCATAAATTGAGGGCATTGGTCAAATTGATTTCCGCGCTGACCGGCTGCTACTCGAGCAGTCAGAAAATATGAGTTGTTCTTTTGCACTCGTGGGTTTCTTCATGCAGCTCATTGTTTCTGATAGGAAGCTGATTGGCTGAAGTTTGACCATTTTCCATTTGGTTTCATAGAAACTGCAACCGGTATTGTTTAGAATTGCGCCTGAGAAGCGGAGGCTACAACTATTGTGGAGTTCAAAGTTGTGTTAATAAGTAATAGAGCAGATTTAGCAGGAGCAGAGGTAGGCATTGATTGTCTCTTCTACAGTAATTTGCTGTGTGCCTTCCCTGTTATTCCGCTCCCGTCTCTGTTCTTTCTTTTTGTTGTGTCATTTCCTTTGGTTCCGTATTTCTCCAACATTTTAGTTCCTTTCTGTCATGTGCCTTTTTGTTCTTCATTTGTTTTACATTATTCTCTGTTCTGCTCTGTCGTGTCCCCTTCCTCCGAGCTATTTCCTGCACATCCGGTTCCCCAGACGGCAGGAGTTCATAAAGCATTTTAAACTACACGACGCGCGGCGCGATCCGTTCCTAGACATCATCACAGACGCCGGCCCGTCAATGGGTAGTCGTTCACTTTCATTTTCCGCTCTCAGGTCGGCCTTGCGCTCGCTTTACTCTTCTCCCTCTGTTCTCTCTCTCTTTCTGCTCCTGACCTCTGGGATCAACCGAGCAAAACTGATTCCGACTTTTTCACGCATCATGAGTGCGTCAGTGGTTACGCAACAGCGAGGGAGCAAGAGAGAGAGAGAGTGGGAGAGATGAGAATATGTAACTGGCATATTTATTTGTATACAGTATATATTTGCATTTTTGCTTATCACGAAAGGAGCATTGCTCGTGGTTAAGCCAGTTTTCCACCAAATATTTGTTTGCATGAAGCATTTGAACTATCATTATTGGCTTTGCTTCTGGGCAAACATAAAATGTGTACTGTGGACACACACTGACAAATAGCTTACATAAATGCACATCAGCATGGTCACATACAGGGCACATGAAGCATTCTTACTCTGCTCTCAAAGCCTATTTCAGTCTGTTGTAATGACGATGAATGAATGTAAAGTGTTGCAGTTAAACAAAATGAATATTTACATCATTTATTAGTCACATAACCTGCCATATACTACAGTATTTGTTTCAAGTACTACCTGACTTCAAGTAAAAACAAGCCTAAATCGTACCAAGTGAGTGTATGAGTGAGCCCGTTTGGCTGGAAACTCAAGAAGGCCGTGTATTGTTTGTGAAGTGCCTGAGACCTTATGAGTGGGATTTGTGTGAAGAACTAGGTTAAGATGTGGCTTGAAGGGCTGCATTGCGAGCGTCTAGGTACGAGTGCAGAAAGGCTCGGGAATATGTGGGAGCTTGTGTGTTTGTGCAGTCTGTGGGATTGTGCACAGGGGTGACATGTGTAGATGTGATGGCTGCAGCCATGCATGGATGTTCACACCAGGGAGGAAGTAAACAAACATGGCAGCCGAATGGTAAGAAATGCAGTAACCTCTGTTGGAGTATGCTGCGTCTTTCTCTCCCCCTCGTTCCTCTCATCTGCTTCTTTATCTAATTCTTCCGGTCTGTCTCTGTTCATTAACACAGCCAAGTTTAAGGTTGTTACATAGCCTGTGTATGTGTGTTTGTTGGTTGGGCAGCTCCGACAACGATAAGAAGCAGGAGGGTTTGAGTAAGTTACCTTGGTTTAAAATGTATTGTTAAATTGACTGATAGTGCCATGAAAAGTTATTATAGTTATTATTTAGGTTATTTCCCCAATATGTAATAATTAATACGACCCGAAAATCTTAATTCACATTGACATGAGTTAGGACTTGGATTCCAGGTTAAATAACAGCTATCATCAACCAATAAATGTATGACAACAATATATACACAATATACTGTACAGCTCACTTAAAAGACAAAAAAAAAAACATTTAGAACAGTGTTATGAAATACAGAGAATGTGCAGTTTTGGTGGAGATCTGTCGTTTTTGAGGGGAAGGAGAATGAAATAATCCAAATACCATCGGAGTAACGGAAGTGTGGAAATATAATATCTGGAAATATTTGACATGTTTAACAACAAAGCATTCGAAGGTAAAGCAACTGCTGAGTAGGAACAAGGATCTAGCTAAAATTATAATGGTTAGCTTGCTGGGAAATGAAACGGCATTACCTCAGCTCATTCATTGGCACCAGTGCACAGAAAGAGGATTCGCCTTTTAGTTATTAGCTTTCTCACAGACTAACACCTGTTGTAGAGCAGAGGCTTTAATTTAGCCAATAAAAGATGATTCTACTGAAGTTCTTATTGCAGTTATCTTCGTGTGAAGTAATCCTTTTCTCAAGAACAAAATGGCTTTTTACGTTTGTTTAATGCCCAAAACACAATAAAAGCTCTTAATGTGTTTACAGTACGTAAAATATGTCAAACAGATTTCTTTTGTGGAAATGTGAAAAGGCATGAGTTAAATTTGAGGGGGTGCACTCAGACTGCATATGTATGAGGACTAAATTTATGTGTGACACCACTGCTGTGCCTGGCATTGCTTGACACAGTTTGGCAGCACTCCTGCCTGACAGGAGGCCTGCTTCCTATGACTTCTAACTAAGACGAGTGTCTGTGGAAATTTGCCCTTGTGTTAAAGTGCTGATCTCATGTGGCGTGTCTGTTTGAACACGCCACACAAATGTATTGTTGCCTTTGAGAAAAGAAAACCAACTTTAAAAGTTGGTCAGATGTTTACTGGTAATAGGCGATGAAAGCAGTGCAAGAGAAAGTAGAGTCAAACAAGTAGATGAAAGGGCAAAGGTGTCTCCTGTCGGTGGTTATTAGAGTAAGTGAGGGATCTGAAACGTTAAAAAGGACTGTTCTTTAGACTAAAACCAGGGTCAACGTGTAAAATGGAAACCTTTCACACCAGAAGGGGAATAAATCTGCTAACAGCCTTGATATTATTGCATTATTTTTATAAAAACTGAGAAGAAAATGTGGTCAGGAGCTGGTTGCCTTTGTGTGATCACAAATTTATATTTTTATTTTTTTATGTAAGTGGTTCCATTTAATTAAACATTGTCCAGGTTATTCGCAAAAGGCAAATGATCAAAATGCGACAATGGAAAAATTCAGGCAATTGAAATTCAGTGTACGAACGTCCATGTGTTCAGACTTTAATTCATGGCAGAAAGGCTAATAAGTAGATGTATCAGCAAGGAAACTCAACAGAAATGATCTGATTCATTCTTCCTCTTTTTTTATTGGCATGCCCTCAATTATCTGCCCAGTTGAGGTGTCACTTGGTTTTAATCGCAATTAAAGAGAATATGCAGCCCTCTCTCCCTCCTTTGGAACGAGACGTGGTACGAACCGCGTGAGCCAGCGAATGCCCTTGCTGTGGCAGAGCCGTTATGCAGATCATATGCTAATGAAGTCATCCCATTTGGTTCTGCTTAGGGTGCCCTGCACTGAGGGATGATAATCAAGCACTGATCAGATCCTAGCGCTGTGTGCGTGTGTGTGTTAGGCGATTCCAGCCTTTTGTCGTTTCGTGTTTGGAAGCCTTCGGGGGAGAAAACGTCTGCGGGTCTAAAATGTCACATCTTTTTTTTTGCGCTTGGTAAACAAACGACCTTCTTTTACATAAACTGTCTTAATTTTTCTTTTTTTCCTTCAAACAACAAGGATGTGAAGATTTGGCAAACGTGCTGTTGTTCAGGACGGTAGTCAGAATTCAAATGATGCTGTGGCCCCTCCATATGTTGTGCTGAAAGCATGACTGACCCACAGTCTGTGCCTCCACGCATCCACAACAAAGCTGCTACAAACAGTTTGTCTTCTTGATACAAAGTGTGCCAAACATTAAACTCTCATGAATTCCAGCTACTGCAGCTGTTGTTCTATATGCACACAATGACGACGCATCATGTCACTGTACTGTAAATGACCAAAAACGTCTTGGGTGTTTCAGTCTTTGTACGTACGCACCAAAATACTCCAGCTTGTGCTTCAGTGAGTTTCATTTCCTGTAATACGGGCACACAGTAGCTGCAGCGTTTGTGTTGTTGCCCACTGTCTGCAACTTTTAGCGCCGAGTGGAAAATCCCGGGACGTGACCTCAGTCTCCTCGGTGGTAGTTACATCTCTGGTGCTGTCACAACAAATGTGCTACGAGGACCTCTGCGACAAGGTCCCCGCATACAGTATATTTATTTATTTATTTATAATGCTTAAGTTATTGGATACGCTTTATCCTACGCTGTCTTTAATGTACTCATCCTGTATTGATTGACTTTTTGTACTTACGCTTTGTACTTCATTCTTGATTTACTGCAACTCCTCTTCTGTCCCATGTCCTTTATATCTTCTTGACTCTTTTCTTGCAGCTTCACTATTACCAGTCACTCACCCACCTCACTGACTTCCTATTTGCCTGTCAGAAAGTCATCACATCGCTGTACAGTATGTTTCTCATGTTCCTCACATCTCTCTTTCAGCCCCCTCTTTTTTTTCTCCTTGTAAAATATAGAAATGTTAGGGTTCCTCTCATGATTTAATCATGCCCTTACTTTTCTACCATCTCCTCCTTGGCGTTGTACTCTCACTTTCATTTTTTGTAGTTCAGTTGAAGTTCACGGCCGTTTTATAACTGTCCCTGATTCTTCAGTTTGTCCCTCAGTCTCCTCTTCAGCTGCGCTACCTGTTCCCAATCCTCTCTAGTCCTACCCCAACCCTCCCTCAAGCCTAAAGTAAACAAAACCTCATTTCAATCTTTTATCGCCTCTTATTTCTCTTTAAAAAGAAGAAAAAAAACTCATTGTATCTGTTAAACTACTGCATCCAACTTTAATGTCGTTTTAGGCAAATTGCAAAGCATCGCAGCAAACCCATTAACCCCTGTTGCCTTGGTCCCCGGCTGGGGGTCCTCTGAGAGACCTACTGAGGCATTTGATAGCGTTTGATCCTGCTCTTTCATTTCAGAGGTGTGCGTGTGTATGTGTGTTATTCAGATGAACACATCCTATTGATCTCCATTGTCCTGTGCTTGCACTGCCTGACAGATCTGCAGGAGGAAATAATTAGTGCGGTAATTGGCTGTTCAGTTGCATGGAAATATGCTGAGCTAACACAACGCGGCCTGACCCCCACAGTCGATGTTGACAGGAGGGAGCTCTGGCAAATGTCTTTTTAAGTAAAGATTCTTTGTAGTTGAAGTAATAATAATAATGTTTAATCACAAGCTTTGAGAGTCATTGAAGCACGTTTAGAGTAAATATTCCAATCTAATTACCTGCGTCCTCTGAAGGAGGCTGTATGTTTTACTTAAAGGCTCCACTTTTCTTTTTAATGAAGGAAAGTAAGCCACCTCCTCTGTTTGTGCATTTGCTAGTGTATGAAATCTAGTTTTATGCGTTAAATATAATTTTAAACTACTCTCTGGGCAGCACGGCTACAACTGTTGTGCGTAGAGCCCAACATCTGCAATCTACACGCTCAGCTAGATTTTCTTACCCGACTAGCAGCAAACTCATTCATTTAAACCGTATTATCAACAAATCCCACCACACCCCCAAACAATGAAATTAAGTCACTAACAGGCGTCCCTTACGCAGCCACAGCCTCATGTGTCCCGTTCCTCCAAGCGCCATTGTTGTCCAGGACACGCCGACGAGCCACACTGTTGCACCAGGTGACGATGTTACTGTAAGTCATCATCAGCACTGGCTCTGTCATTTCGGCAGCAGCCGCATAAACCTCTCCATAAATAGTGGGTGTTGTGCCAAATCTACTACTGAAAATAGGCCACAACAAATGCATTTATTTCCACTTGAGTAGCTAAAAACTACAGTGCCCAGCTGTTTCAGAAATGACCGAGTCCCCCTCTTTTTTTTATTTATTTTTTTTTTTTTATTTTTATTTTTTTTTTAATAAATGAATGCGTATATATTCCCAATGGTCTTGAAATATTTATGTCTAGAGGAATCAACCGGTGAGAGAGGGAAAGTACTGAGAGGACGGCGATATACTGTACAGCAGCTTGCTGTCACTGTTTTCTATTACAACAAAATGCATTTCATTTACATTCTGCATACTCATGTTTTTCTATTAATAACGATCATGTATGCTACTTGCAGCTTGTATTCACCAAAGTCTGTGCTGAGACTCTCTCGCTCTCTGGGACTAAAAATAAACCTTACTATGAGCACTTCCAGATAAGTTTAGCTTCCCAGGGAATTTGTTTACAACCTGTGCAATTGTAGTGAGCATAATATTGTAGTACGGAGCCAAATAATGACAAAAGCTATAAAAAGTACATTAGAACATTGAATACAGTACATCTTAAGAAATGATACTTCAACTGAATACATTTAGTTTTGAATACATAGTTTTGAAGACAGATTAGGAAATTAAGACCAAAAATCCAAATCCAATGAAATGTTCCACATATTAATAAAAAAAGTTGAATAATTTGCAATAATGGTCTTTTTTTAACACGTGTGTGCGATATAGAGTGTTTCTTTACAATTCAAGGTAGTTTTACACACGACAACGACAATATGTAGGAATCTGGGTTGATGAGTCAGTGTTTAAGCGAGAGCCACCGAAGGCTCATTCTCATGAGTAATCAATAATTCTTTCATGCATGACACCCTCACTCTGCATCCAAGCATGAATTGGGGCAGTGAAGAGAGAATGTAGGGGCCGTGGGTTTGTGTGTGGGTGTGTATGAATGTGTGTGTAAAACTATAAAATAGAGTTCTAAAAAGAGGCGATGGGCTCCGAAGGGAATACTCCGCTGTCCAACACAGTCACAGGGCGAGAGATTGAAGAGCAGCTCTGACCTTCTGCTGACCTGTGTGAAATGCTCACACCAGCCCCACCACAGACGTGTTAACTAGTCATGGTATGATCATCTGTGTCCTTGAACACGTGTGTGTGTGTGTGTGTGTGTGTGTGTGTGTGTGTGTGTGTGTGTGTGTGTGTGTGTGTGTGTGTGTGTGTGTGTGTGTGTGTGTGTGTGTGTGTGTGTGTGTGTGTGTGTGTGTATATGTGTATGTGTATGTGTATGTGTATGTGTATGTGTATGTGTGTGTGTGTGTGTGTGTGTGTGTGTGTGTGTGTGTGTGTGTGTGTGTGTGTGTGTGTGTGTGTGTGTGTGTGTGTGTGTGTGCGTGTGCGTGTGCGTGTGCGCGTGTGCGCGCGCGCGGCTGAGAGCGCCTTACTGAATTATAGAGTATGTTTGCTTTTTAACAGATCAGCAGAAGAGGTGATGCCACAGTCAATGTCATAGCCTTCATGCATAATTGCTCCACTTTGTCATTGCCAAGGGCTGGGCAGAGCCACATCTGATTGCCCTGCCCCCCCCCACCCCACCCTTCTCTGTCTCCTTCCCTCCCTGTCTTTTCCTTTCTCCCCTTCAGTCTCATTAGAGACATTAATTTGACCAGCAGAGACTGCCTGAGCCAGATAGACAAATAGTGAGCGTATTACAGAGTGGAGAGGAAGATTTGTGCGAAATCATAAACAAAAAGCCAATAGATAAGCTACAGATCAAGGCACAGACGCGGCGTAAACCAAGAATAGCTTCTCATCAAGCTGAATTAGGTTAATGCGTGACACCATGTCTGCTACATGAGACCTGATGTGTGTGTCTGTGCGCAAGTGCACGAGTCCTTAGGCGCACTGGTGTTTGTTTGCATGAGCTCACTTGTTGGTGTGTGTGGGGTAAGAAGACACTGGGAGAGGTCACTCTGTAGCCACTGACTCACTGTCCAACGCTGGTTAAAAATTAATTGGAAAATACAGGTTAAAGAGCTTTGGACTGTTCCCCCTTGGCAAACAGCCTCGTGTTTTCTCTGTGGCTGTGGATCGGGCCTGATATTACTGCAGCTGTTACTATTTGTCTAGTTAGCTAATTGAAAACGGACGTGCTGCTCACAATACATAGCTTAGATGACAAGTCTGTCATTGATTAGATGCAGAATATAGTTGTAAGGTCCGACGTCTGTGTGCGAGTGTTCATTGGATTTTTAGGTACTGTATGCATGTGCGCCCATGTCTGCGTGACCCGGTGCTCAGAGACCAGCAGAGAGTGAGTGAAGTCGCAGTGTCTCATGGTTAAATGATGGGCCCCTTTCGGGCACTCCGAGAGCTTTGAAACACTAAGTAATTGGTTTCCCTGGCAGAATGGGGCCATGGCCGTAGCTTAGGGCCACTGTGAGCTGCAGTGTATCTCACCAGCCTGCTAAACTTGGTAGAGGTTAATCACACTAAGCATAGAAAATGTTGGAAATATAGAAAGCGTTCAACATCTAAATAACTTAGAAAAGGGAAAAAAAATGAAATTGTGACTATTTTGAAGTTTAGGCATAGCTTCCTAAGAATGAATACTGCTAATAACTAATAATTAATAAATTGCCTACATCGCACACAAAAGTCTGTCTGAACAAAATTCAGTCAGTCATGGTCAAATTATTAGACCTGAGAGAAGAACCTGCAGACATCACTCACCTTTGCTCAGTCACTTGTTTGTCCCTATGTGCAAACATGGCTCTCAGTCAGAAAATGTGTGGTGTACTGTACATACATGTTCATATCTGTGCGTTTGCGTTTGGCCACAGAGGAACTGACTGGTTGCTGCTAAGAGAAAGCTTTATATATATACTGGCCTACATGTACATGCTGCCACTGCCTCTTCTGGGAGCCTGCCATGATCTCATTTTTGAGACTGATACAGTTGTGAGGAATAGTTCTACAGTACTGGCGACTGGGGAAGACTTCTTTCAATGTAATCATTTTTATTGTTTTTCTTTCTATCAGCTGCCGCCTCCTCGCATATCTGTGCACTACTATTATGCTTTGAAAATGTTAAAACATGACCTTTCATTCTCCTTCTTTCGATGTTGACCTGCGGTGAAGCACAGGTGCACCGCCTCCACATTGAAATACATTTATAAATATATTTAAACCTTCAACAATGAGGAACGTACTGTATTTACTGGAGCAAAATCTAAATGTTTTGGTTGAATTGGAATATTCATAATAAAGGTCAAGTTTTATTCCATACATTAATTCAGCAAAAATCTGTTTTACTGTACACTAAATAAAGTGTTATGGGCAGATTTCAAATGTTTCCCAGCGGTTTCGTGCAAAGAGGTAAATAAACCACTTGTTGTGAGTCACTGTCAAATCCTTGACAGCGTGGTGAGCCATGAGGAGGGACCTAAGTGGCCTCCTGCGCTGGCAGAGCTCAGTGTGACTGCTCTCTTAACCAACTTTAGTGTATGTTCCTCTCCATAGAGCTCCTGCACCTGTTAAACAAACAAAAAAAGTTTCTTCATGGCTGTCAGGACTCGTGTGCTGAGGGAGCCCTGTCAGGGTGAGACCTTGACAGGGCCTCTTCCAGGTCATTGGAGGGGTTTGAAATGGCTGAAGTCGTGTATTAAACAATGCAGCGCATCAAAGACCACAGGTGTGCAAAACACACAGATAATCTTTAATATTATAATTTAAATGGTGAATTCCACCTCTTCTTCCATTAAATTTAAAAGGTCAATCCTTCTCTGGAATTAGAGGAAATGCTTTAAGTATGGATTCATTAGTGCCATTCATTGTTAAACAGATCTTAAATACTCTTAGTCTAAATTGGGAAACTGTGTTTGCATCCTAATATCCATCTGAGGCAACATTTGATTTAACAATCCTTTGAGGTGGAAAGCGGATGTAGTAGAGCTGATGGGACATTTCCAACATAAAGTGTACCAAAGCCACGAGGATCTTTTTTAAATAGAAGGTTTCAACATTAAAATCTGAAAAGGAACAGGAAACCAGTCCTGCCTCTCGAAAACTGGCCGATCGTAGGTTCTCTCTGTTTAGTCCAGCTGGCTGTCATACAACACAGCTCAGGATCATGTGGAGCCTGTAAATGGTGTCCTGTGAATAATGCATTGCGGTAGTTCAGTCTGTTTGAAATGTCGGTGTAAATTAGGGTTTATGCATCATTCCTGATCAAGGATCAAGCAGTTCTTCACATTAAGTAAATATTAAACTCTGTGTTGGATGTTTTCCACTTCAGCTGAGAGGCCAGTCGTGGCTCTGGGCATCGTGTTTTGGGAGCGTTTTGGCAGTGGTCATGCAAGGCTCTGGATGTTGTTAGAATGTGTATTTTCCACAGAGGAGGGGGATACTGTTAGTGGCCGATGGCGATGTGCTATACAGTATAGGACAATGCTGTCAGCTCAGCTTGACGCCTGTCACATGCCATCCATTTAAAGCGTGCGCAGCAGGAGATGACAATAAGCACATTAGTGCTCAAGCGTTTAACTGTAACAATGCAATTAACAATTAAATTTAACGAAAATATGAAAATTAATATTAGCGCAGTGCATTGTAATCCAGAAATATAACAGATTTAACATACCTGCACGGTGCAGTTGTCTTGATGGTCCATAAAATGTGGCACTAACACAAAACTGCACACAGTTGGTCTCATAACATTACTGCCAGTTTTTCATTTCTTCTAAAGCTACTTGTAGTTAAAGAGGTGCATTGTGGGTAGTGCGAAGCAAAATAAAATAAGCTGAACGCTAGATAGAATATTGTAGCAGTACATAATGTTCGCATGCATTAATGTAGTAGAGGGTTTATTTAATTCATGTTGATTCCATTTATGAGGGATTCACATTTGAATTCAGATCTGGGGAAAGTTCAATAATCTGGTTTACGGCTTCTTCTTAGCAGTGCTGCCCAGCACCTATATACAGTATGCGGGCGCTTTACAAATGCCACATATGTCTTTCATTAGTCTTTCTTTTCCCCACACCCCTCCATCCCAGCCCCCTTTTTCCCTTCTGCTGCTGTGCCTGGTTGTAATTGAGTCATTTTCTCCTTGTTCGAGCGCTGTCTCTGGCAGGCAGTCGTATCAAGGTGACCTCCTGCTATTGTTTGGGCCTCCGCGTTGTTGTCTCGCCAGCCCGCCGACATAATCACGGCTTTTCAAGCAATGTAATGGGTCAGCCGTGGCGGCGGGACATAATTTCTGACCCCGGATTCCTTGCTTCACAGTTGGAAATGTCAGCGAAGAGGCGATGAGGCAGGGCGGCGGATGCAGTGATGTAACACTGCAGTCAAACCTTCTCTTCATTATGTGTCCCTCTCCCTCAGAGCCCTGTCGTTTTCGGGGCTGTGTTATTCCCTCGGCTTCTCCTGCCGGAGTGCAGTCAAGGAGCTACTGGGATCTGTTGGGAGCCGGGAGATCTCTCCTTTTGTCTCCTTGAAGTGCAGCTGCGCGGAGGAACTCTCTCAGTCTGTTAAAGCACTAATCCCTCTGCCAGTGCCTGCCTGTTAGTTGTACGTTAGTGTCTGTTAGGCAGGTTGGACACCATGAGTCATTTATTTAGCTTAATTTAGAGAAGAACTTCCTTCTGTGTTACTTTAGAAACCCCAGCCTCAATAGTTTCTTGAAACTGAAACTTGTGAGAAAATCTAGTGACTGCTGTCGCATCCTGTAGCGTCTATCACTATGATCTTTGATCAAGATTTGAGATCAGGCTGATATCAAAGCCAAAAGAGAGAAGTAGAAAAGCATTTTTGTACATATTAATGCTCATGGGAGATCGGGCGGCTATGCATGCCTGATAGCACCACTACACAGACCCAGCGTCTTGGGAATTAAGCCGAGAATTGGTTGCTTTAATTTTATTTAAAAATAATTGGATCTAGATTTAAATCTTATTTATTAAGCTCTTTGTGCTTTTCTTTTTTCTAATGTCAAACCAAATTGACCCCATTTCTTCCTACACGATAAATACTCTCAATATTAAAATAAATCGTTTTACATTAAGCCCAGCTTGTTTGAACACTGGCTTTAATGATTAACTCATTTGTATATCATTTGCATGCACAAAGTTGCACTTTGTTAGATTTGCATATCAACAGAACGGTCTCCACAGACGTGACCTGGGTTGTGCTCTGATACAAAATGAAACCACCTCTGTTGTACTGACTTCAAGCTGTCGGCTCCATCAAATTAGCTTTTATAAAACAATCTGATTTGGACCACAGAGGGACTGTGTAATGCTTCTGGCTGTATAAGATGAGTTTTGACCTGGAAAGTCATTCATAGCTCGTGGCTTAAAAAGAGCTTTCTGGGTAAGAGACCGGACACTAGTTGAACTGATGATAACAGTAAGGATGCAGGCATGTGTGTGTTTCCTGTTATGTCAGTTGCTGTTGGCCAAACATACATGACCCCGTGTGTGTCAGCGAACCAATGTGTATGTTGGATGTTTATGCATCATGGTTGAGTAAATATATCTGATGATGCAGTGAGGGAGATGGAGAAAAGACGTGAGGCAGTTTGCTCGCCGTTTTCTGAGGACTGTTTATATATACGAATGGTAGCAGGCATCAGGAAATGATGCATACATACTGTATATTTGCTGTGCGTGTTTTACTTTACGTGTCACACGTCAAGGTAGCGCTAATGCAAGTCCCGGACAAGTCGCCGGGGTCCTGTATCAAAAGGCTGTAGACCTCAGGAGTGGAACTCGTGGGCTTCCGCGCCATTTGACATCTATCTTGAATCGGGACTCGGTTTCAGCCTCGGTGACTGATATGTGATCACCAGGTGAGCACAAGTAAGCTGGCAGTTGAAACGTGTGAGGGATGCTACGCGAGCAAAGCTGAGCCGCGGGTGGCTGTCAGAGCTGCGTTTACAGGCATTGAGGATGAGAGGCACTTGTCTCATTCTTCCACTCCCTCGTTTCTTCTCCTCCCCTCTCTCCCTCTCTTTTTCAAGCTTGTGACTGATTTGGCTCATTAAGATTGGGAGAAGGAGAATTAATTATTGCCATTAAATGAAGCATGCTGCTCCCCCTCTCTTGAGCACTCCAGCGGCAAGGCAATGAAGTGTGGACATCGGTGAAGGAAGGCGGAAGGGATGGAGAGAGAGTGGGGGAGGAGGAAAAACATGAAGATATTAAGAACAATGAAGCAGCGCTAAAGGAAACAGGAAATTGTTGAAAATTCAGCATAGTATTAAGAAGCGCTAAGATGGATGGTGGCATTATTAATAGAGTGAAAGTAGTGGAAGCATGCAGCAACCAGAAAGCAGACACCAGTGTCACATTGTGTAAAATGGAGGGCTGAGGTCTCGGGAGGAGGCAGAGAGGCCCGAGCAGGATTTCAGTTTTTGGCTAGGCTGCATGCTAATAGGCCACAGCATAATGTTCAGCTCAGGGAACTGAAAAAAACCCCCGTATAATCCAGGTCAGAGGGAGGAGAGGGCCGGAGGGAGGCACAGCGCACGGGAGAGGGATGAAGACAAAACACACACGAAAAGGAGAGGTCAGAGATTGAGGCATTAGCAACCAAGGATGCAGGAAGGAGAGAGGGAGAACCTGTGGACGGCCACAGCGTACAATACTGTATGTCCTGCCATGGATACATTAAAACGGTAAATGAAGAAAACGCACAGGAGAAGCCTTCAAGCGTGCGTGTCACCTGCAGATGCAACACAAGCCGGCTGCGGCCGCTGTGCGTTAGAGCTAATATTATCGAATCTCGAGGAGGAGGCTTGAATGCGCAAGGCCCCAGGGTAAAGTCACTCAAGAACATCCCCTGCAATTCAAGTGACCTGCTTTTCCAATGCCGCCTATTTCCCATCACCCACAGTGGCATTTCATTTAGCTTCCGTCCTTCATCTTTTTAGACGCGGTGGGTTTTGGGTTGCAGACACTTTGGCCCCACTGGTTGTTTGCCTCTTATGTTGTTGCCTTTGTGTATCCAGCTTCTCTTTTGGTAGTTTGTAGGTATGAGCTTGTGTCCGCGTGCTCATCTTCCCTAGACCATATCTCGAAGCGAGTGAGATTCGAGGTCAGGTTAGATTGAATGCTGCTGTTAACATGACTCAGCTGACAAACATCCTGGAGCAACGAGCCGCGCTGCCCCCAAAAGCGCTCGCGCTCCGAGACCGACCGCCGTTGACACACATACATTCAGACAGTTTATTTGGTGGAGACATTCGCTCTGACAGAATGTTTAGTGCTTATTTCATGTGTCCTCGACCTGACGCACACGCGACGGGGCCTGTTTAAATGCAAAGCGCTGCGGCGGCGTGGGGGGTGTGATGGCAATGCATTGGTTGACGTCCACGTCAGTAGAGGACGTTATGGCACCCTCGATGGAGTCAGTCATTGCTGATGTCAATCATTGCATAGCACTCACACCAGCAGTTTGCAGTTTAAATCAAATGTCTCCCATCTAAAGGCAAAGGTAGACTGAGTATAATTCTATACACACCTGTAGAAACCACTGTACATGAAATATAAACCTATTACACAGATCTAAATGGCAAACCATTAATATTGTATTTCGTGGCAGCAGTGACCCATTCAAATGTTATTTTCTATTCATTTGAAACGTTACATATGCAAACAGTGAAGCCTGCTCCTTTATCGGGCCTCATTCACAGTCCCTTCAGCCACAGTCGATATCCTCTCAACATCTACGCTTTCAGGCAAAACTTCGCTCAAACTTCAAACATCGACTCTGCATTGAACAGCCGGAGTCAATATTTCGTCTCACCTCCAGATTCCCCTCCTCTCCTGTCCTGTCTCGTCCCGCTCCCCTCTCATTTCCTGGGCGTCGCGTCGCCTCACGCTAGCTTTTCAGCATGTACAGTAGGGGGCTCGCTGTAAAGCACAGAGGGCTCGAGTTAAGAAAAGATGAAGAAAAACCAAAGGCGACAGGGAAGCAGAGCGGCTGTACATTGAGTTATTCTATTTTAGCCCCTCCAGGCCTTTTTTTTTAATGTTTGTGCTCATATTCGCCAAAGGTGTCCTCAAAGTCATGCTAATTGGTTGAGTCTGTGCGAGGATGAGGCCGGGGGAACAAACACTACAGCTTTGCATCGCCCTGTCCCAACATTAGAGAGAGAGAGAGCTGGGGACTCGGGCGTGAATGCAAATCTTCCTTCTCTGCAGTCTCCCCGCGCAGGAAATGCTGATGTAGACTTTGATAATCTGGAGTGTCTCTGTAGAGTTGTTGTTCTTGTGTCTCGAGGGCAAAAAGAAAATACTACACTTGGATGTATGGTTCAAACCAGAGGACACACGCGCGCTCACCGGCCGTTTTAGCTATCGGCGCGGCATCGCAGCCGTCCTCCAGATGCACATGAACACGTAGCATAGCTGCCCTCCCTGACTACCTTCACACGCGCAGTCGCACACAATGGGACTTAATCGAGTGTGATCTGCTCTGACATCTCGGCGCGGGGCCCTCATCTGCATGCGGGCAGCATTCACCAGCATCCCACTGCCCGTAATAATAATAAATCCAGACTGAGGAATTGGCACACCTAATCTGACAGGCCTTTATGGATACTCTCATTCATGTAGGACCAGTGTCACACTGTATTATATTCTCCTCTTCTCTTACAGCCTGCATGCCACCGATTGTTAAAAGACCCCCAAAGATTAATGATTCGGAGGAAGACGACTTCTCTCGGCGATTGTGTAAATCATTTCCGACACATATGGATCACGCAAAGAAACCGGGAGCAGGAGTGGGGAAAAAAAATTCCAGATTTGATGGGGAACGGAATGAAAGCGCAGGTTTGATAAGAGCAGGCGTTATTAGATCAAACACAATCATTAGAAATGTTGGCGTATCAGAGCACAAATTCACAGAAGGAATTTGCACAGTAATGAAAGTCTGGACTGACACATAGACTAATGTATTGAAGTCTTAATTGCTAACGAGTCTGGAGAAATATCCATCTATTGAGACAAGATATTGATCATTATATGAGGTTTCATTATATATATTTATAATAAGTACTTTGTTTATAGACACAACATTATTAATGTTTTGTCTTTGGAATCTGTAATGTAAATTTATCACACCTTCATGTGCCCCGTCTGCAGGACCAGTAGTACAGTGAGCATTGCTTTATATGCAGAACACTTCTGTCACTGTACCTGAATGTTTTCAAAGCGGTTGCATCTAATATTTTAATGCGTTTTGGACAGAAGTTGTGCTTTATTCAAATTTGTTGTGATTTACAGCGGGTGCATGAAATCTGTAGACAACAAATGCCAGCTGCTCCAACTGCGTAGAACTATTAGTTGTATGTATAAACGAAACAGGCGCTCAGTTGCTGCAGTAAAGACAACAGAGGTGGAATGAGCTGGGTAGAGACCAACCGTCTCATCCCCACCACATAAATAAGGCCACATTTGTAGTCGCCCTAATCGATTTTGCTTCTGCAAATTCCTACTATAAAAATGTAATTTCTGCAAGATGTGGTTGTCCGGAAAGATGGAGGCTTCCTCGTGTTCCTGGGCTATCTGTTTGAATAATACGGTGAGATTTAAGTCACACCTGGGTGCTGTGTTGGATAATAGTGTGTGGGGGTAATGAGATATGAAACATTTTGCCCTCTTACAGGGAGCGCTTGGTATAGATTTCCATTACAAGGCCTTGACTCGTTTATGTGTTGTTACACGGGAAAATACAGAGGAGTTTACGTGTCCGTGCTCCATTCGTCATCCTTTCCGCCTCCAGCTCCATCATAATCCACACCAATCATCTTTTTCAGGCTGCTGACCCCTCGGGATGAGCTTTGACCTTGGTGCGAGAGCCTCAGACGTCTCCACTAGCTCTGGGTCTGGTTTTAAATGAAGTCCCACCACAGCAGACCCGCTGTTTAATGAACCTCACCCAGATGCTGAGGGGAGCCACAGTCTCCCAGTGGCCCATAGTCTCTGTTCAATCTCTCCTCCCAGTCCTTCCGTTGGAGCTGTCTTCCAGTGTTTTTCTCCTTCCTCCCTCTGTCTAGCCTGGAGTTGTGTCATTGTGATTATAAATGAATTCCATTACCCAGGTCCCTCCTTAGACCATCTCGCCAAGTGTACAATGATGTGGTGTAATACTGTAAGCTACCTTGCGTATCTATGCTATACAGTATGTTCAGCAGGGTGGAGGGCTGGAATAAACCTTAGTCCTGTTTTTGTGCATCAAGGTGGGGGTGTGCAGATGTTACGAGGGCTTTTGTCCTGCTCTGAGTTTGTAAAGATAAGTCACTTATCTTTTCATCTCCTCCCCATCTGCACCAGCAGCCAAACAGGTCAAGTCTGGCAGGCTGTGGTTTCCACTCGCCGTCGTCTGCCATTCTCCCCCGCAGCAAAAACAGCCCCGCTCCCTCCGCTCAGCTCCCGCGAAGAGCGGAGGGGGGGGTTGCTGCGAAACGTTTGTTGTTGGAATTTTTCCCACACACTAAAGTGTGAAATGGCTTCATCTCCTTTTAGCGCAGAGGAGGAAAAAATCAGAGGAAACAAATAAACAAACAGACAGCAGAGTAGGCCAAGCAAGCGGGGGAAAAAAACAGATGACAAATGGGGTGGTTGGAAAGCTGCATAATTCTCCGCTTCCTCTTTGCCTGGGAGCGTTGGAGCGATTATGTCACTCAAATAGGACATCTTCCAACACCTTGACCCTCGCACATAATGGACTCTAAATGCCCACAGTGACATAAATAATAGAGGGGTGGTGGAGACCTGGGCTATGAGGTGTGAGTACATTACAGCCACATGTACCTGATTTCCCCTCCGTGCTGACGTGGTAGTCATCAATTCATTTTGTGGGAGATGTGCATCTTTAACAACAACATATTTGCCTCAAGGGCATATAATTGTGACTCATATCCGCTGGGTGAGTCACAAATTCGAAGCTTGACATGACATTTTGATGATAATTGCGGGATGTGCTTGTCTTGTTCTTCTGCTCTGGTGAAGAGATCTGAAACTCCTCACACCTTGTAATGTGTTTGTTTACGCTGACCTAATGAGAATTCATCAAACCCGGCTAATCCGTGCCCCTCTAAACGGACCCGACCGATCTCGCACTGAGCTAATTAATATGCTCCTGCTCGCTTGCTGTTTTGGAAATGCTGCAGAGTGTTTCTGCCGAGAAGTGCCAGCGACATAAAGCGTTGGTGTATTGAAAAAGGGGAGTCCAGGGCTTTTTGCTGTCAATAGGGGCTGGAGCCGCCTGTGTTCCTTCTCTTATCTCTCCTCCTCTTTTGTTGGCATTCTACTGTGTGTGTTTCGCCTCCTTTGCGACTTGGTGTTTGTTTGCATACATGAAGTACGCGCCCCTCCCCTTCCCTGTATCTGTACGTTCGGGCACAGATGGATGTGGAACGCACCATCCATTCTGTTCGCTGCCGTCGGCCCTGGCGCCGCCCACCACAGATGGCCTTAATCATTGGCCGATTTGAGCGCCTAGCGCAAAGGTACGTAGGAAATCAGCGAAGGCACGGGACGGCCCGGAGCCGCGTGTGACACAACCCAAGGAGAGATTTGTCCCTGTTGAAAATGTCATTTTGTTTCAAGGGAGGCTGGTAGCTCTGGCAGCGGGATGAGATGAGTGTGTTTCCATAATTGACCGGTGAGCCAGGAATGCTTCCTCGCTGGCCGTTCTTCAAAGGGAGGATGAGTACCTTCTCTCTGGGGGAAGCCAACCCTCACCTATTTAGGACACAGTGGCTGCCAGGAAAAGCCTCTGTTTGTACTGTAGCACGTACACCAGACTTCATTATAAATAGCTGGGCCCATAAATAATGGAATGTGGATGCGTTCATTTGCAGGTTTCCCCTATACACCGAATGTCAGCACTTCTTCAAGGCGTTTGATTGAGGAATTGAAGACATTTTCATGCACAGACTATGGGGGATTATAAATGGAAAACTGATAAAAGCAGCTTCATAGCCAGTTGTGGTTGTTCAATGTAAACCTGAAAGATGTGGTATGTTTGCATTAAGGTGATTACCTAGACCTATTAGACCTACAAGGTAAATAACATATGTTGAATTTCTGTGCAGTTTTCTTTTTGTTTCTGACTCTTTTGGAGTCACTGTACTGTACGTATGAATACTACAGCTAAACTTAATTATTAGTATTGTTTTCATCACATACATAAGTTGACTTTCAAGAGGACAAGCCTCATCAGGCTGAAGTGATTGCTGAGATGCATGCACACCGTCCCCAGAGAATAAGGTTGTTACTCTTTCCTCCAGCCCACAGCGACATTGATATTTGTGGTTTCGCTAATGAACAAAAAAAAGAAATTAATCCTGAGTACTGTATGAATGCTTTAGATGTGGTTTCATTTAAAAAAATCAATAGCTGCCATAATATATGCTGTTATAAAATATAAAATCATGTTTTTTAAAATGTAAATGTTAGATTACATGATACATTTCTGAGCAGTTGTCATACAACTCGCTTTTCATCTCTCTCTCAGTATAATTGAAGGTTGTTCCAGCCACAGGGGCCCTAAATCAGTGGTGTTTAGTTGAAGAGCATTCTAGACACTACTAGCATCTGGCGCTGACCATGGTGCTGAAATCACATTCACTTCGCGTCTACATATTTTACTAGTAAAAGAGGGTAAATAAATTCTAGCACAAGGTTAATAAAATATTTTGGATTGATGTGAATTTTATAAAATTGAATAAAACAGTTTCGTGATGGAAGTAAGACAGACAAAGAAACGATTAAAAGTGCATTGTCAAACAGTGGGAGGCTCATATCAGTGCTTAGAAATAGCAACATGATATTAAATAACGCGTCAACAACATATGTCAAGCATTTTTTCCAGCAGTGTCACATCTGTAAATGTTCGCATAAACCATTTTATAAAATACTGTTACCACTGAGAGCAGGCTGATGTAAATGTTAGTTTACTGTATTTCTTTCCCACAGATTTGAATTTAAAGTCACAAGAACAGGAGTCACGTTTTAGTAAAAATCAAATGTCAAGGTCCCGCATCATCACATTTACTGTATGTCTATACCCAGCCCTCATTTTATTAACTTAGTAATACATACACTCTATTGCTTTCAAATCCCCTCACAGCTTTCCTGCACAATCACCCTTTACAATTCATCCTGACACACTCTCAATCGCCCTTTCTTGTAGCGTTCCCTGCACTTAATTTAAACTGTCTCTTCTGTCCATTCCCCCTCAGCCGTGGTTTACTATCTGGAGTAAGACAGAGATGCACCCTGGGCCTTAAATTATCCCTGCTCTACATCGGCCCTGGAGCCTCAGTGCAGTGTGGGTGGACTGATTTTATGAGAGCGATGATGGTTTGACGTGGCGTAATCCTCTTTCACTGATCCCCCCTCGTCCATCTGCTCCATCTCCGTCCCTCATTCCTCTTCTGTCCTGACGCACACATGCATGTGTGCAAAAAGCACACCAGATGCACATACACGGAAATATAAGCACATACATAGATACATCAGATTATGTTCAGACCTTCGCTGCTGCCCTGTGGTGCCTCTGCAACGTAATCGCAGGTCGACGGAGAACATCCCTGTTCCTCTGTCATCATCAATACCCCTTTTGTCCACTGCAGTGAAGTCCTGTGAATGGTGGCTGTTTACAGTCGTGTGCCACCTACTGTAATTGCACGGAGACTGTATCACTCTGACTTTTGAAGATTATCAAACAAACAGCACAGCGTGACTGTACTTTCATGATAATAAGTCCTCCATGCTTTAAGGCTGCTGTTTTTTTTCTTTTCTACCTAGCGTTTTTACTCACTTATCTCTAGTCGCTCACCTTTGATGACTCCTTTTTCCAAATTCCCTTTTTGTCTCTTATTTCCTCCCTTTTAAAATCTTTTTTTGGCCGTCTTCCTGCTTTTATCTGTTTAGCTCCAGCTTTCTTTCCTTTAACAATTTTCACTCTGCAACACAACCCCACCCCACCCCCTCCCCTCCTCGCTCGTCCCTCCCTCCCTCCCTCTCCTTGCCATAGCAGTGGGTGTACTAAGCAGGGATTAGGCGTGATTGAAGTGCTGACGTGAGAGTTCTTCCACTGAGGCCTCTTATCCTCTGCAGTCCCCCAGAGAGACCTCTCATTGCTGGGCTTCACTAGCAGTTTGGGCCTGGCCTCTCCAAGGACTCCCCATGGAAATAGCCTCTCTTCATGCCTCCATGCTTTATCCCCAACAGCCTTAGCGCCTTTCCCTGATAGATGTGTGGTTTGGCCCTGATAGAGCTCTCTGCCTGCCAGACTCAAGCCTGCCTTTTTTAATTTATATTTTAAAATAAGGCAGAAGTCCTTCCTGTTGCCGTGGATTTTTCTCAAGGCGCCTTCTCCTCTCTCCTAAATCTCACTTTATGGGCATTGCCTATTTTGCTTTATGACGGAGCCACGAAGGCTGATGAACTTACTCAGGCCACTTAGCGATTCCTGTCGGGCGTTTAAAAGAATCACCCGTTGAGTTCTCAGGGAGTCGCCCCCTTCACCGCCGTCGTCACATTTCATGATCGAGCTTGAAAGGTCACAATGTTCCCCTTCATGTGGCATATGCCCGCAACAATCAGCAATCGCGGCGGTGTTGAATGCAAATGATGGAGCAGGCGGGCGTCAAGGAGTCTTGTCAGAGTGGGAGGAGGCGGGAGGGAGATGGGCTGTGCCAGTCACTTCCCACAACCTAAATCTTCACTACATTCTCATGCGTTTCCCATCCGCCGCTACACTGACAGTGATTAACACATAAAAGAGTGAGATATGTGATACGGCATGCACTCGGCGTATTGTGTGCTTTAGCCTCAGCCCCTCACCCCTACCCACCTGACTTAGATTCTGCAACAGAGTTAGCCTTTGAAGTCAAGCTGAAGAAAGGAGAAGAGGGTAGTGAGAGGGAAAAAAATAAGATTACTATATGCAGAGTGTAGCGTTGCCCTCGGGGGCTAGCAGGAATATTCATGGCACCACTTGTTTCAAGTTTGTTGATTTAGCCAGTATTTGATTTTTTTCTCTTTGCTTTTCTTTTCTCGGCAGTGTTTTTACACCGCTTGTGTTTGCTCAAGAAAATGCCGCGATTACCTCCTTAGCCCCGAATGAGACCCTCATCATCATCGCAGGAATCCATGCAAATTGCGAGGCGAGACTTTCTGACATTTTCAGCGGCGGGCGTTTTCCTGCCGAGCCCTGCTGTTGACAGCGCTGGCGTTGTGAGAGGACGGGCAGTGATGCGGTGACCATTTATCTCTGATGTTCCGTGCATTAAAAGCTGAGAGGGATGCAGTAATGCAAGCCTCTCTTTATATAAGCACGGTATCTATAAAAATATGTAGTAGTTAGTTCTCTCTCCCGCTTGTTTTCTGGCAATAACCTCCAGATCCAGTGAAATGTAAGGAGCTGAAAGCAGATGTTCCTGTGCTCTGTTAGTGTCCTTGAACATTTCGTGTACAAAATGCTACATACTTTACTTTCAGACTTATTATGTCTTTATGCGTTGACATTCTTTAATCTGATTGAAGCATCTGAAGTTAATTTGTATACATATAGTTCGTCCAATCTAAACATAAGACACGCTAAAACCTCCTTACTTCAGATGTACAGCAGCTGTAGTACATCATTAGCCATAGTAATCCAGGGTTATGTTACTAACAAATACAGTTATACATAGTTATACTTCCAGCACCCCTTAGCCTTCATCTGATGTGGTAACGCATTAAATTGTGTATAGTTTGTTTTTTATGTACACTATGCGTCTGACAGCACCATATGTACAGTAAGGTTGGAACAGTCTGTTCTTTTTTTCTTTTTCAAAGACGACCTCCATCTTAAATGAATCCACTCATTCTTATTGGCTTCACACATTCTAGGAGCCAAAAGAAACCAAACATTTGTACAGAAAGAACCTTATCCATTTAAATCCAGAGACATGAGGGGCGACAACTAAGGCTGCACAACGTATGAACTTAACTTTCTATGATGTATCATCTGTTCAACGACACATCATAGACTGGAAGCTGTGCTAACCACTGCATTGTGTAGCCTTGTGAGCGGCTCCCACTCCCTTTTCCTTCTTCTCACCCCCCTCGCTCTTGATACTCACGACGGGCACGTGCTGTATAGCGATGCGACTTAATGGATCATAAATTGAAACTGAAAGTTCCATAAAATAGCTCCATTCACATGCACAGACACACACAACACTTGCATGGCTCCAACCTCAGTATTCCTCATTTGTTATGCCTAGTCTTTGCCTAGTTTGAGGTCATCTTTTATGAATAACTAGTCTAAATTTACGGTCTAATAAGTTTTTCAGCATTTATGTGGCGCTCTGTCCTTCATGTCCTCCACTCTGAAGTACAAAAATAGGAGTCAACCTCTGGAGTTTTTACTTAATGGACTACTTCTATCTCCTCGTTATTCTGCTGGTGAGGTCACACTTTCTGCGGTTTGTGAGCGTGTCGGTGGTTTGTGTGTGTATAAATGATTTGTCTTTTTGTATCCGATTCTCCAGGGACAGTTGAAAGCATGGAGTCACACGTGCTGGTTAGCCACATCCTCTTTTCTTTTCCTTTTTTTTAGTCCTTTGACTTTGATGATTTCATCACGGCGAAAGCTCAAATATTGGATGAGTAATATTTCAGCGCTGTGATTCTGCAGTTGTTTATCTTGGTGCATTTCAGAAGGAAATTAAAGCTGAAGAGAGAGCGATAGCAGAGACCCGATTGGGTAACAGAAGCCTCCATTGTGGAGCCAGAGCTTCCTGATTCCTCAACCTCATCAGATTAAATATGTCGCCATGAATAATTACAAATGAAGCGTGTTCATCGTGGCAATTCAGCAAATTTCCCCCTTCATCTCACCACTGCTCATTAATGTTTCAGACGTAGCGCTGTGGACAAAGTGTTCGACTAAATACCAAGGAACACACAGATACACAAATGTGCAATAAACGTGCATCACTGAGCACAGTGTTTCTTTTAATGGCGATTTCATGAGCACATTGTAACACTCTAGACGGCCCCTCTGTGGTTTGGTGGCAGCACTTTATTGTTTTGTCGTTGTTTCCTCTCTTTTCTTTTCGTTTGCCTCCTTGGCTGGTGTCCGTGGTATGAATTTGCTTCCCTTCACGAGCTCCGGCACACAATTCCACAGAGGCACTTAAATAAACCGTCATAATTATCATAATCATCATCAACTCCGTTGTTATCCACTCACCCAAGTAATGAAATGATAGAACTTAGGGGTGCGTGTGTGCGTGTGCGTGTGTGCGTGTGCGTGTGTGTGTGTGTGTGTGTGTGTGTGTGTGTGTGTGTGTGTGTGTGTGTTTTATTTACTCAGCTGCCTCACATCACATTGCCTGTGTAGCATGACAGCCAATTAAACAGGTGGTCAGAGGTGATGCAGTGAAAGGTCTCAGTGTTGGGAAGGGAGTGACACTAACTGTCTAACTGAGTCAATGGCACAAAAAGAGTTGAACCTGAATTTTATCGTTTTCAATACCATCGTCGGCCCCCACACACTCAAACCCACCTCGGCCCCTTATTCATTCAAAGCAGCCCGTGGCGTTATGCAGCGGCCGCTCTCCTAACCAGTTCTGACTGGTCAAACGCATATGCACAGACACACAACAGGCAGACACACACTTGCATGAGCTCCAGAAATAGACATTTGGAGTGACAGCCCGCAGGATTGAGGTGACCACTCTAGCATACAGCCAGCTGTCGCACACAAATGGGTGTTTACTAGGACCGGTCCACACACAACACACAGATGACATTAATTAATCTGCAGTGTTTTTTGATTTCACACATTTGTGTTACTTGTTCTTCATTTTAGGAAGAAATCCAATTGAATTGCATTGGCTGTTCAGTCTAAAAGTTCCCAGTTTATGCATAATAAAACATTATACAGTATATGACTGTGCTGCTAAATTTACCTTTTTCAATAGAGAATAAAGGTTTTGGGGGAAAAAAGGAATGAAATCAGCTTCTAAGCTTTAAGCCTCTCAGTGGCTGTTTCCCTTTAAATGGCTGACATTTGGGCTTTCGTGCCATTAACTGGAGCATGTTATAGCCTCTATAGCGAGTGACGTTCTCAAACCATGGATTGATTTGCTGTCTGAGATCAGATTTAATTCAATTAGTGAGGCAAACAAAGGTTAGCCCAGCTCGCTAATGTTTCTGTCCTATTGCAGTGGATTTTAATATTCCTTTTATTTTAACACAAGCTAACATTAACTACAGTAATAAAAATTATTAATCAAATTAATACAAGTTAATGGTGCAAATAATGGCAAAGTAGTGGTGGACTTCTGTGGTGTTTGCATGTTCTCCCCATGTCTGTGGGGTTCTCTCCAGGAACTATGGCTTCCTCCCACAGTCCAAAGGCATTTGATGGGACTCCAGCACCTCACCCTCATATGAACCAGTTCATATTTGTTAATGCAGTGCCCACAGTGCACTGGAAACGTGACCAGTCCATGAAGTGGTAATGTGTGCGTTTATCCTGTGGGAGGGAGAGGAGGGTGAGGTTCAGAGGGAGGGGTTGGCGCTGGGGAAGGAGGGAGACAAAAGGAATGCTTTTAGAGTAGCAGGACAAATAAAGCACCTTCTCTCGATTTGATAAAGCAAACGCGAGGAAGATGGAGCGCGCGTGTGACAAAGGATAAGAAAAAGAGACTCAGGGGCACTGAGCTCAGAAGGAGTGCGATTTGTGAAGCTGAACATCAGTCCTTGTGTTGAGAAAGACTTGTCTTCACATCATCTGTGCTTTACAAAATATAAAAAGCCAAACCACCCTGCCTTAACTGTCTTTACGTCTGACTCTCTGCCTCAAAGTGTTTTTCTCTCCCTTCCTCTCACTTTGTGATTCTTTTGCTCGTCCCATTCCTCTCTCACCCCTCTGCACACACTCATCCTTTCAGCGTGGTGATTTATCCCTTCATCTCCAGAGTGTCATTGAAGAGAGCCGTGTGGCTCTCCAGACTAATAACCATCGCCGAGATGGAGAGAGGATAATGTTATTGACTTCCACGCTAGACAGCAACCCCGTGTGTGTCTCTGTGTGTGTGTGTGTTTGTGTTCCCGTAAGTGTCGCATCTCCTGTGTAACGATACTTTCATGAGGGATTTTTGATTTTGTGTGCCAGTATGCTACTTATCTGTCAGCGTGTTGATGTACACCCATATGTTCCTACCTCAGTTACAGAGGTTAAAGGTCATTCTATAGACGTACAGTACATATTTGCCCCTTTGCTGTGAGATAAAGCTTGTGTGTGTCATTTTACCAGACGAGACAGTCAAACAGTCAGTAGTGCTGCTCAAACAAGCTTAGATTAGCATAGTTATGGTAACTGTGGGCAGGCCTGGCTGCACATGTAGTAAATACCACTTCCCTGAGTGAAAGTAATTCTGTTTTACCTCAGCGTGTGGGGATCAGTGGATGTGATTGCAGCAGTTTGGAAAGCAGCTGGCGTTTGTTTTTCATAAACACACCCCCGCATATTTGCTTATTCGCCAGCATGCGCGTGATCTCTGTACGCGCGTCTGTGGCTCAATTTGCACGGAGGGCCCGAAATAAAGGCTCACGCTCCCACCGTCGATGTGTCACAAATGGAGGCGAGCGCACGGGGGAAGGCGCGACGGTTGCGGCGGTTCCGCGGCGGCCGGTGCCGACTGCTCCCCGGAGAGACGGCGGATCCTCGCTGCTAAATTTAGACGGCGGCGCGGAGGCCGGGGGAGTTCTGGAACTGCTGAGTTGAATTGGGCCGAGCCAAACACTGAGGCGAGCGAGGTTTAACCCCCCCCCCTCCCCGGAGCTCAGCGCACCCTTCGAGAAAAACACATGTGCTGTGGGAAGGAGAGCTATGGAACAGAATCAAGGAGAGAGGTGGAAAGAGCAGGATTAGGAAGAGCAACAATGGCTCAGCCTGTGGCGTCAGCACTGCTGCCACGTGATGTGCAGATGCTTGCTGGAGCTGCGTGGTTGGTGCAGCTGTTTGTCACCAAGATCACTGTTCTACCCACTGACGCTGTCGCTATCACCTTAGCCTGTTTATTTGCACGTGTGAAGTTTGGGAGCAGCCCTACAGTTACAGGTTAAGAGGAGACGGGGGGGGAGAAAGGTGAGGATGCTGTTGTTCCTCTTATCTCTGGAAGGGAGCACGGCGTTTCAAGTGCCTGCGTGCGCGCGTACGTGCACAGAGTTGGAGTCACACATTGTTTTGGCTACAGGCTACGACTGGTTCCAGCTGGTTTTAAAGCCACAGCGGTGTTTTTTTTGCTTTTTTTACGTCGTTCGTTTCACCAAGCTCAATTTACATTGTTTACCTGAATCATTCTGCATGTTTGTCCCTGATGCTCATGATAGGCAGGAATTAAATGTACACATGAATATGAGACGGGACCCTTTGTTGCGTGCGTCGTCTCGTATACTGTGCCGACTGATTTGCTCAGTATCTAAACGGAAGATAATGTGAGCAAATTGCCGTCCACCTCACGGCACCGGTCGATGCGATTGGCCTCTCAGATGAGGTCATAGTTCGCGCCTGATAGAGGTGCTTGTGGTTAACTGCCTTTGGCACGCTGCTCCCTCCCCCACCATCTGAATTATATTGGCTTAAAGGGCTCTTTCACATGAGTCATGTTTATTTCATTGTCCCTTTAACGGCACCGCTGCTCCCCTTTTAACCCCTCGCCTCCCCGCACGCAGGTGAATGTGCTGCCAGCACACGGGAGAGTAGATTATAGTGGTAATAAATATTAGATGGCCTCTGCTTTGGCTGCGAGTGAGCGCTAATCTGTTTCAAGTGCAGGAGAGGGACGTCGTCTCTCTTTCTGCCTGCTTAGAATTGCCTTGTGTTGTTTTAAAAAAGGTGTCGGCCCTGCTAATGTTAAAGAGAGAAATACATGTCCATCCAAAGCCTCGGCTGCAACACGATACAAATGTGTAGCTTTTATATTTCGGGTCCACATGCAGCCGTGCCATTTTTCTAAATTATGATCAATTTTGAAAAACATCGTCAACAAGTTCAGCGTGATTTCCTGTGTTGTCTAAATGGAGGTGGTACAGTATGATGTGATTACAAATTTAAAGCTAAAAGCTGCAGCAATCACTGAGCAGCAATCGTAATGCCACCCGGCAACATTAACTCAATTACCCATTTTTTCTTGTTTAGGAAGTTCTTACTGTACTCACCTGCTGCTCTGCTCCACGGAGCAAGTCGCTATATGTATCAACAAATAGACAATGATGCACATTGATACCGCACTTATTATATGCACATTTATTGATATTTGCATACGCATACATTCACGCCGTTCTTGTTTTTGACAGCTTGTTTGTAATTCAGTGAATGCTTACAGCAGGTTGCGTAGGCAGTCCAGCATAATACACAAACACATTCTCCCTCTGTTGTGTAACGTCATGAAATAATTTGGACCGTAAACGAAAAAAAACAGCCCATTTTCTGGTAAAACATATAATGTGACAGGCAGACAGATGAAACAAATAACTCACACGGATGCGGAGTGATGCAAGTCTATCAGGAGCCCGCTCTGCAAGATGGTGGAAAATGTGAAAGCGATGCGATGCTCGCTGCCGTCACTTCCCCTCTCGGTCAGGATGGCAGCTGTCAGGCTGATGCAACACTCAGCATTATGGAGACACACTGTCAAGAAGGCCTTCGATTGTCGACGGAAATAATACGGGCCGCAGATGACTCCATAATACTGTAAACCACCGTTGGAGCCATTTAAGAAAGGACGCCGGGATTGGCGAAATGCTGCGGCTGCAGTTTGCAGCGATTGGATCAATACGTGACAGTACGGACACACGCTGAAAGCCTAAAAGCAGACAACGGAGGAGCCAGTGATATCATCAGAATGCAAAATCCCAAGCTGTGTCAGGATGTTCCCTCCGGCCCGGAGCGTTTTATTTCAAATGTTTATTGCATGGACACGCGTCGGATCGGATCGTTCGTCTCCCAGAACCGCTGATGGATTCCGCGCGTGGACTTTAAGCGAGCAGCCACAGTGCGAAACTTTTTAATTTTCATAATAATAATACTTGGCCACCAACCCCCTGTTGCTAAGCAATCTAATGGATATGAATGAAGAATGGGAACCTGATCTGTTCTTGTGTAACCCTACATCTGGCATAAGGCAGAGTAAAGTCCACACTAAGCAGGTTCTGCCGGGTTCCTACGGGTTCAGAACAGATTGTCAGATTGTCCACTAATTCCAGTGTTTATGGTTCTAACATGTCCATGAGTTAATGAGTGAACACATGAGCGCTGGTTCAGGCCCTTTATGCAGCATGAATGAGTGTGTCTCAAACTGATGACTACTTCATCGTCTCAGTACAGTCCAGCCCGTTTTCATTTCAAATATTCATCCTCACACTGTTCTTTTTACTAATTCTTATTCTAACTGACTTTGTTATTGTGAACTCGCCTTGTAGTGAAGCCTCGGGGGTACGTCACCCTGCATTTCACAGCGAACATCAAAACGGCGTCTGACATATCGGAACCACTTGCACTCTAATGAACGTTTGAACTGCAGCTTTATTACTGTACATGAATTGGTGCGTATTTTCTCTTACAACCTTTATTAATGGATCCTCTGAGCTGTCTGTCAATCATAGTGGCGTGGACTCACAGAGCACAAATAACCTGCTGTCATAACTATATCTATAATGTTTTGCATACTGCAAAGTGAGTTTCATGTAGCTATACTTTAGTGGCTTCCAAGCTCCCCTTGCATCTAAAGCATTAGGAAGATCAGTCAAAGACTTGTGATTTCCTGCTTCAGTCCCTCCCAATCCTCCGTTTCCAAACATCACTCCTCTCCTAATTGTTCACTATTAGTAATAGGAGTGCAGTCACCGTATCTCTGTCTCACTCGCTCTCTCGCTCTCTCTCCTTTGCAAACTCATCTTCAACCCCCACCTCTACTCTCTCCAGTATTCGCTCCGCACAATTGCCTCAGTTGATGGGATTGGACCTCAGGCGCCGGCCCCCATTCTTCAGACACTCTCCATTCCTTCGTTGTTCATTCCCACTATTCACACTATCCCCCCTGCTGTCGCTCCAAACCTCATCACTCACTCCACACAGACTCCGCCATCAGAAGCCAATAAGGACTTTCAATGACACACACACACACACACACACACACACACACACACTGAAGGTGATGGTGCCTATCTTAGCAGTGCTAGCCCGCAGAAGAGGAGTCTTTGACCATGTCCACAGTAATTCAGCTGCATCTGAAACATACGTTTACATATTTACCAATATGTAATATTGAATATTATTATAATAATGAGTAATATTTAAATGTCTTTGCACTGAAATGCCACAACAGAGGAAAATGCTCTAAGACACTCCCAGTGGCATTTGTAATAGCAGCAACTTTACTTAGTTGATTACTATGTTTTCATGGAAATCATCCAACTTAAAAATTGAAAAAAACAAATGTCCTAAATAATTAGACACCCAAGATCACGTTATGCATTGTGTATAATTTCTCCCAACTCAGTGTAGTGAGCATCTGACTTTTTAGCTTCAACCTCTGTCTACTCGCAACATCTAGGATAAGGTCACAGTTTCTGTAGAATGGTTGAGCCTCTTTGAGAATGATTTACTTCTGTACAAACTGTCTTTTAAACTGTGATTTTTCAAAAATATATATCATGGTTCTGAGACTTGTACGTACTGTAACCTCCTTCTTTTTAAACTGAATGTCTGTATTTTGTATTAGGACCCACCCCAACATCAGACTGTGCTGTTGTCTGCATGTTCACTGGGTTTAGCCTACACACCCTGCTGGCCGTCCTGTTTCCCACTTCCACAGTACACAGTGATTGCGTACCACTGTATAATGAGTCATGCTGTGTCGCAGTCACGATGCTGCATTGTTCTAAGCCTTTTGCATTCCTTCCTGCAGCGCGTGTGCTTTTGAGGCCGTTTGAAATCGCTTGTTGTTAAATACAAGGTGTTTTTTTTTATAGAACAGAACCAAATGAGTGTGAAATGTCAAGATTAGGTTGGACCTGCAGTGATGAGCACGCTTTGGTGGTTGATCAGCAGAGGAATCACAAGCTATCAGGACAAGCTCCTCGCTGTTGCTCCTAACACATAGTGTCACTTAGTTTCTCTGGAGAAGAAGCGCCTCTGTCTCTCTTTCCCACCATCTGCCATTGCTTCTGCTCTGGCTGCCTGTCTGTGTCCTGAACTCCTTCCTCCCCTCCCTCCCTCCCCTCACTCCCCCCTCTTTATTGTTCGCGACTCTTTCGCTTCCCCTCCATGTCACATCTGTTTACGCTTGTTCCTCCGCCTCCCTCCTCGCTGCTCGTCCCTCCTCGGCCTGTGTGCGCGGACGTAAAAGCCCGGCTCAGACAGGTCGTGCCATCGCGCCTTCACGAGGTTACGTGATGAGAGGAGAAGTGTCAGGGGTGACAATTCACTTCAGCCTCTTCGATATGTCATGCGACATCTTGGAAGTTGTCATGAAGGGGACACAGCCCAGTAGATGCAGTATAGTCTTATAATGGAATATGAATCTCTCTGAAGCCTTAAACACACAACTTCCTCCATGTCAGGACTAATACAGCAGCGTATTCTGGGCTGAATTTAATTATTGCACGCAGTAGTAATTGCTCGGTTCAATATTTCCATGCGGTGCATTCCACCAAATCTCCCTGCAACATAAGCCTGCCTGACAGTGCCGCCTGCCTTTGAAGAGAGACATCACCCGTGCTGCTCCAAATTCTCTCGACACGTGATGCCTCACCACTGAACTTTAAGCTGCGCAGTTACATGTTTAGCTCTGGCCTCGCGTCGGCATGTGGCGAACACGCATTGTTTGTGCCGATCAACGACGCCGCGTTCTCACTTAAGGGCGGAGGAGGAGAGTGAACGGAAAAAGGCGGTGGGAGGGGGGGTGACATCGCGACCTTGGGTGACCTCAGTTCCCCAGGGTGTCACAACAGCAGCTCCCGCTAAAAGCACATCTTAGCTTTCCATGTTTAGGACTGCAACCTTAGGCCCGTCTGCCCGTACGCGCAGCACAAACATGCATCTGATATGTTGAATGTCAGTGCGGATTCAGTTTACTCCGCCGGAGAGGGTCGCCCTGGGACTAGCGGCTAACTGGGGCTAGCTTGCGCTGCGAGGCGCACGGACTTGACAGCGGATCCTGCTCAAGTCCGTAATTTGCCACAATAATCACAAAGTCTCCTGCCTCTTACATGATTTAAGTATTTTACCTCCCACGCTGATCGGGGACCCTTTCAAATCCTTGGGTGATCTGAGGGGAAGCTGAAGGTCGTGGACCGAAGCGAAAGGAAGGTGATGGCGCTACATCGACGGCTCGAAGGGGTCAGAGTCGGCTCAGTTGTGTTGCGGGTGAAGCGGAAGAGAATGGGAGATGGTAATGAAGGAGCTAATTGCTTCCAGTGGATTTTGAAATCGAACCCGAGCACCCGGCGCAGGGGCCGGGCAGCACACAAATGGAATATTGATGACTCGGGCGAAAATAAGGGAAAATGACCCCAGTGTATGATCAATAAGAAAGCCACAGATCTGTGCAGAACATGTCTCAACAGGCAATACATTTCCCCTGCTTTTTATGGATCCGTATACACTTACCACGGCTTTAATATTGCTGAGGTGCACAAATATTACATTATATCAATTTGCGCTCTCTATTATTCATAGCAGCAATGTTATATTGATAGTCTTTACAGCTTCACAGCAACTTTGTGATTACATCGCTATAATTAATTCCCATACAGAGAGGAACACAGACTGGAAGCCTCTTGTTGGTATTTAACGACAAAATGTAATGTATGATAATTATTAGACTTGCTCTATATTGTGGGTTTCAATCAGATCAAATATTTTTGCAGCAGACAAGGTGTGATGCCTTTTAGTAAATGTAAAAGGAAGGACAGGATGATTTATCCTCTGGGAGCTGCTTAGAATTTCAAACCAATAGATTTTTCATTCTGGACTGTGATAGACTTTTTGTAATGGCAAAAAGTGAAAGTCTATTAAAATTGTACCGTAAATCCTTGAATATACTGTTCAACATGAGTTGTACTTCAGTAATTTGACTGTGGCACCCGCTGCTTCAACATTTTATTAAGTATAAATTCCCCATGATTTGGCTTTTCGTCATCAGAGCTTGGTCTTTACAACTGGAAATCTGGCCTGTGTTAGTTTCCAGAACGGATGCAATCACCAATGTATATTCTTCTACCTCTCTTGTGTTGCACGGTCTCAGTGGCAATAATGGTTTCTATTTATTCCCCTGGCTTATGCATAGGGGCTTTCACAGGCCCTTTGTTGCCACCCGTACGATTTCCAGTTGTCTGTGTTGGGCACAAATGTGAGTTTGATGCCGAGGGGAAAATGTCTCCATGCCCAGAACCAGCACCCCTTCATCCCACAGCCCCACTCCACTCTCTTTATTTCCCCTTCTAATATATTTTTTTTCCTGCCAGGACTCACAATACCTCTCCCTCATGTTTACATATAGCCTGATCTGAAACAACAAGCTGACGCGTTGCAGCCTGCAGCCCTCGTGCTGCCTTTGCCTCACTTTCTCATCTCACTCTGTCTCCTCTCCTGTGCTTGTTCTCCTTTAAACCCGTGGCCCCTCGCGATGCGTCTGCGCGTACGCGGACGGAAAACGCGGGACTCGGAGGAAATGAAATGACGCGTCGGTATTGTTGGCAGGTAATAACATAGCTACCGTTACCAAGTGCGGCCGGTTTGTTGCTTGGGCTTATTCGGAAGGTTGCAATTTCTGAAAGGTGCTGCCTCGAACACTGTGTTTTCGGGACACCTCTCCAGTCGCACTCTAGAGTCAGTGACACTATCCAACTTAACACATAATTGACAGGTAGATTCACTGAGACTCAAGCTGAGCAGAACGTGTCAAACAAGCAGTTAAGAGATAGTGGAGGAATATATGAGTTATCTCATCACAGATCATAAAGCAACAATCCTCTACTCCCGCTGCTGCTTTTTTGTAGAGTCTTCACTTTTCCTCAGTCCAGCAATTTCACATTTGCTTCAACCTCCCCGCTCCACCCCCTCAACTTTCTGTCTCACCTTACTCTGTGTGTCGATCTAAAAAAATGGGCTCCGGAAGTCACTTTGCAACAGCTCAGTATAAAACTGTAAAATCATGCTAAGTTTGATTTATGTGCACCATTAGCGGGGAATAGTGTTCCATCATAAGTAGCCTGTCTGCCTGGGGGGGGGCTGTGTGCGAAACCTAAACCCACGGTCATACAGATAGGATTTTATGATCTCAACAGAATGATGGGATTATCATAGCTGTAATTATGGTGTGTGTTTGCTCGGTGTAACCTTCTCTGCGGCCTGCAGCGGGTCTCATATTTACTGGTGTTGGCTCATAATCGGTGCTGGGTTCAAGTGAGAAGCACTGTGAGAGAGTGAGAGACACTGACACACTAAAGTTTTAAACTGCAGTATCTATGGAGAAATCTTGTATCTTGTAAAATGTAAAACTTCTGTTCTCGTCCTGTTTCAGCTCGGGAGGAAAACGTGGCCACCTTCCGCGGCTCCGAGTACTTCTGCTACGACCTGTCGCAGAACCCCATCCAGAGCAGCAGCGACGAGATCACGCTGTCCTTCAAGACCTGGCAACGCAACGGCCTCCTGCTCCACACAGGGAAGTCGGCGGACTACGTCAACCTGGCGCTCAAAGACGGCGCCGTTTCGCTCGTCATCAATCTGGGTTCCGGGGCCTTTGAGGCCATCGTGGAGCCAGTCAATGGGAAATTTAATGACAACACCTGGCATGACATCAAAGTGACACGCAACCTGAGACAGGTAATCGGGGGTAGCAGTGATGGACGCGGTGTGGAGACAGGCGGAGTAGATTAGCTGCATCTAGGAGCTTTCGAGAGAGCTGGCGTAAAGAATGTCACCCTCTTCTGATTGGTTGTCATTCCATCGCCACTGTTCAGTAAACATTATTGAAATAAATGCCATAATCTTGAGTTGTCTTTATACTTACATGAATTTCTTTTCATTCAATGTCATTGTTTAGTTTTTGTTGTAGGTGAAAGCAGTTCTTTTGTATGCGCTAGCTTAGTCCAGATATCATAACTCCAGGTATTTCTCTCCTCGTGTATGTATTGAAGCAGAGTTAGCTGTGTCCTCAAATTATTATCTGATGGTTCTATTTTGCTCCACATGAGTCCTTAAGCTGACACCTCTGTCAGACTCTGTCGCTATCTACTTGCTTCCAGACGCTGTTTTTTTTTTTTTTGCTCGTAGAATATACACTTTCAGTTTTAGCGTTCGCCTTTGAGCCGACTATTAATGCATTATTTATAACTGCTATGCTTTTAAAGACAGATACATTTTCATCAAAGATGCGCATCTCTCGTGCATAAGCAGGATTTATTATTTAACAGGTTCTGGGTTGTAATTTAAACTTTGCTAGTGTTACTCCTGTCGGGGGAGCTAGGATCGATGTTGTCCAGGGTCCGACGCGCTGCTGAAGGAGGCTGACGATGCTTAACGCGCGCGTAGCTGCGAAGTGTAGAGTCGGCCCGGTTGACCTTGAGTCGGTCTGCAAGGTGAGATAGCACTCAGTGCTGCTCTGGGCGCCTCCACGACAGCACGCGTTTACCCCCCCGGCTTAGTAAACAGCGGTAGAGGAAGGGCCCAGCAGAATAAGGCGCCGTTTAGAGGCTTAGATGCTAGGAGCAAGGGCTGCTTGCCTCCTTTCTTTCTACAGATCTGTCTTCCGTTCTCATTTTCTTTCCTCTTCAAAGGCACACTTTGTTAGACTAAGGGTGAAGAAAACACTACAAGTTTTGTTGGGATTTCAGCCATCCTACACAAATTTTGATCTGAGCGTCCCACCCCTTACAGTACTCACCCTTGTGTTCTTTCTTGCAGGACTCTGATGTAGAAAATTTGGCTAGGATGGCGAGACGTCACTTTGTTACCGCTCCGAATCTCTGACAAACCGTGTAGTGTTTCTTCCCTGCGGCACTAACTCATCCATGTTAAAGTCATTTTTTACTACTAACCAATAACTGACCAACTAATGTACTAACTAACATCCTAATTCTTCATCGTTGCTTTGGGTTTTTGTTTTCTGTCCATCCTTATTAACAACCTTTTTTGTTCACTATTCTTTTGATTTCCTTTCTTCCCCTTTTTCTGGAAAGCAATCAGGCATTGGACACGCTATGGTAAACAAACTACATTGTCTGGTAGATATCATTCTTATTGTCTTTTTTTTGGGTTTGCCGTGTGTCCCCTCCCCCTCTCTTCTTTTATTCGTTCTCTTTGAGTTCCATCCTAGACACTCTTATCAAAAAATGAGGAGATGGGTTTGTATTACCAGGCAATTCTTTCTTCGCTTCTTCTCAATTTCCTCCCTGACCTGCCAACAGCCTTCCTTCTTTACCCCACAGTCCCCCATCCTGTTTTTTTTTTCACTTTAGCTTTTACTTTTTTCTCTTTGTTTCTTCCACATTACTGCAGATTTCCAACAAGTAAAAAAGAATTGACTTCTTTGCCTTTTGTCAGGGCAACTTACTTTTTCTTTTATTTTTTTTCCACACAAAAGTCCCCATTTTTTGTGAGGACTGTCGTCCAGAACTGACAGAAGCTTACCACAATCCCAAAGATGGTGACCTCGACACCGAGCCCTATGAGAACCTACCAAAAAGTGGCAACCCTTGACTTTCATTGCGGGAGCTCTGACAGTTGTTTCCAACTCACTATGGCGCATGGCATGCCCACACCTCATTGACCCCTCACCTCCCAAACTCATTTAACCTCAACCCCGTCACTCAGAATAACCACTAACACTAATCCACCCATTCACCTCCCACCTGTCACCGTATCGCTCACTGTCCTCCCTGCGTGTGTGGTTTTGTAGCATGCTGGTGAAAGTGGTGTTGGTGTTGTTCAGCTAACCTTGATCACCTTTACCCTTGGGCCCATATACATGACATTTCTAAGAATAAGCATACTGATCTAAGATTATTGGTCTGGTCCAGTGACAGTGAAAACACAACCATGACACCTGAGCTAAACCTGATCAGAGATCAGCATCAGCTATTCTGAGAGTGTATTTGAATATGGGCCCTGGTCTTGATTGTGCATGCACCACGGCACCTTGTGTGGCCTGCTCCAGCTTTGTATGGCACCATTGATCCACTTACTCCCTTACATTTTCAATTAAGTGTTTAATTTGCCTTCTAACAGTGATGACCTTGGTTTGCACATTGATGTGGTGTGAAAAGCCTCCCTTTGTTTTGCATGTGTGTGGATATATTGATGTAGATGTAAGAGGAGAGAGGAGTGTGATGCTGTTGGTGTGAGAGCGAATGTGCGCGAGACTATAGTTGAGCGTGTGCATCTGTGTGTGTGTGCGCGAGCGTGTGTGTGTGTGTGTGTGTGTTCACGTGTGTACTGTATGTGCGTGTCTGCAGTTACCAGATAAATCCCGAAACCTAAGACAAGTGCAATCAATTTGTCCTTGGTTTGAACATTGTACTAACCCTCCCCCAACCTGAAGTTTCTGAACCAAACCTAGGATCCATTCTCTTACCCCATCAAAGATAAAGAAAATATGCCTGTGCCATATTTTCTTTACCTGTCCTGTGAATCCTATGGCAAATAAAAAAAAATCATTAACAAAATCTAAACGCTGTCTGGTCTAAAACAATCGCTTCACGGTACCAAAAAAGATTCTATAACGACCTACAGAGTGGAAACTAAAGCCAAGTTCAAATAGCTCGTTTCGAATGCAGACCGAGGAAGGTGGTGTGTTTAATACACAGCACTCCATCGAGTACCAGAGTGTAATGGCTTGGCTTTGGCTATGTGTTACCCTTCGACAGGTCACTATCTCGGTGGATGGGATCCTCACCACTACGGGCTACACCCAGGAAGACTACACCATGCTGGGTTCCGATGATTTTTTCTACGTGGGTGGTAGCCCCAGCACCGCAGACCTGCCGGGATCTCCAGTTAGCAACAATTTCATGGGATGCCTTAAAGAGGTAGGACGGACTGAGATGAATACAAATGGGAAACAGGGTTATGACTAGTGCTGCTGTTGTTGGGTGTTTCTTCCCAATGTTACATCTTCCTTTGCATCAAATTGCTCAGTGTTTGGGGACTGTTGTTGTCATGCATCTTCTCCTAGCTGTATTATTTGTGGACAAAAAATAATTAGGAGCCTACTTTACCTTGGAGGAAGGCAATGAGAAACGAAATTGCATTATCAATTAAAGCTGCTGAGTTGGCAGAGGGAAGTATCAGACTTTCAATATTTCCTTGCTTAATCTAATTCATAACACGTAAAGCAGTTTGTGTGCGAGAGAATCTGCTAAAATTGTTTCTGTCACATGTAATTTGCAGCATCAGCTTGAATGCGCTGCTACAGTCAAACGCCTCCCGATGGGCAGGAATCGGAACAGAAATATTTTCCCGCGGTGATGTATGAGAAAGCGCTGCTACTTCGGGACGCTAATAATGTCTTTGTTGGCTTTTCGAGCTCAAGAGCAGAGCCAGAAAATGTATTAAAAGCCCTGTTATTTACATTTTGCTCACCACTACTGACTCTGCAGCAGGTAATGATAATAAAGGGAGGACTGGTGGCACCTGAGAGCTGTAAAGAAGCCAACATTGATTTCTGAAATTTAGCAGAAGTCTGAAAAATAATATCCACGTTTTACCTCATGGTGGGTGTAATGCAGTATGGAGCTCTGCTTTTATTTAAAACAATACGATAAATCGAGATCTTAGATTATATCTTGCTTGTTCCTACAGTATGGACTGGTGGAAGGTTTGTCCTCACACCGTGTCTTTGTCTGGTGACATTTAAAAGTCAACATACCTTAAATGATGGCAATAGTTAAAGTATGTTTGGTGAACGGGCAAAGCCGTTGGTTTGTGTTAATACACTTCATGTCAGAAGGTAATGAACAGCTCTTGCATCAGAGTCAGGCAACTAGCTGTTAAAGCAGCACTTATAACAGTGATATGCAAGGATTTCATTGCAGCTACTGAATTACCGGTGTATAGGAATATTGCACTACTGCTGTCGTTGTGTGGCTCCATGTTCCAGTCTCTCAGTACAACATGTTGACCTGCAGTGACATGATGAGGATGCAAACTGTGTCATTATTGGTTTATCCATGTATTTACATTAGTGTAAAAGTCATATGCTGCCAACTCGTCTTAATCAATGTCATGTCTTTAATGTGATCATGTTAAGGATGCACGGAAAGTGAAAAACTAAAACTATCATCGGATGCATTCATTTTCTGTGTTGACACGGCTGCACTCTTACAAAGCCTCATTACAAATATCTTTGTCATTTGGACCCTGGCTGTGCTTTGTTTCAGGAAAACCAGCTTTTTTCATTGTTTACTTTCCGTCGGTGCTTCCCACGATTTAGTACAGTTGTTGCCAAGCTGATACACAGCAGATAAGAGGGAAGCTTTTAAAATGAAAACAAGAATGACCTCACACTGTTTGTTCATGCCATCAAAGAATTACAAATACATTATTGGTGCACCTGGTGTGCAGCAACACGAAATGATCAAAATAACTACAGCATTCAACCTGCAATGGCAACTCTCCTCATGCTGTTGCATTTTATGCCTTTATTATGGCTGTGGATTTGTTGTTTCGCAGTTCTCGACAGTGATGGTAGCCATTCCAGCACACAACATGAATCATAAATGAGCAGCTGGACCAGCGCTTCAATCAGCCATGTCTGTTGCACACAGTAGCTTTATATTTGACGTACTCTGAGCATATTTGTACCTGGGCTGTGATCATCCTGGTTTATAAATCACTATAAATCATCTCAAGCCAGGTTTTGTGTTCTTTAATATAATATCAGATGGTCCAACCATTGTAGAGAGTCCTTTGTTTTAAACACCCAAGAAATGCTGTTACACGTCCCACTGAAGCCGTTGTTTCATGTATACACTATAAACACAGTGCTTTAGCTTCTGTATGATTCATATGATGGTTCATATTTTTATGATGCATTGATCAATACAGCAGAACAGCACGAGTGAAAAGGTTTGCAGTGACCATGGTTCTTAATGTACTCTCTTAAAATGTCTAAAAGACAGAAGTCTTTTAGACATTTTTAAGTAATTATTAAGTAATCTGATTTATTGTTCATATAAAGTATCTACTGGTGCATGTTTAATTCCATTACGTGCTGCGGTGGGGTAGATTTATTTTCCACAGGTGTTGAGTATTACCAGTAGAGGTGCGACTCAGGAGGAAGTGTTCAGTGCCGGTGATTCATGTGGTGGGATGTCGTAGTATTATGAGACCCTCAGCCGTTCATCCTATGTTGCTCTATTTAGAAGGCGTGATGCCAGCTGCTCCCGAGGACTGTGGGAGCTGCCGGGGCCCGAACTGTGTGAGCTTTCAATTAGGCCCAAGGTGTTGATTTTCATCAGCTGTATTTACTGTATGTGTTTGCGTGGAGCACTCCGTGTGCATCAAGCAGCCTCTTCGTCCCTCTCTGCCTCACAGCAGCAAATGTGTTCCTTCCTGCCCTCGCTGCGTCTTCCTTTGGATTCAATATCCCCAGATAATCAAGCCATGATTCAGCTGGGCTGAGGCCGTTGCTTGGTTCAGGGCGTGTCAGTGTTTATGTGCGAGTGATGTCTGACTAGTGCGCTGGAGATGCTACAGAAGCAGGAATGTTTGGGCGCATTTGGTCTTTGTTCAGCGTGAGATAAAAGGCAGCGTTTCACCTAAGGTTGATGAATAAGCCATGTTTCTACACTTGGAGAGTATGTCTCTTTCTTCTCTGTCTGACAACAAAACAGCCGTTCTCTCTCTCTCTCATTCAGCCGGCGCCGCGCTCATCCGCCCCTGGCTGCTCATGGGATGTCATACATACACTACACATGCGCGTGTCCCAGCCGCGCTCGTGTTTTGCCACGTGGGCTGCAGCGCGTCACGTGACCCAGAGGCCAGTGGGCAGCTGCCTGGCGCACACTCGGGTCAGCTTAATGTTAGCAGTGCAGCGCAGTCACCAGCCTCTTGCCCCACCCCCTTTTGGCTCTTGCCCCACCCCCTTTTGGCCGGTGTGCCGTTTAGCCCCTCCCACCGGTGTCACAGGGCACCCAGCAGCAGTGGAGCTGTGCATTGGCAACTTGTGTCAGACTGCTGAGAGAGCAGGAGGGGGAGAGGATGCGATGAGTAACAGGCAGGGAGGCAGGTATGAGAGGGCTGAAACATTAAAAAGGAGAGATGAGTGACAGAGCAGAGGAGACGACAGGTGTTGCGAATGTCAGCGGGTGGGAGACAGAAGCGGGGAAACTCAGATGTGGGTGGAGATTAAGAGAATGATGACTTCTGAATGATGAGAAGGAGAGAGGGCACGGGACCAGTGTTTGGCATTTGAGAGGGACATTTCCGCTGTCGGTCTAAGTTAGTCACCAACAGAATGTTCAGGCAGAACGTTTTTTCCCCCCTCTGATAAAAATGCAAATGTCATGCTGTCCTTTTAATTATTTGACTTTTTTTTAATTTTCCCTTCGTGGGAAAAGTAACAGTGATGGATGTGTCCAAACCTTAGAGGTCAATTGAACACCTCCACCTTCCCCATACACAGCGTTTGCTTCATGATTTGACTATAGGTGACTCCTTATGCTCAACTTTATGTTGTGAATAAGCTGTAACCTTGTGTATCCTTTATCAAAAAGTATTTACTGGATGATACACTGGTACAGTAGCCACTGTTTACTGTAAGGCGGTGTTGTTTCTTCTTTGTTTGGGGCTTACTGCCTCCCACAAATTTAGGTCCTGTGGAAAAAAAGTTATATATAATAATAATAATTAAGGGCCCGAGGTCAAAATTAGATCATCCAAATCACAATGGGCGGCATTAAGAATTGAACAGATGAAAGACTACAAGGCATAATTCCATCTGTCTAATGAGAAAGTGACTTAATCACTGATCACCTGTCAAACTGAATTAGACTCCACAGCACTTAGACATGGACCAACGCTGTTATTACTGTTCAGTTCATTCTTTCAGTCTTTGGTGTCAATCTCTTAGGTAGATTGAATATAAGCATCGGTAGAGCTGAACTATGAATAGGCGAAGATTTTGGTGCCAGTCAAGATGGAAACTGGGTTCAATGTAGGGGGAAGGTGTGTTGTAGTGACACAGTAGATGAGGGGTTTGGGTTTTATGCTGGTACTGTCTGTGCATGGAGAAGAATTAACACAGAAAAGAACGCCCAGAGAAGAAAGCCCTAACTCTGGTTTAGGAGCGATGCCATCTTGTTTTTGTGACGCAAACCAAATATCACTGGGAGAGGCTCAGAATAACCTGATGAAACTGCTGCGGCTTTTTGAAAGATTAATTTTGTAAATAAACTAGGCTTGTTGGTTATAGGTCTGTGATTCTGTCTCACATTTATATCAATATTTATATTGTAGCTACTGGATGAATATTGGTCCATTAACATGATTACTGCATATTCTACCCACTGATTCAGCAGTATTGTTTCTCATCCAGTTCTAATATTTACTTGCCCTTAGAAAATACTGTACTGTATGTATTGGATGTTTGTGCAGCTGCTAGTGTTTACTTTTTTGGTCTGTGTGTATTTGAGCAAATAGAGACGTTCTCACTTCATGGTGTGTGTGTGTGTGTGTGTGCGCGCATGTGCGTGTGTTTGCAATTACCCTGCTTCTTCATTAACACTGGGGCTAAATCAGCAGCTGTATCCGGGGCCAAGAGGACATGAGCACTGATCTGAAGTAGATTAGGGAGGAGATTGTGTTTGTGTGCGTGCGCACACACCCACCTGCCCTTCCCTTGCCCCGCTTCCTTGTAGACTTACCAGGGCCCGATCGATACACCATCCTGGAGCAGAGATGGAGGATCTGAGCTTTATGGAGTCGTTACCGTCCCCTGTGCGTTTATTATGAATGAGCCCATAAGGTTGGCGATGGAGCGGCAGATAGCGCAGCAAAGCCGAATGATAACAACAGAAAGGATGAGCTACACGTAGCCGCAGTAGTCGGTTCCTCTTTATAACATCATTTCGATTACCTTATTGATCGGCCTGCAGTAGAACAGACAAAATCATAATTTCAAAACAGACGTCGGATGGTTGATCACAGGATTAGTATGTCTGAGTAATACTGCAGAGTTTGTGAAGTCCTGCCCAGTCATGGCTGTGTGCTTAGAGCTGTCACCAAAGGAGACTGAGTGTGGTTTACGGAGGGTACGGGCAGTCTGCCGTAGCCCTGATCTTGTATAGTCAGTGAATCACGAAGCTTAGCACTTCTTTGCACATCCATAAAAGTCTACTACAGTAATGTCTGGGAGACAAAGACGCTGCGCTTTGAAATTCGGCGAGTTTAAGCGATTTGCATGTAAGAACAGCCCAGTGACCATCATGCTCTTATTTAGAAATGCTCTCCTTTGCAAATGAGCCGCATTAAAGCGTCTTTCAGTCTCTCTTTCTCTTTTCATGTAATATTCAGTTTGTTGTCCTGCCCTGGAGTAGCTCATAGTGGAGTGTGAGGTATTTGGCTTCAGAAGAGAACATTAAAGCGTCAGTGTTTTACAGAGATCAGCAGTGATGCTTAGGACTAGAAGGACTTGGAGGCACAGGACAGACGCTCATCTTCTAGGAATGTAATTATCAAGATGATCTCTGGATTTCTGTTTTGCTTTTGTTGGTTGCCATCATTTCCCAGAGTACTGAATTTGACTGTTGTTTGGGTAACTCCCACGAAATTTAGCTGCTACTCAGTGATAATTATCAGAAGGCTGCAAGATGACAGCTATGTTTTTCCCTCAAAGCTGAAAGTGAGCTCATGCTCAAATGCAATCACAAAGAACAAAAAAGGAAATTATCTCTCCAGCCATGAGTCATAATAACAAGTTTATCATAAACGGCCTGCTTAGCACTATGGTCGCTTTCTCCCACTGGGCATGTCCTTGTAAATCTGCGGCTCGTGCTCGATGAATCAGCTGATTTTTAGAAGACTATTTACCAGCGATGGTATTTTTTTTTCAAAGCAAATATGCCAAAGTTTCCTGCGTCCACCTTGGACGTGTTGCCAGTCCAGGGCCACATACTGTATAAAGAGGAATCTGGATAGTTTCTCATCACAGAGAAATAGAAATTCAGCCGTTGATTATCCAGCTGCAGCTGAACATTTGTGTGTGAAAACAGCTCTGCAGACGTTCCAGCCGCCGCTTCTACTCCAGCTAATCAAACCGAGCTAACTTTAGGTGACTAAATGTGGCTGTGCCCGCGGCTAATGTTGCCTTGAGTCTCGGTAGACAGGTAGAGGCTATAATTTCCTCCCCCGGAGTTGTCCCTGCGCTGAGCATGAGCTGGGTCAGTCCAGTGCAGGGATTCTGGCTGTCATCAACCCACCAGCACTAACTGTTAACAAGCTTACATCATTCCTAAGGACACAGCAACGAAAGTACTTGTTTTCCTTGTTCTCCACAAAGACTTTCATAATAAAGATGACTTCAAACCCTTTGTGTTTGTGTGTGTGTATGCTTTTCCCAGCTACAGTAAGGGTGTTGTGCGTAGATTAAGTGCCTGACAAAATGTGTAGTAAGTATTTTGTTCTGTGTCACGTCCAGGAGCTCGTGGGTGGTCGATAAGTGCATTAACAGCTGCATCGCTCGCTTACCGAAGCAGAGAGCGATGCGTACTGGCCTTGAGCGGCTCATCAGACACCCCTCCTCCTCTTTCTCTTTGCCTCCTGATATATTTAGGTTGATGTACAGTTTCCTTTTCCTTCTGCTGCTCTCATTCCCACCAGCTTGTCTGTCTCTCCCCTCTCATTTATTTATTAATTTTTTTTGCTCCCCCCTCCCTTCTCATTGTCTCGTCGGCCCTCTTCAGCGCTCAGGTCACCTGTGTTGATTTACTGTCAAATCTTCCAGGATTATCGGTAATCCCGCAGCAGTAAAATCTGTTTGCTGACAGCTGTGCTCCCCCTAACAGTGTTTCTGTTCGGTGCACATGCGCTGCCCTGCCCTAAATACTGTACCAGAAAAGGCCTGTGTTTCTCCTTGGAAACGGGGAAAAAAAGAAAAAACACATTAATTTTCTGCTTCAGTGGATTCCAATTGACAATATTCCACCCTTCTTTTTCTGTGGTATTTTGTTTGACTGAATCGTGAAGCCTATTTCTTCTGTTATGGATTAACATGTTGGGGTGAATTTATTGTGGGTGAATAGGTTTGATATTTAGTATATTGTTATTTGGTCACAGATACTCTCTAATTTTTCCCCTCGGTTGATGACAACTGCTCCTTCTCAATAATACGGAGAGCGACTTCACTAATTTAGAAGTTCAATCAAAGAATATACAGGTGTGTGTGTGTGTACAATCGCTTTTCATTTTGGTTAAATTACCGTTGCAATAGAAAATGACTTTAAATTGGAACAAATTGGGCCACACACACCTTTAGACGATATTAGTTTTATTGATCCAGTTGTGCTCAATTTGGCGATGTGTAATAATATCAGAGTTTGATGCTATAATACTACAATTTGCAATGGAGTGGATTTCATTGACATATAAATAAATTGCTTTAACCAAGAGGAATAAGGCCTTTCGAACCATGAGGTGTAATATCTTCAATCTTTGTATTTCTTTCCCCAGGTGGTTTACAAGAACAACGACATCCGCCTGGAGCTGTCCCGCCTCGCTCGCATAGTGGACCCCAAGATGAAGCTCCAGGGTGACGTGGTGTTCAAATGTGAGGCCGTTCCCACCCTGGACCCCATCAACTTTGAAACCCCCGATTCCTACCTGGCCCTGCCCAAATGGAACACCAAGCGGGTGGGCTCCATCTCCTTCGACTTCCGCACGTCCGAGCCCAACGGCCTGATCCTCTTCACCCACGGGAAGCCCCAGGACCGACGGGATGCCAAGGGCCAGAAGAACAACAAGGTAGATTTCTTTGCAGTGGAGCTGCTCGACGGAGGGCTGTACCTGCTGCTGGATATGGGCTCTGGCACCATCAAGGTCAAGGCCACGCAGGCGAAGGTGAATGACGGCTCCTGGCACCACGTGGACATCCAGAGAGACGGCCGCTCAGGTGAGAAGGAAATCAACTGAAGCAACCTTTGTGCTTTTTAGACCACACAAGTCGCTAACAATAGAAGCAAAACAAAACGAACTATTGCCATTACTGTTGTTATCATCACCATGGTCTTGTGTTCACACAGAAAACATAAAAAGCATATTGCCTTTGGCTGTAAACTATTTGAATTTATGGGCAGAGCTGACAAATGGCAAACTGCTAAAAAGCAACGTTATTGCACCAAAGGAAATAAAGGTGCTGCTGTGTTGTATCCCAAAATACAAGTGAAGGATGAACCGGCTTTTACATTAGTTCTGACAGACTCATTTCTTATTGTAATGGGAAGCCTGTAATTTTGGGTGTAGCTGCAGTAACTACTGTACTAATGCTTCCAGTCACTCTACTATCAGTACTGCTAGTAATAATAATTATAACAAAGTTAGATTACATTAGTTAAATTGAAGACGTTCATTTATTACCTAGAGCCTGTGTTCACTATGTATTGACTCCATTTATTAACCGTGACAGTTATGTTGCTGCTAATAATTGTTTAGACTGGTGGAAACAAAATAACACAGTAGTAATTATTGTAGAGTTGACCCACAGCAGCCGGGTCAGTGCAACTGCACCAGAGTCAAACTTGTAGTCGTCTTACCGCTTGCTTCAGCACTTTACAGCATCATAACAACATGATGAAACTTCTTCAATATATTAATTCTAGCAGTGATTTATTGCCAGGATAAAGCCATACTTTCTCTAGATTCTAACCACTGAGCCCCCCCCTTCCTTTTGTATGTCTTCTGACCTCAAAACACGGCAAAATAAACACAAAGTATTAGAAGATTATATTAGACAAAAGGGTTAGAAACTTCTGTTGCCTTGAGCTTCAAACACAATCTTTGTATTAGGTGGGATCCTCCAGAGGACTCTGGTGTGTTAGCCGACGCCACAGCCTGTGTTATATATCAGGTTGGAACAGCCAATTTAGCCATGTGTCAGAGCTCGCCGCTTTGATTAATCACCGGCGCAGCTCCTGGTGTGATAGCGGAGCCGAAAGTAGGATTGTCATGCAGAAAGAGAGGAATGAGACAGATGTATGGATACCAGACTGAGGGATGGTGAAGCACAGCCATAATCACACTTGTGACTTGAGTAAAATGTTAAGTCACAAGTGAATTATTGTTTTTTTTTTTTCCCCATTAAGAGCTCCAGTGATGAATTCAACCATGCTACGTCAGCGTATAATAATCTGTTAATTAAAGGATCTGATATAGAATGACATCACAAACCTCTTGGGACAAAATCATTGTAGATTTAGGTTTAACGATAACTATGGTACTCCACTCAAACTCTCAGATCAACATCATGGTCACTTTATTGACATTTGGAATTTTATGAATGTATAAACATATGGTAAAATAAAATAGGCCACGCAGGAAACATAACCTTTAAATATTTCATTTGCGTAGCATCAGGAGTTTCTGTGCTTGTGTGAAGGCTGATTATTATTCTTCCTGACTTTCTCCTTGGATGCCTAAGTGTGTTGCAAAGTCAGGGTTCAGTGCATTGTTGGCTGCTAAAGATCAGTTTGCGTCTCAGACCACGTCTTGGCTGACATGTTGTGCTAGTTTTCCTCAGCCTCGTTTGCGACTGGTGTGATCGTGTACCTCCACTTTGTCAGAGCTTCTGGTTCAAACTACCAAAAGTTGTTTTTTTAAATCCGTCTGCTCTTTGATGAACAAAAATAGGGCCGTCAGTCTGCGGTAAATGTCAGTGGAGCTCTTGTTATTTCGGGAATTGAGCAGAATTCAAGTGCTGCTTTCTGGCAGTGAGCAAAATGTGGCAGGTTGCTTAACTGCTATAACATGACACTCAAATTACAGAAATACTGTACCAAGAGACTCATACAGAAGCAGATTATGTGTCATGACGACATGTAATAAAACAGAAAGTTTAAATATTTATTAATGACCTCTTTTTCTCCCAGGCATCATCTCCGTAAACAGCCAGCGGACCTCTTTTACAGCCAGCGGGGAAAATGAGATCCTGGACCTGGAGGGCGACCTGTATCTAGGCGGCCTGCCTGATAACCGGGTGGGCCTTGTGCTCCCGACCGAGCTCTGGACCGCTATGCTCAACTACGGCTACGTGGGCTGCGTGCGGGATCTGTTCATCGACGGCCGCAGCAAGGACATCCGGCAGATCGCCCAGTCCCAGAACGTGACTGGCATCAACCCTCAGTGCAACAAGGTGACGGGGAAGCAGTGCGACAGCAGCCCCTGCAAGAACAACGGGGCGTGCAAGGAGGGATGGAACCGCTTCGTCTGCGACTGCACTGGAACCGGCTTCTGGGATAGCACCTGTGAGAGAGGTGAGTTTTCAGGCAAATGGCGGAGGACGGCATGTCCTGAAAGAAAACACAGGAGCCGCATGTCTGCAAAACTGATGCCAGGAAATGTAATATGGTTGTCACCTCTTCGCTGCTGTCCTAACTATCATGTATCATGTCATGTACCCACTGCCTGCTAATGATGGCTTTCCCAAGGAACTGGACAGTGCACTGTTTGGGCAGACAGGCAGAAGTACAGTGAACAGCTCTAAAGAAAGATTTAATAGGATTTTAGTTTTGCGCCAACTGGAGTTTGGGAAGTGGGGCTTTCTCTCGTTCTGGAATGAAATTGGACTTGCTGGTTTTCCACTCATCTGGGCTTTAAGAGCTCGACCGCATTAACTTTTTATGAGGCTGCAGCGATAGGGACACTTCGGGCTTTGGGAGAGTGTGTTATTGGACTATTGTTCAGATTGTTCTTGACTTCTCCCCCGTTTTGCGGAGCTTATCGAGGTGCATAGCGCTGCATGTACCAACCTAAGAAAAGCACTCGTAGCAGAAACAGTGAGCGTATAAAGGATAGAGAACACGTTGTTACAAGCAGTAAGTGTGCCTGTAGGAGGCCGGTGGCTCGGTGGGGAAAGACAATAGGGCTCAGCTTGTGTTTCCCACTAAACCAAGCCTGCATCGGACTTGTAGGCTGATAAATGGACAATAGAGTCAGGCCGAGAACTTCAGTAGCTGCGAAGTAGCTTCTCATCTAAGCAGATTTGCCGTTTGGGAGCTGAGGCTGCCTGATTAATTTAACCTCATCCCAGCTTGACTGATGTTGTGCTGCATCTGTACCAGAAGGCAATACGGAGCTTTGATGAAAGCAGTATACTGGCTATTGGCTAACAAGCACTGACCTTCCCCACACATGAAGAAGCACCTTCCCCCGCTGCATGGAGTCACCGTCTCTTCGTCTGCCTCTCTTGTCCTCTCCTTTACCTCCCACACGCTCGTCTCCACCCGGTCGCATCCGTGCATTCAATAAGGCGTGTTGCCTCCGGGTGATAACCCATGGGACTGGCAGTCTGCCCTACAGTCATAGAGCTATAGAATAAAGTTCCAGCGCGTGTAGGAGTTGATTTTTACTCTCCAGGTGTGGTGAAATGTGCTGATGGTGCCAACGCTTTCATGGCTGAACTCATGCTTCTGGATTTGAGTTTCTTGGTTTGAATTCAAGGCGAATCCTCCCTCGGCGGGTTTTCTGTTTGAAGTTACAGTGGTAAGAAAACGTACTGCGCGTAAAGCAACAACTGCCTGGGCTTAAGAAGTGTCCATATGCTATTTCTAAGCAGCATATGACAAAATAAATTTCACAAAACCTATAAGTAAGCGTCGTTGATGCAAAAGGTTTCAGAGTAATGTCAGAGTTTGAATATTAGCCAAAGTTGGACAGCAGAGAGTCTAACGAAGGTCACTTCAAAGGCTCAGTGAGGTACAAACGCACCCAACGGCCAAAGTCTGGAGGGATTAGTGGAGCTGGTTAACATCTGTGGGAATCGTTGACTACACTCTGCTGAAACAATTTCCAACACAACCTCTTTCTATTGTATGTTCCTCCTTAATAGATATCTACAGTATGCAGATTAATCAATGAGATTGGTTGGGTTTTGTGTTTCTACCTTCATATATTAAGCCATTAAGATAAATTAAAGCTGTATGTATCTTTTGCATAATGTGACATTGCAGAGGTTGTGCTTTCTCGTATTTCATCCGCCTATTAGTCACTCATGTTGCCTTCCTGCTTATTTATGCTGGTTTGGTTGCTGTGGTTGGACAAAGCTGCTCAAACCCCCCCTTCCCACTGCATCAGTCGTCCCTATGGTGTGTTCAGCATGTGCTCTGTGGTCAGGCCTGAACTGCCTTAGCCAGAGCCACTGTCAGGGCAGAGGCACAGCAGCTCGATACCGAAGCCTTCTCAGTTTGCTGAACCCCTCACTTTATTATGTAGAGCGAGGCCGTCCACCCTATGGAGGAATCTCATCTCAGGGCTGCTTGTGTCAGCGATCTCTTTTTTTTTTTTCTCGGTCACCACCCGAAGCCCAGGTAAAGGGCTGCAAAAGAGCAGCGAGTAGTAAATTGAGAGCTCTGATTTGTGGCTCCCTCTCTTGCCACCACAGTGAGAACAGCCGCCAGTAACAATTCACAGGCTGCTTTATTGTAGCCAATTATTCTCCCCGCCGTTGCCATCGCTTTTGAAAAAGAGCTCACCTCACTCCGAGTTGAGCAGTCGGGGCTTTTCTTTCTGCCTGCAGATCCCATTTTTGACCTCTCAGCCACCGTGTGCACATGGGAGGTCACAGTGTGATGAAACTGGGGAAGACAGCATCATCTGCAAATAGCGCAAGGTCTGGATGTTGGCAAATTAAATTTACACGTATGTCTGATGTCATTATCCTTTGTTTTCCCCCAAAATATCTCACATTAACGTTCTCGGTAAAAGTCTGAAACTACTCTTTTCTTCCAAAACAAACAGCAAATCTTGAAATATCCTTTTTGCCTTATCTACCATTTCAGACTGAACACAACTATTAGTCGTGCTGCTCGAATGGTTAATTTTTTCCCCCTTCCATGCTTTTAAGCAGCCCCTGGAGCTCCCCGGTGACAATATCAAACAACCGCTGAGATGCATTCACACTCGGCGCTCAGCTATTGATCTCAAGTGCTCTATATGGTACAACAGAGGAATGTTGCCATGATGAGACAAAGGGTGGGATGATAGAGATCAGCGGTCTCCTGGGGAGCACAACAAATGTTAGGCATTTACATCACAATCATTGGCCTTTGTTGCCGACTTTGGGCTGGAATGTAAATAAGCTCTTCAAAAATCAACCTATACTTGTGTATGTGTGATGTTAACGGCTTAATTAGCTCGCAGGACGTGATTTCAGACCGGCGCTGAAGGATTGTACAGTAGCTCCCATTGGCTCCGTTTCAATATTTAAACCCTGTGTGCCTTGCTCTCGCCACCACTGTGTTGCTCCTCATCAAAGAGAATGCTCTGTAGGAAGCTGTGTGAAATTGTGTTTGACTCATTGCTACATAACAAAATATTCCCATTCATATACAGTTGCGTGCGTTGTTGATTTTTATAACGGCAGAAGACCCCAAACTGTTTCAACACATTGTTCTCTGATGATATTTTTGGATCTCAAATAATGGAACCGTCAGAAACCTCCAGATGATTTTGGCGTATTTGTACTGAGCACCGCACGTTGCTCTGTGTAATTTCTCCCCTTCCACTGGGAGCTGAAAAGCTCTCGATTTTCCTCACAGTGTTTACCGAAATGAGAATGCAACCTGACAGATATTTTAGCCTGTTTGAGGAGATCAAAGATCGTACCAGGCGACAACTAACAGGAAACAGCGCTCCTGTCTGTTCCCTGTTTTCTTGCTGGCATCGGTGCCAGCGTCAGTATACAGATGATTTCGGTCTTTTAGCTCCTGTTTTTCTTTGACTTCCTCCCTTTTTATCTTCAAATCTGTCTCCCTTTTACTCGCCCACACTTATTCTCACACATACAGTGTGTTGTTGAACCCAGCCCAAGATGCCGCGGCACCTGTGATCCGAGGTGTAGCGCGCTATCGCGAAAACAGATGTCGTGTCAGCGGGGGGTGCGGCTGCTCCGCGTGCACGTATGGATTAGGATGTAGAGAACGCGACGACTGTCACCGCTGTTTGTGTCCAAATCCACCCGCGCCGTTAGCGGCGCTCTTTTTAAAGTGAGCTAATGTGTCTGCGTGAATGTGTGAGCGTGTCCGCTGACGCGAGCCAAGCGAGCAGCGCCCGTGCCCCGTGCAGGTGTGCGATAGCAGGGCCCCGGCCCTGACGGCCCCCCCTCGCGTCTGGGTCGCGACCGGGAGCGCCGCCCTGCCAAAAACCCAGGGCTGTGATGTGAATTCAGATGGGGCAGCTTGGCTCAGTGTAACCCAGCAGACGCACAAAGCAGAGAGAAGAGACAACCCATGTGCATGTATGTGTGTGTGTAGCCAGTACGTATTGTCTTCAGCGTTGCCACCTTTAATCAGCTGATGAAGTGTAAAAAGGTTGATTTAGTATCTTAATCCTTGGTCTAATTGGGTTGATTCAGGCACGCGGGTGTAGTACTCTAAGAAGTGGTGCTAAAAAAGGATCTGCTAGTGAAATAGCCTGCAGTCAGACCCACAGAAGGCGACGACAAAAGAAGGCCATTACTCTGCTGTAATGACAACGTTTCAAGGTGGACTTCGTCCTCTCGTCTCCTTTTTGGGAGGCGGCTCGAGGCTCTGTTTCCCCTTTTGATTGCTACATCCCACTACATGAAAAGGTTAGCAAATTGTTATCCCCCACGAGGAGAGCCCCCCGTCCGGCTGCACGTCCAGGGCGTAGTCTCAACCAAGAGGTGGCGTTAATTCAACGTCCGCCATCGAGGCCCAGCGTCGTCCCGGGCCTCGAGTCAGGAAGCTGCTGCGTCACCGCGTAAGTCAGCAGGCGGCGCGTGGTGTCGGTAAACCGTGCAGATCTGCTGTGTGCGGCCGATAAAGCAGCCCAGTTAATCAGGTAAATAGGCCTGTAATGAAGTGTGTTTGTCTGACGACGCGCCGGCGTCGCCCCGTCCCTCTGAGACTCTCCTGTTTCTCTCCCTCCGCTGCATCTATACACAAACAATCCGCTGGAGACAGATTGGATTGTGTCTAATGCATATTGCATTTGGTCTGACGAGACGCCGCCACCCACGTGCAGGAAGTGCCGCGGTTTTCCCTGCTGACTGTAGGGAGGAGCAGCCATGGCTCCGGGCCTGAGCTGATGGCTGGAAGTGTGTCCGCCGCAGATCAGAGCTGACATCACTCATTATGGCACTGGCTTCGTCTTTTCTAATGATTTCACTCGAGGCAGCAGCACAAGTTAAAGTCCCGTCCTTGTATTAGTTTAATTGGATTCTTATACAAATCTAATGTGATTGGAATGTTGGGTGAAACTAGTCCAACTACTCATGTTGGTATTTAGTTAGGTGATATATATGTTCTTTCTTTTGTCATACTTCTATTTAGTCACACGTCACACACGTCCTAATTGCATTGATCACGTTGATCCCCACAAAGATAGAATCACCAGGACACGCAACGTGCAATTACCTGCCTGTTTCGCTCGGCGCTCACCCTGAAGTGGCAGCAGAAATAATAGGGTGCCACGTGGCTTTTTCCCTTTAATCACGGGTAGTAATTGCAGAACGGAGCTCGGGTGGCACCGATGCTCGTCACCTGTCCACACGGAACCTAGGCACAACGTTACATAGATTTAACTTTGCATTTTAATTGGAAAAACGTCTACTTTTGTCACGTCACATATATTTTTACAGTGTATGACAAAATGGCAACCACACAATTAAAGAGTTTTGAGCTCCGGCTCTGAGGTCGTATTTCTTTTGGGTGCTATAAAAAACAAATATAGAACTTTTGACCATTCAGCTCGCATAAAAGAGCATCACTTTCAGGTTGACTGCTGTGCTCCTGTCTACAGTGAGTATGTGCTTCACAGCGACTCACCTTTTAGCAGTTTCTTCTTCTTAAGTGTTGGCATTTGGAGGGAGCCATTATCGGCGAGCGAGATGGAATGAGATGTACAACGGCAGCCTTCCAGATCCTGCTCCGCTGTTATCATAAAGTGGATGGATACCCAAGCAGAGGAGTGGGGCTGAGGAAGCCTTTAGAAGCAGGAGAATGGTGATTAAGTGCTCGGCGCTGCCCTTAGCTCTGTCATTTGAAGTGAAAATAGTTTCATCACCGCTTCCTCCCGCTGCCGTGCAGCTGGATCTGGAGGAAACAACTGGAATTCTGCGTCCGCGATGCTGTCTTCGCCTCAGCCTCTTAGAGGGGATAATAGTGGATATAAATCCATCACAAATTCATGCCCCCCCCCCCCCCCGACTCCATTTCACCTTCGTCTTTTTTCTCGCTCTCATCTTTTCCCAGCTCCACCTCTCGCGGTAAACGGGTGATAAGCACCTTTGGCAGGACATTTATCTCGGCAGACGAAGAAAATGACACTTCAAGGTCTGCCCCGACTAACAGGCCAGTGCTTGCATACAGACACGGGAGGAATGGGGAGGCAGGGCTGTTAAAGTACACAGGGAGGGGTGGCGACAAAGAGCTACCGCCGTCTGTTGACGGTAATACATTTGAGATGAATCCTACAATAGCTCTGATCTTTGCTCTCTCTTCAGAACTGCTACTCGGTGATTTGAATATGCACCCAGGCAGACGGTGAGCGCTCAGTGGCCCTGGATGCTGTAACTGATTCGCATCATTTAGCGCATGATGCCCGCGCGGCTCACCGCAGGTGGTGGATTTGAAGCAGCAGCTGCACCTGCAGTTCCCCATTACGGCGGATCTCAGCGCGGCGCAGGCGCGCGGCGCTCGCGCTGGTTGAAGTAAGGCGCGTCGGGCCGTTTGTGGCCGGCGACACAAGGACGCGTCGCGTTCGATGCTAGACTGGGATGAATCAGCTGTCTTGTTTTTCTCCTCCGTGGAAATGTCTGCTTCTGAGCCGTGGCGAGACGAAAGCACGCCGCGTAAATGACAGGTCTGCAGCCTCACAGAAAGAGCGCAACAGCACATGTCACCATATCTCAAGCTCAATAAAGAACATTGTATATTTCATGTATATTTCCAGAAATTGTTTGACTAAATTTAGAATAACTGTCAAGGTGCTGTGACATGCTGCTTGAAATGGTTAGTAAAGGCTCAGACTGCGACAACACATGCACCTCAAAACATCTGCAGATGGATTCTGTGATAACATTCAGAAAGATTCATTCACAAATGAATTCAAAAGTATATACATAGCACTAATTTTTTCATATTCATGTTCTTATTTAAATATCTGTCTGTGCACATAACTGTACATGACTGTTTTTGTCTTGACACTACATATCTACAGTAAACCTGGCTGCTGAGATTCTGTGTGCTTCAGTTCCTGTGTGTGTGTTTGAAGTGTTCTGCAGCCTAGGGAAGCATGCTAAATTAATCCTATTTCATTTGAAGTGAAACATGGTTATATTGTGCTCACTGTGGAAAATGCCCCGGCCTGCAAGTTTTTAAAAATAATTCTCAGTCCCAGTAGGCGAGAACGGCCCCTTTGTTCGCGCCTCGTGTCATCTTTGTTCCAATTGTCTTCTAACACTTATCTGTTTCTCACTGTTTTATCATCATTGGAACATAATGACTTGGCACAATAACATAAGTATCTTCCACATTATCAAACGTGCCACATGTTTTTCAATCCAGATTCTGCGGTTGAATAATCTGCTGTGACTTTAGTTGGAATTTCTTTTCACCCTGAGATGGATTCATCCCAAATTCGCTGCTGCTCCCACTCCTCCCATCTCCATTTGCTGAGATGATGTTTTTGCAGAGAGATGGCCCTCTGTGATCGGAGGTCGTGCAGATTGAATTTTAATTCTCCTGGATGCCAGCTGTGGTAATTTCCCTGAGCACGTGCAGGAGAAATGCAGAGTGAGATGCTCCTACTGAGGAAATCTGAGCTGCCTCCATTTAAAGGTGGTGTTTCCTACTTATGGCGAGCTGACAGACGTCCTCATGCAGTGGTGCAACTCAGCTCCATAGATCCATAGAGTGCTTTAAAACAAAAGGGGGGCTGTAGCAGTGGGAGGGACGGAGGGAGAGGTATTGACAGAGAGGCAGTGGAGGGAAGATGGAGATTTGTTTGACAGTGTTTACACAGGAGTAGAACAGATCCTTCCGCACTTTAAAAACGATTCTGCTCGTTTCCATTTTTTTGGCTGCTTAGAACATTATGCCGTTGCTCCCTAATCCCCATTTGTAATTAAATGCGTGCTTTGGTGCTGCGCTGGGTTACGTAAGCCCTGACTTCTCACGGTGGCACATTACGCAGAATAGTAGCGGGTGGGGACGCGCTGCATCCGTCTTGCGTCTCGTTTCAGCCGGTGCACACTCTCCTTCGCACCTTTACACACACACACACACACACACACACACACACACACACACACACACACACACACACACACACACACACACACTCGCAGCCAGAGCACGAGAGAGTCTGAGGGAGAACACACAGAGGAAATCAGGCTTTCAGTGTTCGGCCATCTGAGAAATTGACAAGTCTCCAAACCCCTCGCAGCAGCAGGGAGGAGGCTTCCCAGAGAGACTAACTGATTTTTAGGATAAGTACAGTAGGAGTGAGGAGCAGCACTTTGCTGGGATTGTACCACCTCATCTCTTGGGTTTACAGTTTTATTTGTAATAGAATATTGGATTAAATAGCTTGGAATAACATATTCTCGCAGTTTTCCACTGCCCTGACTGTTTAGTTTCTTTGCTAATGCATAGTTAGGGCCGTCTTTGTTACATGTAGTTTCTTTGTTATTTTTCTCTATCCGTGACTCCACCCTGTGCTCTTTTAACAAATCTAATGAGAAGCTGGCACCGACAGCAGCTGGCTCTCTTGGACTGTGCTGCCACCTGATGGTGCCGAGCTTCACTGGTTACGTGCGCATATACTGTGTGTATGTTATCTGTGACAGTGCTGGGTTTGTGGAAGGGCGATAAAGTATCAATAGCTTCCAATCGTTCTGTGTGTTTTACTGTTTCACATTGACTCATACTCATCATCTTTGGTGCCTGGAGATCCCCTTAAAGTTGAGCATTTATAATATGGCTCATTGCACGACACACTAGTATTACAGTAGGTGCAGGTATGTTTGCTGATATATAGGCCCCCATGCACAACCAAGGTCAAAGCCATGAATCAATCAAGACCTTAAGATGAAGTAGGAAACATAGTGTCCTTCATTTCACTAGGTTTACGGTGAGTGTGTACGTTGTGATCATTGGTGCTTTGCTCTGTTAACTAGATTTTTTTATTTATATTTTTGGAACACCATTTTCTATATTTCTCAACGATTCCAGACTTCCTTTCCTCCAAATGACTAATTGTTGCTTAAGTGAAGCGGGCACATGCTGGGGCAGAAGTCTATTCATTTACACACACATGCAGTACAGTACAGTAAATATGTTTGTAGCTACCAAGGCCTAAGCAGCAGTTTCACAGCCGTAAATCAGCTCAAACTGTCATTAGTCATAATTTTAACATCCTTCGGGTCGAATACGGCCACTTGGCTTTGAATAATCCATCTTCCGGTGGACTACGCGACGGACTGTTGAGGAATGCCGTTGGGTGATTTTTACCAAATGTGGATTTAAGCCAGCAGCACCACGGGAAACGACTAAGTCCCCGGGACGCTGTGGCCTGAATTACAGCGAGAAGAAATAGTCCAGTGGGATGTCCATTTCAAAAGCATTCTCCAAATTTAATATGCACAAGCTTGTTTCAGTGCCGATTATATCTGTCACATGTTGATAAAGCTCCCCGGATTTACCTCATCCCCGTGTAAAGCCTATTCATACGCCCGGCGTGCAAAACCACTTACTATTTCATATTGACGCCGCACTAGCCCTTGTGATTTTTGATAGCCTGATAAATTCATCTCGGCCCGCTTAGGTTGATTTAGTAATCCCTCCGTGTACTGACCTCTGTCTGCGTTTTACAGTCAGAAGGGGGACATCGCTCCTCGAAATCCTAAACATGTACGATTTGCTAAATCTGAAGGGCAGCGTTCCCCCGAGTAAAGTTTTAGGATGAATTAGAACGGACGAAGAAAGGGACAAACGCGCATTAGAAGGACATCGTCACGATCTGAGCCAGGTTTGCAGTTTATTTCTGTATCTGGGTGAATTAACAGATTAAACTGATCCATATCGTGTGTGCCTGTGTGCACTGTCGTTTCTGCTGTGTGGACTTTCCATCGTGCTGCAGCAGCCTGGAACATGAGTGAACCCACGGCTGGCTACGTCGGGTCGGCACCAGTTGATTTACAAGCTACTTTAGGCTGTTAGCACTTGAGCTAACAATGTACTGATAACATTAGAGGCATGACTAATTGTGTTAAGCTGCGTCTCTTTAGGGGGGTGTGAAGGTGTTGTGTTGCCTCCTGGGTTCAATTCCAGGGTCACTCAGGTGTTTAACTACATATGCTCATCCTGTGATATACTATTGACCTGTTTGGCGTTTGCCCCGCCTCCCGACTGATTGACAGGTGGAACAGGCTGCAGCATTCATGTACCTGCAAGGCCAAAGGAAGCGTGCTTTAGCTGCGTTCAGGATGCACGTGTGCCGCTTGAGTGCTGTATTTTTAGAACGCTTGGATTATTCAAATTACAGCCGTCTGTGGGGATATTTTGGGTTCAGTACCGTTCCTGCTTTGTAGACGCCATTTGCTTTTGTGCGTGCGCGTTATTGTGCAGTCGTGTCTTCACGTGATTGGGATTATGACTGCGACACACCGTGCACAGAAGCATGTGTATAATTGATCCACGCGCGCCCTCCGACGCCGTCCTCATCCCCGCCGTCGGCACGAGGACGCGCCGTTTGAACTTTAACGGCTCCCGACGGCAGCCGCCCGATTGGGCCGCGCCAGCGCGTTTGCGTGCACGGCGGCGGAGTCGCGAGGCGTTCACATGAAACGGCACAATGACAGCCGAGGCCCTCGCCGCTTTGTTTATCAAAACAAAGGCTTGTCACTCTGTTAGGCAAGGGAAGATTAGATAATCCTACACAGTTCCAGCCGAGGCGAGTAAATAATGGGAACAGTGAGAGAGAAGGAAAACAGATTTCAGGACTGCATTTAGTGCGTGTGCGTGTGTGTGCGCGTGTTCGTGTGTGTGTGTGCGTGTTTCTGTACGTGTTGGAGAGATGTGACTAGCATACTCCCTCCTCTATATCCTGAGTATTTGTAAAGCTTCTCACTTAATAGCTTTCCTCCTCCTCCGTCCTTTGCTTCAATTGGACTGGTAATTATGTAAAGTGTGGGGCTTGGTGGAAAACACACACACACACACACACACACACACACACACACACACACACACACACACACACACACACACACACACACACACCACTGCACAGACTGACAAGTAGCAGCTTAATTACCATCTAAAATGACATCCTCATTGGGGCTGATATCTCTCTTAAGCAATACCAAGTAACAGAAGAGCACATGTGTGCGTGTGGGGGGGTTCTTAGATGTCGTGCTGTGCAGCCATACAACTCAAAGCCGTATTTGCATGGAGTGCATTCACCTGCAGGATCCTGCCAAGGCCCATTATTAGCTCTACATCGCACATGAATGACTATAATCACAGCGGCCGTATTCACTTTTAGCACAGCCTGATGTTTGTTCTCCATGAAGTGGTGTTTGTTTCAGCCGCTTTCATGCTTTTACACATCTGCCATCGCTATGGCAACTGTCATTTAACCTTTCGGGCCACCTTACCTTAACTCTGACATACCATTGGACCTGAATACGTGAGCAGGTGAAGACTCCAGAGCCCAGCAGCATCCATGCTGTTTTTTAACCAGACCATTCATATACAGTAAGCCTGCATGAATTTTTAGTTTGGTTCAATTCAGTGACTCAGAAAGTAGGAATGGCAGAAGAAGATGAGACTCTGACGAAACCAACATCTGAAAATCTAAGGAGTAGTAAGAGAAGCTGCAGCGCTTTGCAGAGGAGATGAGAAGTGCACAGTAAGGGGATGCGTCTCTACGGATTCACACGCATGTGATGGATCTCACGCTGCAAGAAGCTGTGGGAACCTCTGTTAATTTTAAATGACTGGTTCAGCCAGCTTTTAAGCTGCTCACACATGCTGAACACAATTCTGCATCAAACAGAGTGAGGCCAAGGTGCTTTGTTACACAGTGTGTCCCATTCAGTTGTAGCAGGAGCAGGACACCAGTGTGAACCTGGAAACCAGGACACTGCTGAGGGGAGTCAAGTCTACGGCTCTGGCTCCGGCTGGTGTGTCTGTGTCACAGGCCTCCAAACACTGACTCTGATCCCTTATTTACAATAGCTGTTTGCATTATGTGTGTATTTAGAAGTTATTATTAGTATTTTTGAATTGGCAACTATTTAGTAGTATGTCCTTTTTCCTTATTTGAAAATTTAAATTTCTTTATTAATATTTTGTATTACAGTACTGTTCTCATTTCAAAGTAAAATAGGAGAAGAAATAGGAGGCAGAGAGTGAATCTGCTCTGGTTCGACTCAGCCTCCTCTTTCCTTTGAACCTCCTCTCAGTGCTTAATGAAGCAGATAGAAAATCTGTTTCCTCACTTACTTATTTTGTGTTTTGGAATTCTGCCACTTAAAACAGAGAGGCACACAGTGGCAATAAAAATAATTAAATATAGCACGTAGTTACCCAGTAATAATAAATAAGACTTATAGTAAATACAGCACAGTTTATCCCAGCTGAGATTGACTGATGACAGTCACACATGAAGGCCACAAAATGCTGACACTTGACACACGTCATGATTTGTTTGGTTACAGCTGAATACGTGCTAGACTAAAGCTGAGTGGCTGTGGACTCTGTATCCGCCGCGTTCATTACTATTTATTAAAGCATTTCCATTACTTCCTTTCAACTGCTGTCACACTGGAGCATGTTCCTGCCACCTGTTGGTTTTAAGTGGGCCTGTGAAGTGGAGACAGACTGGAAAATTAAAAAATAAAAGTCTTTTCTAGTTTAGAAAAGAAGCCAGTTACTCATTTTTGCTGTTCATGTGACAAACCCGTCTTAAAAATATTTCAATAGAGACTCAATGTCAAATCCTCACAGCCGCAAATATCCAGAGTGATTTCCAGAAATGCCTTTCCGTATGCACTGTGCCGCCATCTGTTCTCCTGTCCTTACTCCAGTTTTCTAAACTGCACATCGTCAGGGTTTTGTTTTCCCTTCTGCTGTGAGTCAGGGACCCGACCTGGATCCCGGATCAATACATGCCTCAGCTAGTTAGTGAGCCTGTCTGCGGTGCATGCACATGAGTGTGTGTGTTTGTTTTTTTATGAAGTTGTGCACAGGATCAAAAAAAAAAAAATAGGGAGGCAGCCGGTTCAATTTCAAATTGAGTAGAACAATTGTGAGCCATGGTTTCATTACGCTCCAGGCGTCGGTAGCCACACAGTCGACAGCTTGGTCGTAAGAATGGATTTTTACGACGGCCCTGAAAGCCTCACGCGCAAACACGAACGTTACAGCAGAGCACCGCTCGGCGAGATGAATGGTTCACTGATGTCTGGCTGCGTCTGTGCGACTCTGGGAGGATCTCGCATGAACTCTGACATTCGCACGGGGCAAAATCCAGCAGCGCTTCTAAGGCGTCAGCGCTTGCATCACTTAACATTGTTCTTTTATGACTCTTTTACTCATCCAGCGTGTGACATGCGACGTTGCATCACTTACAGCAGCAAGCTCTCTGTTGCGAGGCGTTCCAGAGGCGCTCGCCTGCACCCTCGGCGCTCTTTCCCCAGACGCAGCCAAACGCTGGTGCATTTCGGAGGCCACGGGGCTTTTTCTTTTTAAAGCTGAGGTGTCAAAACAGGTATTTCATGGTTGGGTACCTTTTTTAATCTGTCTCTCCCTCCCCCAAGAGCCTTCCAGTCTGCTGACAGTCTCCTATGCCGCGCTCTCAGGGTGTCTCCTCCATTTCCTGCTCATAAGGAGGGAACAGAACAGTCCGTCCCAGCAGCGTCCGAACCTTAATGATCTATGGGTCCGTTTTGCCTCGGCTCCCCCCCGCACGCGTTGTGTTGTTCCCTGTGCAAGGACTAATGTCTCAGCAAAGGAGGAGCGCGGCTGTGCTGCACTGTATCCGACGCTTATTCCACATTTGCACAACAAGATTTCGCTATTAGACTAAAGACACCGGGCGACATCCGCGGAGGGGAGTTGCCAGCGAGAGGACGATGTAGCGTGATGATTTAATTTTCTGCACGCTGAGCAGTGGGAGCGTGAGCTCCCAGACACTCGCCCGTCGCCCCGCGAATGATGAATCGAGCCGCAACAAGGCCCGTGGGACGCGTCCGTGCGCCTTCTCCCATTGATAAAATATACGCGTGTAACACCCCTCGTTCCTCCCCCCCCTTTAGAGTCCTCCATCCTGTCCTACGACGGCAGCATGTACATGAAGGTGGTGATGCCCAACGCCATGCACACGGAGGCGGAGGACGTGTCCCTGCGCTTCATGTCCCAGCGGGCGTTCGGCCTGCTCATGGCCGCCACGTCGCGAGAGTCCGCCGACACGCTAAGGCTGGAGCTGGACAGCGGGCGGGTCAAGCTGACGGTCAACCTAGGTATCGTATAAGCCGCCCCAACGCTGGGAGAGGCCTCGGTGTTGCCTTTTTTTTTCTTTTGGACCCGATGACACTTACTAAACCAGTCTTCGTACTGTAGTTTGTCTTTGCATGCTTTGCCTGAACTGTAAGTTTTTCCGCCTTGATGCTTAGACGTCTTTGTAGAAATATATATATATATATATCCATCAATCTAACACTTACTGTAAGTAATCCATGCTCTGCAGCACATCTTTTGAACGGATCATTTTAGCCATTCTCATTTTGTCTACAGATAGATTTTATTCTCTATTATTTATATATCATTGTTATAAATATCAGACATTACCTAGATAGGAACATTTTATTCGCCCATCTGTTCATTGTGGCAGGTAAGGGTTTGTACATGCACTGATCTATGCACTCTCACCATGTGGGTCTGTTTCCGTGGTGTCTTTATTTTTGGTCTTTTCTCATGATAGCAGGTTCCATGTCCCTCTCCGTCCATTAGTTACCCTCGGTGTAGCCGGCATCTCCCATGCCTTGTTCAAAGATGGCACTCACCCCTTCAAAGGCCCCGAGCCTGCGGCCCGTCAGGCAAACAGCTCGACGCCACAGCAACCAGTGCGCCTGCAGATGGTGCCCTAAGTGGTGCATTTAAGCAGAGTGCAGGCCTGTTTAGCAGCGAGCCTAGAAAAGAAGCTCTAATGTTAAACAGAAGGTCACATAAATATGTAATGTAGCCTTACTCTGTTCCCACACGTGCTAAAAACGAGGAAATACTGTAGCTTTAGTCCGTTCAGTAGGCTTTTTATGCACACATACATTTCATAGAAATATGAATTCAAACCCAACACGTCTGATTCATTGAGTTCTATATTCTGCAAGTCAGACAGAACCTTCTGAAGAGCAGGTCTGTCGGCCTCTGTTCGGTGTTGGTGCTCGTGGCTCGAGGCTGTTTGCTCCACTTTTCTGCTGCGGTTGATGGCACATGACCAACCTGGTCACATGGATTTCAACCAGCACCTGACGAACCCAAGCTTAATGCAATCAGTAAAGACTGATATTGTAATGAAGGCTAAAATGTGAAGACAATTAAATGAGAACATTGCAACATATATAGTTCATTGTTGGTTGTAGTGCACCTGTTTGGCTCCAGTTGCTGGGTTGAAAAATCGATGTGGCCATCCTGTTGCAAGCGACCATTTTGAAACTACTATTGGAAAAATAATCTAAATAAATTGTAGATGATGCTACTAATGCACAAACCAAATGAAGTGATACAGTAATATTGACCCAAATGGGAGCAATATTACTCGCTACAGCATTTATAAGATTTAGTGCAGGAATCCTGACCATCGCTGCCCAGCCAGGCTAAAATGGCCGCTGGCGTCATGTGGCCGTCCCCGGAAGGTGGCTTTTCTTGCTCTTGGATGTCTGCAGCTGTAACCTTGAAGGATGCGATTTCATCTGTCACTTATTCTCCCCTCCCCATCTAGACTGTGTCAGGATAAACTGTAACACCAGTAAGTCAACATTCTTTTTTTTTTCTGCAGCCTTCCTTCCTTCAGTCAATGTTTGATTGTAGCCTGTGTGCGAGTGTAGGAATATGTGAATGCGGCGAACTGATAAGAGGATTTCTCAGATAAGACTGGAGGAACTTAATAGCCAGAGATCAAAGCCATGCAAAATTAATGTACTCTAGATATTTTAAATGACCCATTTCTGAAACTAATTCAGGCAACTAGTTCTAGTTCCCAGTGTGTGTAGCTACTCACCGAACATTTGCACCTCTGAGCCTCTATAGGCTGTTTTGTCTTATTATCCCAATCACTGTAATATATTACTTTGTTTCTCACTTACTTTGTTTTCTTGCCTCCCTTTTTTATCACATACTCCAGTCAATAGGTAATAAGCAGACGGTGTTAGCAGACGTGCTCTTACTCATGGAAAGGACTCTTCTTATTGTAATTTTCTTAGTGCTTCACAGCCTTGTGGAGGAAATAGAGGGATGGATTTTTAAAATGCTTTAGGTGTGTGAGTGAGAGACATCAGTCCTTGTTCACGCTGATTAGGTTGTCACTTCAATGGGACGTAAATGTTCCAGTGCACATGCACAGACAGATGCTGCAGAAAAATAATTATCAGTCATTTAGAACTGCATTGCCTCAACGTGATAGGTACTAGTACACAGTGATCTAAATGCAGCCTGCGATGCATCAACGCCAACAGCTTAAAAAGCATTCTAGAAAAATCTTTACTTGTACATGTGTGGTCTGAGAGTCAGAAAAAAGGCTTGGTCACTAAATTAAATTTCTAATCTCTGAGCCAAGAAATGAAAACACAAAACAAATAGATGGAACAATACTTATTTTATGAGATTTAAACCCCTGCAACACAGTTTTATGGGATGGAAATGACCTCTGATGCTGTACTGCCCTCTAGTGGTCAGTGGTATTAATTTTGTATTTTTATATTATTTTAATTTCATGGCCCATATTAAGCGATAACCAGGTGATCACAAAGAGTCCTTGCATGAGTAATAGCTGATGTTCTTGTTCACTTTGCTGCCCGTTGTTATTTGTTCTACTCTTCTCCTCTGTTGTCAAATCCAAACCAAATTTTTGTTCGGAGCTAAACTCCACATTCTATCGAGTAAAGATGTTGAGGAGCTTATTCCTGGTTAGCCGTCCCAGTTTTGCCGTGGTACAAACAAAGATTTGGTTTGTGCTCGTGCCTCCCCCCGTCCCTGGACTAATTCACCCTCCTCTTCAGGCAAAGGCCCGGAGGTTCTTTACGCCGGACAAAAGCTCAACGACAACGAGTGGCACTCGGTGCGAGTGGTCCGCCGCGGTAAGAACTTCAAGCTCACCGTGGATGAGGACATGGCCGAAGGTACTTAACTTTGAAATGCACAGTCTCATGAATGATTAGGTGACATCGTTTTTTTAGGATTTATACTTGAAACATACTGTATATTACTGTACTGGAGCCTCTTTGTGAACTTATGTGTCATTTCCTTTACTTTTATCTCTCTGTTCTCATCTATGGAATTGAATGACACTGTAGAAGAAGCCATTGTCCATGCTCCTCAGCCCCTTGATCATGTTGTCCTCTACTTTCTCCTGCTTCCTCAGGTCAGATGGCGGGTGACCACACGCGTCTGGAATTCAATAACGTAGAGACAGGAATCTTGACGGAGAGACGCTTCGTCTCATCGGCTCCTTCCTCCTACATAGGACACCTCCAGGTACAATACGTGAAGCTTAGGTGGGCCTTTAGGTGCAGAGTAATGATTATAGTAATCATCATTCGTCTCCTAACTCTCCCCCGCAGAGCCTGAAGTTCAACGGGATGCAGTACATCGACATGTGCAAGAACGGCGACATCGACTTCTGTGAGCTCAACGCCCGCTTCGGCATGCGCTTCATCATCGCCGACCCCGTGACCTTCAAGACCAAGGGCAGCTACCTGGGCCTGGCCACGCTGCAGGCCTACACCACCATGCACCTCTTCTTTCAGTTCAAAACCAACTCGCCCGACGGCTTCATAATCTTCAACAGCGGGGATGGAAACGACTTCATTGCTGTGGAGCTCGTCAAAGGGTGAGGAAGTACTAGAAATACCAGGTCTCATCATTGATTTAATAATCATAACCGACAGCTATCGATTCCCATCTTGCTTTGCACCTTGTAAAGGTGTGGGCGTCATCTCGCTTCAACCAGGCTTGTTTTTATCAGCTTAAATTTGCATTAGCATCAGATGCGGCGTAGGGGCACTGTGATGGCTTTTTCCATTAGCTTTAATCAGAATGAGAGATAAAAACACAGATACTGAACACACGCAGACGCCCTGACCCGTTGGTCGCATGCGCTTCTTCTCTGCCAGCTTCATCCACTATGTGTTCGACCTGGGCAACGGGCCGAGCCTTTTGAAGGGGAACAGCGACAACCCGCTGAACGACAACCAGTGGCACAACGTGGTGATCACGCGCGACGCCTCCAACACTCACACGCTCAAGGTGGACTCCAAGTCCGTCACACAGAACGTCAACGGGGCCAAGAACCTTGACCTCAAAGGTACGGAACCGCGCTGTGCTTTTAGAGAGAGATTACATTTGCTCAGTCCCTAAACGAAGCAAGCGGATTCACACCCTCACCTTCCTCCTCTGCCTGTCGCTTCCCATTCCTCCATTCAGGCGACCTGTTTATCGGAGGTCTGGGCCCCAACATGTACCAGAAACTCCCTAAGCTGGTGGTTTCTCGGGAGGGCTTCCAGGGCTGCTTGGCCTCGCTTGACCTCAACGGCCGCCTGCCAGACCTAATCAACGATGCCCTTTTCCGCAGCGGGCAGATTGAGCGCGGCTGTGAAGGTACAGATGGCCTGTGGCTTAGAAAAATGATGACCTGCTGTGTGTGATTTATTAGTCTAATTAAAGCGGGCTTCAGTAGCCTCTTAAGGCCGTTTCCTGGCGTTGTTAATCCTACTTATTTTTCTGTCCTACAACAGGCATTTTACATGAGAACTAGCTAATATATGCTGCTTTAGCATATATAGATTCATATAGGATTCATTAAATTATTACTGTTACCTTGTGTTAAAATATACAGCACAGTATCTGATATTCTTCACATACAGTACTGCATGGTGCAGGCGCCTAAGGTTTACTCTAGATGGCAGCAGAAGCTTATAATGCATCCAAATAAAAGCAGAACATGCAGTTCCACGCACTTTAACCAAATGTCTAATGATCACAATCGCACAGCGTGGGACTCGAACCCTTACTAACGAGCCCACGGCCCGTGCTGCACTCTGCCGTAGTGACAATGCTAACAATGTTGGTCCCTCACTAACCTTTCCTCTTGTTTTCCGCTCTGCTCTGTTCTGTTTGTTATGTTTGTTTCTGCGCTAACACAGTTGGTTTCACCAAAGCTGACCTGCAAGGTAGAGGGTTAAACTTTGCCTCTTAGAGGCATGCTCACCTGAAAGTTTGCTGTGTGCAATGCATTGTGGGTGTCTCCATGGCAGTAAGACCCCCCCCCTCTGTCCCTCCAGAGGTCGCATGCTCTCTGAAAACACTATGAATACAAATGTTGACTGAATATAAAAGTGGGAAAACATAAATATAATCAAATAATGGTTAGTACATTTTTCTGCAGCTGCTCCACGTGTTAAACAGATAGTTTTATAGTATTATTATTGTAAGTTAATTTATTTGAATGAAGATGTATTCAGTTCTCATGTAAATATGTGTCAGTGGTGCAGTTGTTTGTGGATATTCCCACAGTCTATTTGTGTGGAACTGCCAGTTGTGGCACCCAGGCAGGTGTAGACGGCAGAAAGAGGCTGTGGCTGCACACTGAAGTGCTGTATCAGTCCTCCCTCCCTCTCGCTCTCTTTTCAAAACGCCGTCATGTTCGCCACTTTACCCAGACGAGTGTTCTTCAGAGAGCGAGCGGCCGCCCGCTGTGCCGTTCACGTGCAGCGGGCCCCTCGGCCGCCTGTTCTGCCACACGGGCGCCGATATGTGCACACAAACGCTGGAACAATGCAGAAGTAGACGCTCTGCGTTGTGGGGGGGGGGGGGGGGGGGGGGCGCCTGGTCGACTGCCCGTACAGTCCATTACACAGTAAATGCACTTTCAGCTGGTGAACGTCAAACGTCTTCTTCTCCTCACGTTGTCTTGCTCGAGACAATTGCTCTCGAACATTGTCTACTTGCATTTGTCCGTCATCCGTTTGGACATTTCGTTTCATTCGACTCGATTTGATTTGCTCTTACGTGGGAGTCACGGAGGTTCTGGCGAGGTTTTCCCTCGTGTCTGTCTTCAGTGGGGGATTGTTTATCTCATTACATATGCTGTGTGCTCGTCCTTATCTGCGTTCCCTCTCAGTAAGTATTCAAAAGTAAGCGCTGCAGTACGTGTGGTGTAGAGGAAGAGCACACGCACGTCAGGTTTGACTTTGAATACCCTCCTCAGCTCCTGTATGAGTGAAGTGCATTCACGCAGATATGCACAACGTGTCCTCAAGTACATTTCTTCTCTTTGTGAATTCTGTCTGTCTGGTGCTTCTGTCGTCTCTAAGAAGAAAACATAATGTTACGACACTATTATGCAGTCTTTTAATGGATAGTGTGTAATGAAGTTTCTTTCCATGAGTCATTTGTCAAGAAGGTTGGTTTAATGTCTCGTCCTGCTTGTTGACGGGGGGGGGGGGGGTGCAGCTTTCTAAGTTTTACGCCGCTAAAACTTTCCGGAAACGTGCTGGAATGATGAAAGTTGCATGCGAGTCCCATCTGCACCCGCTGTGAAGTGGGAAGGACGGGGAGGTTGACAGTGGCGCCACGTCAGCCCCACCTGGCTAGAAACGCATCCCACAGTCCCAGGAGCTGCTCTTTGCTCCTTCTGCCCCCGTCCTGTCCTCACGTCTCCAGGTTAGGCTTCCTGTGGCGCCACTGTTCGCTCCCTCATCTGTCGTCCACCGATCTCTCCAGACTGCATTCCTTCTGCATGGGTCCTACATTGTTAAGGCTCAGCGAAGCCAGTGTGGTTGCTTGACCGTGCACCTGTGGCATCTCTCCCTTCGTCTCCACGCAGGCCCGAGCACCACCTGCCAGGAGGACTCGTGCGCCAACATGGGCGTCTGCATCCAGCAGTGGGAGAACTTCACCTGCGACTGCTCCATGACGTCGTACACGGGCGCCCACTGCAACGACCGTGAGTACCTCCATGCTGTACAGTACTGTATATGGGCTTTAAATCGGTTTGCCCCGCGTGTGCATTTAAAGAGCTCTCTGCGGACGTCTTTTGTGATATAAAGCTGATGTTATGAGCTGGGAATTTAATTTGAAGGCACAGATGTTTATCATGCAAAGCCCACTATCATGTGGAACCTTTACGCTCCAAGCATCGGGTATAATATCCTTGACTCAAGGACTCTGGGACCATCTCCGTCATGCTTATTAAGTCTCTTAGAACAATAAAAGTGATGCTGAAAGCTTCGTGTGATCTTTACATGAAGCAATTGTTAAGGGTGTTTTTTTATTTATTTTTTTTCCGCAATGCAGGTTGTTGTAACACTTTGCTTCATGTCCAGAGCCTTCACATTTTGGGCTTCAAAGAGAACGGGCGAGACTGATGATGTGTAAAATATCCACTTTTGCCTCGATCGCCTCTTCATAAACGCCCTTCAAACCGCTATTGTAGACGTGGAAGAGTGCGTTTGCGTGTGTGCACGGGGGACCTCTCATCCCCATGACTACAGGGGACTTCCCTTCAGTAATCACGGTTGGCGCTCTTTCATTTAGTGCTTAATAGCGAGGGCATACTGCTGCTGGGCCGGACTAATGAGGTGATAGAGGCTGTTAGGAGGACTGATCTCTGCGCGCTGGCGTCCCCTAATCACCCGGACCTTCCTGGCGCTACACCCGACCACTGTGTATGACTTTGTATCTTGGAAATCCTAGTTTTAGTCTTCTTAATTTCTGCTTCTCCTCTGCAAAACGCAATCATTTTTCCCACTCAAGGCGGGTAATCGACTGAGGTTTTCACTGGGTGGTAGGAGCTGTGTGTTTATGTGTTAATTAGTGCTGGAACCCTCATTAAATCCCCGCCTGGTGCTGCCCAGGATGACTTAAAAGGATTTTCCATTGATTCCATATTGACACTTGCGTATTTCTTCTTGAAACACGAGCGCTTAGATGGTAACTTCGCGCACGTCTTCATGACATTGCAAGTTGAAGTCATACTTCTCCCTGTAGCTGGTTCCCGAGATAGATGTTTGCTAATATTGACTGGACTCTCCGAGCGTATAATAGCATTCTTAATTTAGCAGTACGGGCCTGAATGGGAATTTGTTTTAGTTGTCTTCCAAGCTGTTTTTGCGACCTGAAATAAGAAGTCGTGCAGCTTCGCTTCTTCTGGACTGACCCGATCTCCGGATGTTGACTCTGACGCCAAGCTCGGCCCACGGGAGGCGGTTTGAGCGGCGCAGTGCAGCCACACGCCACCGGGTGGCAGTAAATCCACGAGCCGCATCGCTCACCGTGCCTCAGCTCTGGGAGAAAATAAGATATAATCCCCTGAGCATGAAATCAGCTTTCCTGTTATTTTCCTCCACCGCTTTGCGTCTTGTACTTCTTTCTCTCTTTATCTGTCCCCCTCCCTACAAAACCCAAAGCTCCTACAAATTCTATCATTATATATCATAAAGGGAATATTGTGTTTTGTCTTTTAAACAATGCAAAATCCAATGTACATAACAAAATCATATTGCCGAGCGCTATTTTTTTTCCACGTTCGATTGTGGCAGCTGTATGAAGATGATATTGGCCAACGCAGCCTACGCTCGTGCTTGCGTGCGTGTTCTGCGACCGGCTTTTATTTAGCGAGCGCATCGCTGAGCGAGAGTTTCTAATTAACAACGTGGGAGTGGAGCTTCTCCCTCTGTTTCCCCGAGACGCTGCCTCTTTGATAGCTGCCAGCAAATATCTGTAATTGTCTGCTCCTCCGGCTCCGTCTCTGCCCCGTCGTCCAAATGGAGAAACTCGAGCAAAGCGGAGTGAACAGTTCTGTCAGTAAAAGCCTCTCGCCGTTTCGGCGGCGTCGGTTGTTAGCGCCGTGCCTCCGTGCCCTCCGTGCACCTCTCCTCTGTACCCAGGAGGGCTTCAGGTGATGGGGGAGGAAAAAAAACCCCAGAAACCTTAGCCAGCAGCTATCTGCGCTTCCTCCATTCATCCCTGTGTATTCCCTAGGCCTGCCTATGTGGCCGCACACCTTTGCTTATGGGATCGGGACACGAAGGAGACCTCCAGGGCCGTTCTCAGAGCCACAATGTCGTGCTCTGCACTGGCTAAAAGGGGTAGGGGGCGGAGAGTCGGACTCTTTTTATAGCGTTTTCATCCTGCTTGGTTCTGGCTCACTGCTTTTGTCATGCTCGTTTCCATCTCCCCGTCATCTCTCATCCATCCCCCACTTTTTTTCTACACCACTCCCCTCCTCTCCCATCCTCTCTTCCCCTCCCTCTCTCCCCGTTTTTCTCCGGACATCGTCTCCGTCGGGTTCTATGAATGCTGCAGAGTTTCATTTAAACCCAAGGACACGGGAGCTGTAGGCCGAGCGAGAGAAGCGGCGGCCACTCCTCTTCCAGATCCAGAGCAATTACTCAGCTTACGTAAAAGAATTATCTCTGCAAAGGTCGCTGCATTGTTCCACAGTCAGGAAGATGGTAAACAAACCAAAAACCGAGTATGAGGAGTCAGACTGAAGCCGGCAACAGAAAACCGTCTGACAGTTTGACGCTGATATCGGTAATTACATAGATAGATTTAGTGACGATTTCTCTGATTTTTCCCGTCAGTTCGATGATCCGAGCAAACGCTCTGCTCCTGCTTATCCCGATGTCCCCAGTGTCCCTTCCAAGGCCTGCTCAGAGGGCTGTAACGATATCTGGCTAACTGCTTACATAAATGACAGCGCAGCGGCGGGATTTTGTTCCTTTACTATTTAAAAGGAAATAATGGTGGCGTTCGCCTCTTAGTCGTTTCTCCTCCACTCGACGGAGCAGGGAGATGGAAAATAAAGGAAAGAGCAGAGGTGGGGGCTGAGGAACAAGCTGCTTCCTCCGGTCGCCAGCGTTCTGCTGTGTAGAAAATAAACAGTGTTGCCATTCTCTCGACTGTAGTGTCTCCTTGACGGTATTAAAGCTTCGGGGATAAAGGCAGCGACGTACAGAGGCAGCCGGTAAAAGTGTCTACCCCCACCGTGTTTGGGCTTCAAATCTGCCGCGTCAGTGGCGGGTTTGTACTGCAGGAGGAGTGTGTTACGTCCTTCTGGCCTGTAGGTGGCGATTGACTCCCACTTTTGGTCCTGAAACATCGTAGTTGCTTACGTCATATAGGCTCTTGTAGAACAACCAATGATCAGGTCTTTGGTGGCCTAGTGGTTAACGTGCATGGCCACAACGTTTTTTTTTTGTCCGGGGTTCGAGTCTGAGTGGAAGCAGTTTTTTTATTTTAATTATTGGAAAAACAGCGTCTCATCATCATCATGTGATCACGAGATGACAACGTTGTATTACTTAGTGCATGAATCGCCAAGACCATGAACCGCTGGTCGCGTTATAGTATGAAGTTATGAACGTAAGTAAATTATGGCAAATTATGGCAGTTTAAAACCGAAAATAGGAAGCTGAACGGTGCGCCCTCCCGCGTGCAGCGTTCGATTTATGGCAGACAAGCTACTGTAACCCTGATTTCTTGCTGTTGGTACGGGCAATTTTCTTTACGTGGAATGCTTCTTTAATGCACCACACGGCAAGACAGTACGGCACATGTACACTTTTTTCTTTACGCCGCGCTTATCCAACGCGCGTCACATTTTCCTGTCCCCCGTCAACAAGGACAGGTAGGAACTAATGTTGATGACAAATAAAATCACAGTAGCTGAAATGTCACGTTTCCCAAACATAAAATAAAAAAAATAAAAAGGAATACTAACTAAGGTTACACTACTACAATTTAAAAAAGTGAATAAGGATGATCTAGACCAGAGGTCTGCCACCGGTAACACCCACGTTTTAAATGAAAAAAACAAACACTGGGAGCCGCGGAGGGCGGCAATATTATATTATTTGAGAACATTCAACATTTGTTTTTTAATCCAAAGAAGACATAAAAGTCGGGGCTCAGAGATCTAACCGATGCTAAAACATTGTCAAGGCATCGACAAGGACAGCTAACTCGCTTTTCCCTGCTTCAAACAGCTGCTGTAACTGAGAGCAACCTGTGCGGCATCACCGGTCAATCTGTAAACGTATTAATTTTTTTTTGTAAATAAAAATAATGTTTGCCCTGTTCAAACCTGCATGGGGAATTCTGAAAGCGGCTGAGCAACTTCGTAGGAACACATTTCATATGGTACAGGTGAAAGGGAGACTAACAACACAACGCAGCCGAGGCTGTAGCAGCAGAGAAACGCAGATCTTTGTCCTGCGTGTTGATGAGCGTTTCCCATCCCCCAGTGTCACCGCTCTGGGACGTGGATGGCCACGCACACTTTCATTCAACAGACGGACATGAAAGAGGGAATAACGAAATAAACAGCTGGTTAACTTCGTGGGAACATGGCTGTAGCTCTGCAATGACTTTATGTGGTACAGGTGAAAGGAGTAATAACGAAATAAACAGCTGGTTAACTTCGTAGGAACACCTTGTAGTAGGAACTGGTATATTTAGAAAACCCAGTAGTACTAGTGTTAAGGTGTGTGAACTGGGGAGGAGACGGCAGCAGCGACTGAAGAGCGACTGAATAGAGTTGATGTCTTCCCCGCTGACAGGCGCATTCATTTGATAATGCACGTACCTTGGCTGACAGTTCAGTCAAAAACCATACTGAATCTTTATTAAACCGTCCCTGAATAACAAATATGAACTGCAGTTTCTTCCTTGATTATCCATGATTATTATGAAAGAAGCGCAAATCTTCGCCAGTCCAAATTGTGCAATTAATACTGTGTTTACAATAAAGGTAATAAATAATAACAATAGTATTTTCATTTTAAAAAGCACTGCATATTTTAAACGAATGTCGAAGTGCTACAAATAACTTAGACTACGCTACGATAAATACATACGTTTATTTTTGCAGAGTAAACGTATGTAGAACAAACTACTTGCTGCATTAATGAGTCTTAGACCTGCAGCTGATCACGCCGCCCGATGCTGCCCTGTCTCCCACGGAGCTTTGTCTGGAGCTGAGGTATTTCTCACCTGCTGATCGAGTAGTAGCAACACATTAGCATGTCTATGCGCCTCTACGGGGAGGGGGAGGGGTGTGTAGATTTCCTTTGCGACTGTGAGCAAACATGAGACAAGCAAAAGCTTGGTCGAACTCAGATCCAAGTCATCTGAGTACGAAACACATCACATTTCATTCGATCTCGTGTTTCATTCGAGCGGCAGTCGGGAGCTCTGTGCTAAGACTGCTGCCCCGCGACCCATCCACGGATGAGCTTCCATTAAAAATTAAAAGCAGAGGTTTTTTGTTTTTCGTTTTTCTCTAAACGAAAAAAACAGCTTAAAATTCAAGTCCGTGTGTTTTTGTTAAAAAATATTTTTGTTCAGTTTATTGGTTTGTAATGCGGTGCTTTTATTCAGGATAGATAGACGGGTGGGAAATCAAAGTTTTGAAACGTACACGGGCGAATAAGTCACATCAGCCACTCATTCAGTTACAATGACACGCACAGTCAAAACAAATTCTCGCTACATCTCGTGCGCCACTGCCCCGTTTCTCTCGTAGCTTGCATTTGTACATCCATACATTTGTGTATTGGTCACTCTCTGTCTGGACACATGACTCCGAAACACGTCACATGTTTGTGTAAGAGATTGATGTCTCCACCAAATTATATGCAGAGGTAACGAGAGAACGACTTTTTGTTTTCCGTTTGTCTCTAAACAATAAAAACATATTAACTCCAATTCCGTGTCTTTTTGTAAAAAACAAATATTTTTGCCTGTTTTATTGGTTTGTAAGGCGGTGCTTTGATTAAAATCCGTTTGCAGCTCATCGAAAGAGAAACGAAAACGCCGGTGAAAGTGGCTGGATGGACGGATGGGAAATGAAAATGTTGAAACGTACACGGGTCGAATAAGTCTCTCAGCCTCAGTTACAATGACACGCACAGTCAAAACAAGTCAAACTGCAGTTCTGCAGACACAGAGTAAACGCGTAGGAACAAACATGTTGCTGTAATGCGTCGCTGTAGATTTGCTGATTTCTGGCGTCCTGTCAAAATTACGACCGACAACTGCTGTAAAACAAATTCCTATGATTATTACGGTTATTTACGTAAAATCTACGACTATTGGAAAACATTCATTAACAAGTTGTGGAAGTTTAAAACCTAAATAAGCGGCTGTAGTCGCAGATGGACTGCGCTCTACGTCTTTACTTGCGCATTCAATTATATTAATTAAACCGCGACGCATAATCATGGTATTATGTGAAGCCAATATGTTGTATCAGATGTTAGAGCGGTGGGTGTGTACATATTTTTAAGATACGCCTTCTATTTAAAGACACGAAAAAGCTGAGGAGAATGAAAACAAGAATGTGTTGCTGCTGTGGCGCTGCCTGTTTTAAACCACACAGAACAATTATAACTTCGCAGTGAACAGAAAACAGCTAAGCCATCAACAAGTTGTTGCCCTTCACACTCCCCATGTTTTAGCACACAACAGATACTTAATAGTAAAATAGGTCTGGTGTAATATATGTGTGTTACAGGTAGAAATGAACAGTCGGACCTCAGTTACGCTGTAGTGCTTTGGAGGCTTCTAATCAACGCTGCGTCACCTGGTGGTTAAAACGAGACTAGCGTCCTGATTTTTTCCAGCCGGCTGCAGGATTAAAAATCTTTAGTCAGCGACGCACTCGCTGCACCGTGGCGACGCGGCGGTACTGCAGTAAAAACCCTAGTCACTTTGAACCGCTGCCACTGTAATTGGGCTTTTCACATGGGCGAACGTTTAGAATGAAGCGAGAGGAGAGGCGAACACGTGCATATGCTCTTAGATGCGAGGAGCTATCGGCTGTATAGACCCCCCTCATACATATTTACGTCGGCGCCTTTCAATAATTAAGCCCGCCGCCACTTTAAATGAGATGAAGTAGCTGGAGCTGTCCAGGATGAGCCAACAGGTGTTAAACTGGGCTTAGCAGGCTGCAAAGCACAACTCGGGCACCACAGAGCTTGGCATAGGTTCAGCTAGAAGAGTAGAGGTGGGACCTTTGATCATAATACATCCAGTGAAGCCAATTAGTGCTTTTTATCAGAAAAATATATAGTTTCTTTTATATGGAGTGCAAAAGTACATTTGGGCAAAAGAGCACTTATAAGTAGAGCAGAGGCATATGAGAGCATTTGCCTATAAATACCACAGGTAGATGAGAAATGGGTCAAAAGCTTTCCACAGAGACGGACTGGTCCTCGGGGCACAACCTATCCCACAAGCAGACTTTAAAATCCCGTGGTTCCTTTTGATTTTGATGCAGCCGTTGAGGCGATCGCGTCAGTCACAACGCTCTGACTCCTGATCTTGTGGCTCCAACACAGAGGAGTTCTCTCCACGACTTCCCTTTTCTCACGATGTCTCTATTAGAGCGAGGGCCCCGCTATTGGCTGATCAGGCTAATGAAGCCCGCTCGCGCTGCATTATGTCACCAGGGGACGTGTGCTGCACTGCGAAGCCCAAGCGCTCCAGGGATGAGGACGTGATGGAGGAGCAGGGGGTCAGGTGTCTGTAAGCAGAGGTGACTGGGCAGTGATTCATTTCGGTTGATCTGGTGTCTGTCTTTGCGATTGGGTGTAACGTTGAGGAGGCAGAGTTGCAACAGAACATGTGGAAGTTCTCCCCGTGTGGTAAATAACATAGCACCAGGTGCAGACACAGCGACAGCTCCCCTCACCTCTCAGACTTTGATCAAACCGCCCGCGCTAAGGAGAGGGATGCAGCATGGGAAAAAGCGAGCGGCAGGACGGGGATGATTGAGTCGAACACATTACGGACAGTTAGGATGGGAGGCATCCATCTGTTGGGGCGCCGGGCGGGTAACCTTGAGGCCCGGCCCGAGAGCTCAGCCACAGACACATCCATCAACGCAGGCTCCTAGACACGTTTCAGGAGCACCGGCAACACATAAAAATCATCTAATCAATGCTTCCAACACTTGGGCCGGATTTCAGGCTGGAGCACGTCCTGAATCACGCGCTTGTTTTCCTTTGCAGCTATGATATTGTTTTTGCTACAGTCTCTCTTACCATTATTCTCATTTTTCTTCCCGAGTTCAGCGGAGTGATTTTTCTCTTAACCCTTTCCTCCACGGCGTGTCTAAAAACAGCCCATTATTGCTAACTAGTCTAAATTGCCAAAGTATAGTTTTGGATCCCACAGCACGGCAAAAATGAATGCAGACTTTTTTCTCAGCAATGCACTTAAGAACCTGGCCGGCTTCTAACCCTTATCCTATAGAAAATGTCAGACTGTAGGCAATGTTCTTACAGCAAATGCTGTAACAACACTCATTTAATTGGCTTCGCTGTTCAGGCGTGTGTGTGTGTGTGTTTGACCTTCATATCGTAGAGAGTGAGTGCATTTCTGCTCTTTGTTGTATTTCAGGATGGGTTGGGTGTCCTCTCTCTCTCTCTCGCGTGCACAAATTGCCTGTGAACCCTCGGTTCGCGTTCGAGGACGCAGCCGCTCACGTTCCGTGACTTATTTGCTTACCTGGTCGGAACAATGGGCTGAGTCAATAAGCAGCTCCTCGTCAGCCCCTCTCGCGGCCGCTCTGAGTCACGGCAGTCGCGGTGAGGTGGATGCTTTTAAAAGGCCACACAAGTACGGCTAATTTGTCAGCGGCGGACAGCATTTCCCCTCTGTGCTGCTGCAGCACCGGCACCTGCTCGCACCCCCTCTCCCTCCGTGGCACAACACCAATTTAGATGTGCATGGATCAAAAGGGAAGGTGAGTTGATCCCGTTCCGCGGGCCCATTGTTCCTGTTGCACTCGCTCCTCTCCCTCCTTTGTCCCTCTGCCGTGGGGCTGATACAGTAGGTAGTCGCTGCCAGTAGGGAGCTAAACCACTAAAACAGACTACAAAGAATAGAGCTCCCCTTTGTGCTGCACTTACAGGAGGACACTTCATCAGAAACGATGGGCCGTGGGCTCCAACGGCCAAATGTTGGTTTTAATCTCAAATCAGATCAGTCTCACACGCCTCATTTTAACAAGTGCCAGCCTTTGGATGCGGCTTGGTATCGGTCCAAACTGTATTTCCCATGGCCACTAGCGGACGCTGCCTTACAAGCAGCCGACATGCTTCACAGTAAGCCTTCACAGGCGATTGGCAGCATCTGGTCTGGCAATTAATAGGGTTTGGTTTGTCCACAGGCCGGTCGTGCCAATTCATTAAGTTCAGTTGCCATAGTGAGGTCAGTCGTTGGAATGAAGTGCTTGGACCCTTCATAAAAACAGAGATGAAATGCATGTTGGGTAGCGTATGGCCTTTCATTGGAGGCATTAAAAGGCTCTCTGCTGAAGGAGCCTGGGGTGCGTCTGAAGGGCAGTCCTTCTCCTCGGAGGTGCGTGCCACCGCCGCTCAGTCCCCGTCACATCAAACTGACGCTTTGCACCAGCTGATGGCATTTTAAACGCAGTAACCAGCCGCAGGCGCAATCGCTTGCTCCTGTCTTGCTTTTCATATTGACGTTTCAGGAAGAGCTGTTGAGTAAAATGAACACCCCGGGTCTATTAATAATTGTGTGAAGTAAATTCACATCACTTTGCTCTTTATTGAGCAATTGCTAATAATGGAAATGAAGCTATTGAGTGAATGTCACTGATCTTACGTCCCACAGTTGGCCTGATTGGGCAGTTATGGGAAATCAAGCAGTTCATTAATCACAGCTGGTTTGATATGTCAAAGTAAAGCTCCTGTAGCGAGCGGCCGACGTTCTGCTAGCAAAAAAAAATATAGGCTGTGTTTTATTCCTGGAGAGGTTTTAAATGTGGCTGCAGACTCGGCCTGCGTTGATGTGTAGTAGAGTACAGTACGTTCCCTCTTTGCACAAGTGGTGAGAGGTCTGCGGTTTGAATATAAACCCATCACTTTGCGAGAATAATACTCACAACTTAAAGTGCCGCGAGTGTTTCCCGATACTGAAGGTGTGAATGAAGCACATCCTGGTCCTGACGTCTGACCAAACACCGCATTAGTACATTAGCGCCACGTGCCCGGCTCCTCCGATAATTACCAGCCGCTCTTCTGAAGTGTGCGTCAGCCGTCACGTCTCTTCCTAGAATGCCGCTTTACACTTCTCTTAATTCCCCTTTTCTCCGTCTCATTGCTAGATGTCTGTAATTATTGTGTCAGCAGCTTCCCAGCTCATCGCTTAGCCCCCCGCAGATGGCACCGCCGCGGATTCCAATGCCTTGCTTTAGGAGTTCGCAGTGGCAGATTTCCCACCTGCCTCGGCGGGAGACATCAAGGGACCCATTCTGATCGGCCTACTACTGTCTGAAGTGCAGACAGGTGCAGCATTTAATAAACAAACTATATTGCTTCATAACTACTGACTATGATTTGCAGATGGAGGCACAGATGGGAACAATATAACACTGTGCTAAATGATGTTGTAGATTGCAAACTTTGCTTTTGTTCCTCAAATAACGTTACTTATCCTCAAATGTATATAATTGTACACAGAACAGTCCCTGTATTATAATTATTATATATTTACAGGAGAATAATATTTGTCATTCATGTTTGACCATATCCAGGAATGTACATGGAGTGTAGTGGGATGTGTAGCTCTCACATTTTACCATTAGGCGGTCGGGTTGAGTAGCACAGCAGGAAAAAGCCAGCTCTCAAAAGGTCATAATTTATATTCATTATACAATGGCCTGGTTGGAAATGTTATACTGATTTGCTTAAGGGCGGTTGATTAATTTGACATAAGAGCTCTCAGAAATACACCCTCAGTCCCTTATCCATCCCGTTCTCGTTCCTCCTCCCTCAGACATTCTCTGATAATGTCCTGGCAGGTTTGAAGCTGTGGCAGCTTAGAAGAACCTGCCTTCACACACAAATTGATTAGAGCTCTTGCTAAATTTGTTTCCTCCAATTAAAAAACTGTTTTTCTAATAGGAGGTTCCAGCTGTTACATGAGGTAGCTGTGCTGAGTTTGTGCCCACATGACCACCACCATCTTAGCAACAGTAGAAAACAAACCGAAGCCGAGGAGTCGTCCCATCCACAGCTGGAGCAGTGCTCAGAAACATGTTGACAGCCCAGTCAACAGCCCAGTAATTCACAAACCGCCTCTCGCTTTGCTTCTTGAAGTTACCACACCTTCCCCGGACCCTTCACTTCACTCCACATACACACACAAACACGCACAAAATGGGACACTGATGCCATTTAGATTAGTATCCCCTGTGACCAATGCTGACATGAATTTGCTGGGTGACAAGGGACCCAATTACAGCAGAGAGCTGATCGTCCACAGGCCCACCGTTTCAAATTGTCTCCCTAGTGTCAAGTAGGGAGGAGGAAAGTGTATGTGTGTGTATGTACTCTGTGTGCGAGTGTGTGATCGTGACTGTGTCATTGTCTGTTCCTGTCTACAAAGAATAAACACTGGGGTCAAATACATCACTGTTACTCTTACAGTAACGCAAAGTGATGGCTGTCAGTCTTGAGATGTCTGGGGCGCACGCACGCACGCACGCACGCACGCACGCACGCACGCACGCACGCACGCACGCACGCACGCACGCACGCACGCACACACACACACGCACACACTTGAGGTACTGTAGTACTGTGGTGCCAGCATGCGCCATCAGCTGTTGTTAGTGTCTTGTTAACTTCACAAATAATATTAAAGCTGCTTAGTGACCCTCTGCTCTGTAGAAGCATGTTACTACTTAAATGTGTGCTATTAGTACGTTGCAGTTGTTTTCAAATGCAAATGTAAAAAGCCCAGTATAAGAATATGGTAATAAGAGAAATTTGCAAAGGTCATGGTCTGTTGTGATCCTCTGCTGTGAGTACTGTACTGTATGTCTCCGTCCCCATGTCTTTTCTCTACCTGACAGCTATCCTAACTAAATCAACCTCACTCCATTTGCCTGAAGGTCTAAACAGAGGAGACAGATAAAGACTTGCCACTTCCCGTGCTAGCAATCAATCGCAATCAGTCTCCCTCGGCCGAACCGTCCAGCCCGCTGCTGACTCCGACTGCACGACTGAGCACGTGCGGCGCGTTCGCCCTCTTTGTTTACGTGCCTTCGCCTTCTCCCTGTTGTCATCTGCACTTTCGCAGCGCTCCGTGTTTGTGTTTGTGTGCGCGTGCGTGTGTGTGCGCTCGCATTAGCCGCCGCGCTGTCTCTGTTTTATCCCAGGCTATTTTCAAACTTTGTTCGCTTCAACGTGCACTTTTCCTCCCCTGCCCCACTTCTCGACGTGCCTCCGCGGCGGCGTGAGCCCCGCGCTCGGCGACTACTATTTGTTTTGCCTCCGCTGCGCCGCGGCGTTGGTGAATTGAACCTCCTTCTCACTGAAACGTCTGCCACAATAAAAGTGTCTCCCGTCGGCGGGGTAATGCTTTTGAAAGGTTTTGCGTGCATATTAGAGGCAGGCTGGGGGAACATACTGGGATGTCATGTGTGCCGTCCTGGCATGAGGCAGAATGGCTGAGGATGCCAGAAAATCCTTTCCTCCTCTTGTCGTTGAGTGATGCTGCACACGGACCTGCTTCACCTGGAAATCTGTTAGCGCCTAATGAGTTTTATATAAAAAAATGGTGCAAATAATACTATTGGCTGTTTTTATTCTGCTCACTGAGTGGTTGACAGAGATGCTCTTCATTATTCACTGTGGAGTGTTCAGTGTGTGTGTGTGTGTGTGTGTGTGTGTGTGTGTGTGTGTGTGTGTGTGTGTGTGTGTGTGTGTGTGTGTGTGTGGCCGGCCTAGGGCCCTTGCCAGCCCATTACTCCCTTGCTGTTCTGCGTGTGTATGCGCGAGTGGGCTGTGTGTTCAGGCCTTACTGATTGTTTCTCCGTCGTAGGGACCCTCATTACTGCCCCCACACTGTCACAAGCATCTGCTCTCGTCCCCTCCCTCTTTCTCTCCTCCCGCCACGCGCCGCAGTCGACTCAAAGCGTGCGGGGAGGAAAAACATGGGAATCACGCGAAGAAGCGAGACCCTGAGCAAGAACATGACATCTGCAGGAACATACAAGCACGTCCAGCTGCCAGTCTCGGTGTGCTCTCGGCAGGAAAGCAGACCCCCGATCAGGCTCGTAGTTAGCAGTCATTGGACAAAGATTGATCCGTGGCCCTGGCTCAACCCTTGCCCGGCGAGGCCGTCACCCCGGGCGCCCCCACGAGGGCGGCAACTTTCGCAGTGATGTATCGCACGGCCCAGTGTGCAGCATCTGGGGAATGAGGGAGGTCAGGGCTTAAAGGGAACGCGAGTCCATGTGCGCGGGAGAGGAAAGAGAGACGAGAGCGAAAAGGCATAATGAGTGTGTCAAAATTAGCCTGGCTCACCCAGAGAAAAACAGCAGTATGTGTTACTAATGATTTGTTCCAGTAAAGCCCAGTGAGAGGGGAAAAAAACAGGAAAGGGCACAGGAGACGGCGGATGCAGACGAGGATGGAAGGGAGGACTGTTCGCGCAGCACAAATTGGAAACACGGCTGTTTCTTTTGGTCGCTCTTATTAAGCATGGCAGCGACAGCCAGACATTGGTCGACTCACATTTGTTAGCACCTAATGACCTGGAGGCCTGCAGATCCGAGGTGAAGCTGAGTAATGCCTGTGTTGCAGCACATATTAATGTATATAGTCACAGGGATGATCATCTATTACTTACTCTAATATCACAAATGAATATACTCGATGCAGGATAATCACTGTGATGACTTCAAGGTGAAACCATCCGTTATCAGATCTCTAGGCTTTTGTTTCCTTTTTTAACATCTATTTTTATGGTACATCCACCTGCACCTTCTAAATCTGCGAAGAAATAGGTGAGAACGATGTGGTTATGTTTAGAAGACAAAAGTTTCCTTCTGGCTGTAAAATGCAGTCATCACTGTTTAATATAGCAGCCACTGTACGATATCCAATTATCACGTATGCTGAAGCCAGCTTTGCAGGTGCAGTTTTTTTTTCACACGCACATTTTGTAATACAGTGACTTATTGGCAGGATATTTGAGACGGAAGGCAACTGTGGGTGAATATGAGAGTTCATGCGCATGCACACATTTATTCTTACGCTGCAGTCGTGGTGGGAGATCAATGTTTTACCACCTGTGTATTATTAGCCCCCGCCTGGTAGTAACATGATGCACGTTGCGGGTAATGGTGTTTGTCAGAGCGCCATTGATTCGCGCGTCCTCGGCTCAGAGCAGGACGGAACGGCGTTGGCGGCCATTAGATATGACAGCGCTCATTAAATAATGAAGAAAGGTAAGAAATCAAGCAGCGGGGCTGGTGCTGTAATCAGGCCAACGTGTAACAGGTCAGAGGAGCCGCTGTGGTCAGAAATCATGACTGTGCAGCATTAAAGCCGTGAGAGTAGACATTCATCTACTGTAATAATGAACACTAATGGTGTGATAATTAACCTAAATCAAAGTTTCGTACATGTTGTTGAGTGATTAAGGAGTTAAGTGTCTGCTGAATCATTTTTATGACTATTATGACGAAGGTTGATCTTTTAAACTGGACTGAACTATACGCAGCACCATCCTGAGCACAGGTGGACTTTTGTAGTAGAGTAGTTGGTGTTAGGTTGCATTAAGTAATCATTTCATCTCGTCTACTGTATCTACAGTAGGAGGACGGCACATTTAAAGTATCCAGAGTGGCTAAAGTTTTGGTTTTAGGTTCTTACTACATTCTCAAGATTGGCATTTTAATTACACATCTCATGTAAAAATAACCTCCTCAACTACTGTTTTTAACCCTGAATGAACAAACTCCTCATCTGCTCCCTGCTTTGTCGTCATTTCACTGTCCGCTTTTTATGCATAGCATATCGTTTCATAAAGCATATTTCAGCAGCAACCAAATCAAAACTCAGCGATATCATGCAAAGATGCGAACCGGCGTTCTAATCAGTAGGATTTTCATTCCAACCTGGGCCAAAAAAAACGATGCGTCTCCAAGCGACTGCGGATCACTTATATAGCACAAAAAGTGATGATTTGGCGTTTCTACTAGCAGGGCCGCCATCTAAGCTTCTCTAATCACCGGGGACAGCTGTGAATGTGGGGCTACTGCAGCGGGCTCTTAATCTCCAGTGCAGCGTTATTGTGGTATGAGCACAAGCACGTACTGTAGCATCTTCTTACACTTGGAGACTCCAGCATGGGAAGCAGCATGAAGTCCACCCCAATACTTTCCTGCTGCTAATTTACACTTCACTGGGTGAAGACAGCCATTGGACCCTATAGTATTTATATTAGTCCTCCCAGCGACACGTTAAAGCGTCACATACTGTAAGCAGATGATTCTCACTTTTCCTGTAAATGGACCCAAGTGTTAGATGTGCTTCATTTATAGTTCATTATTTCCACTTTTAGGTCAAGGTTGTGACATATAGTGAGTTGTGACCACTGTAAAGCGGATTCAGCGTTGTTTTCCCCACTTTGTTGGTGCCGTGGCGTCACAGTGCTGACCAGAGCTCCAGAGCTTACATTATGATGCTAACCTTCTGCTAACCGCGCCCCACTGTACATTTGGGGACATGATGCGCGGGGCACTCAACAGAGTCAATATGCTCTTTTTCTGCTCCATTTCTGCTCGCCTCCTCTGTGAATCATCGGCGTTATATAAATGACTTTAAAACACGTTGAGACACCATCAAGAGAAATTACGCACGATTCCTGAGTCACGCCTCATTAAATGGCTGGGCCGATTTTGTTTGGGCTCAGCAGAGTCGCTATCCTTTCGGATGCGCCGTGTCCCCGGGACACGTTGGCCGAGCGTGTGTGTGTGTGTGTGTGTGTGTGCGCGAGTTGTGCAGCGCCTGGATGTGTGTTTGCACGAGCGTCCTAGCGGCGCATGCAAAATCTCTGTGTCTGAAGATTAAATGGTCGAGGAGGCTGCGGTGAAATACTGAATATTTGCAATACTGAAATACTGCACGATTTGAGCACTGGAAGGTTAAGTCCTGCTACTTAAGGATTCTTCAGTTTATATTAGCCAGTACTTCTGGCCTCTTTACCCAGAAAGAAATACTGATATGCAGCTTTGTAAAGAATGGATTTGAAAAAGTGAAAACTTAGGGGGATTTCATGGAGATTCCGTATACTATACGTTTGTATAGAGTGAAAGTGCCAGGGTGAAATATTTCAGTGTTTGTTTTTCCATAGTGAGACTATGTGAGCGTTCCCTGGTGTTTTCCTGCTGGTAAGATGCTCAGTGAAATGTCATCAGCCACACTAATCATTTCAAATTGCCTCGGCCTCCCAAAGACAACAGAACCACTCCTGTTTGTTCTGGTTGAGGATCCATCTGATTCAGCCGTAATCAGCTTTCTTTGTTATGTACTGATGAGAAAGCAAAGTTTCTTCATAGTGCTGTGAAACATGATATTGAGTGTGTGGAAGACGGTTCTGTACTAGAAGCTGATACGTCATAGAAACAGGCTGTTTCTGTGAACACAGGCAGTTTAAATACATGTATAATGAACTAAGCATTTCCTTTATAGGAATCGTAGTAAATAGTTTTACCTGGAGTGTAGTATGTATCATTAAAAGCCTTTTCTGTTACATTTGCACTTTTAATTTCAATGCATTCTTTTCATTCATGTTCAGAGGTTTTACCTATTCCACAGCAAAGATTAGACAGTTACAATCCTGTTTTTACCAATGCAGCAGGTCACGCACAGCCTTTATGTTGTTGCAGAGGGCCTAGTGGTGGGATTGTGGTGAAATTGTGCACCTCCCATGTGTCTATAAATCATCATGAGACACTGAATTCTGACCACCCTGCCGTCGCGCATGATTTTATCAATGCGAGAAGCCGATTGGCCTGTTTGCAAATGTGGATCCGAGCGGAGGCCTTGAAAGGCGGAAGCAGACACTGTACCGCCTACATGACAGTCATAGAGGCGCTGAATGGAAAACGACGCGGACACGCGCATACATCGTCGGTTTGCGTGACTCTGGCAGAGAAGGAGACATTAACAGCATAAAGGAGATGACATGAGCTTGTGACAGGATTATATACTGTTTATCTATAGGGCTTCAATTCTCCACACTGTATTTATCTTAAAGTAATATATTACAGTCAGAAACAGATTGAGACAAGTCAGTTGTTCCAATGGTTAATGCTGCATTTTGGATATGAATATATTACTTTAAAACAGAGCTATTCCTGCTTATTTCCCCACATTTTCAGTTTGAGCTGTCAATAAGGACTCGGCAGAGGGAAACCCAATGACGCTTTTCAGTCGGTGCTCTTGCTATTAATTTTAGCTCCACCATGTTCCTCCCTTATCTTTTCAGACTCATTCCCTCTTGCTGAGATTAGTTGGGATAGCTGATAAATGAAACGATTCTCTGTATTCCTTTCTGTCCTCTCTTCACATGGAAGCTGCTTATCGCGTAGTTTGATATCTGTTTCGTCGCGGGCACGTGTTGATTGCCCGCGCGCTCAGTATTCCAGCTGTGTTACACGTAAACTCCAGTGGTGACAAGTGTCAGCGGAGACGGATCATCGCACAGGGTCGCGAGTCGGAGTGAGGCCGTGAGGAGGGAAATGATATGTTAAACCCACGGGGGTTTGACAGATTCTAAGCACAGAGGCACATTATTTACCGTCTCTGTTTTCCTGTGTAACAATGCATAACTATAGCTTCACGCAACGTAAATGGATTGTCCTGACATTAAGACGATGCACCGTCCCATTAGTCACGATACATTCGTCCCAGGCCGACTTACTGTAAACTGGAGCTGCTGCGTTTACCATCGCATTTTCATTAATAATTCATGCTGTGCAGGAAAAAAAACATATTTTCAGATCATATCAATGTAATCTGTGCACTGACTGTCACACCGTGTTCTCTGTGAAGTGACTTTGAGACTGATCACTTGTGTGCAAGAAAATAAATAAAAAAATGCACGTGGACTTTCACAGACTTGCAGTTGAGCCTGTTTGCGAAGCTTAACTGCTGCTTCGTAGGAATTAGGATTGAGTTGCGCGCAGTGTGATGTAGTCGATGGGTTCTTGCATTTAAGGCGGGGACGGCAAAGAGTGTATATTTGCCTCTGCAGACACGGTCCACCTTCCGTGACCCTTTTCCAAACAGAGATGCACTGATTGGGCCCGTACGCCGCGTAATGAGCCCGGCGGACCCTGCACACGCCGAGGGGTCTGCAATCAGCGGGGCAAACCTGTAATCCTAACTTCTGACTCCTTTCGCTCTCAGCTGCGTGCAGCCAATTCTTGGACGCGCCCGCGTGTTTGTGTGCGGGCACGTAAGTGGCGGTTATTACAGGCCGGGCCCCCGCCGTTCGGGTGGAGGGGCGTTCGCGGCCTCATTTCGGTCAGCACCCCAATCAGACCTGCCGCGGCCGCGGGCACCCGCGTCGCTTCGCACGCGTCTGACCTCCCAGTCAACCCGCCTCGGTGTCGCCTGCACCTCTCGGGGCCACGCTGCCAATCTGGACGGCCGTTCATCATATTCGTGTTGTGGTCCTGATGAGAGAGGGTTTAATAATACATGTGCACGGAGATAAAATCGGGGGATGAGAATTAATATTCTCGAGGCTTGTCAGGCTCATTTAAGCAAGCCCTGTGTTTCGTTGTGTGGCCTCTGACACACATGATCGCGTGGGCAGCTATACAGTTTTTCCTCATAATTACTTTCCGCCATGCCGCTCGTGTCCATTGTCAGCCTCAATAAGCCAGAGGTCTGTGAAGACAGCGAGGCAGAGATGTGGAGTATGGGGCATGTTAAAACACACTTCTCTTCCTTCAGTATATCTCACCCTGCGATGGGACCTGGTGATGTGCCCAGTGGCTCCATGAAAGACTTGTAAAACTAATTAAACCAGCCCAGATTTACAGAGCTAATTAAGCGAGTACAGTAAAAAACAAGCAAGATTGGTGTAAATTGTTATCATTTTACCTGTTAGGTATTTTATTGAGTTTCTGCAGGAAAGGAAATGAGTGATTCTCCCCATCGTCATACACCGATGCATTAATGCAGGTGATTCCAAGGTGATGATACCCGCACAGGCACGAATCAGGGCTTGAATCTGTAACGTTTCCAGGAACACGCACGTACTTCTATAATAGTCACATCCTCCAGGTCTGAGCGCCCGCGCTGCAATCAGGCAGAAAATAATAGCAGGATCATTTACCTACTTCCATGACGAATGTTCTCTTCTCCACACTTATCTGTTTTGCATCATCTCAGATGCATCCCGGCATCAGTAAAAACACACACACACACACTGCACTATGCACTACTGCCTGTACAATGCACCAGATCCTCCAATCACTGGCCTTGGAGGTCGGTGAGTCTAGAATTAATAGCACAATATTTTTTTGGGGGGCTGTTTTAGTTTTTAAGTGTGTGTGTGTGTGTGTGTGTGTGTGTGTGTGTGTGTGTGTGTGTGTGTGTGTGTGTGTGTGTGTGTGTGTGTGTGTGTGTGTGTGTGTGTGTGTGTGTGTGTGTGTGTGTCTCAGCCAGGCAGTGGGCTAGATAAATCCAAGGTTAAATGTTGTCAAAGCAGCCTTCAGGCTATGGCATCGCAGTAGACGCAGGAGCCATGAAGTGCTCCCATAAGAGCGGCCGCTGAGCCCAGGTCCAGCTGTCGAGCTGCACAGACACGCCGCCACCCCGCACTCCTGACAACAAAGACATATGTTGCGCTTCCTGCCCTCGCCACATCGGGGGAACTGCGGCGTGACGCCCCGAAACACTCGGCCGGCCGAGGGCGAGAGGCCGCGTCGCACCGTGGTCTTTGAGGGCTTTTTTTATTTTTTTCACAGCACGCGGACGAGCGGGATCCCCCTCTCTGCCGGAGAACGGGTGCTGGCAAGGTGAACGCCGCGCGTCTCTGCGCTGGCTTGCCAGTGACAGATGGAGTCCAGGTGCTATTAGGCAGACAAACGACGGCTTCATTAGGACATGCCACTGGCGAGCGATGAGTGTTGCCCTCTCTGAGCCATATTTGGAGCGAGATAGAAAGTGGGAATGAGGTGCGAGATGCTATGTAGGTTGTTCAGGAGGCAGCTTCGTTAGCATTTGAAGAGTGTGCGCTCAGGTAATAGTTAAAAAAAAATGGATTCAAGGTGCATCAAACGTGGTAAATTACATGGCAGGGAGCGGAGATGAAACTAGATCAAATAATATTTTCGTGTCGCGTGTCTGAGGATGGTTTGATGTGAAATAACCGATGTTGGGAGGAAATCAAGAGAATCAAAGTCATTTATATTCCCGAGTGTTGTTAAGATGATGAACCATATGGCAAATAACGGTCGCATGTTAAGTGTAGCTGCTTGCTCACGTTCCATTTCCAAGCTCGGTTCATTTGAATGGAGCGACGACGCGTCCCGGCTCGCTCCCAGAACCGAGGCGAGACAGGAAGCGGAGCGCCCTGGGGGGGACAGCGGCGGAGAGAGGAGAGAGAGCGTGGGGGGGGCTTGAGAGAGATCGCCAGAGACAGAAGCGGAGGGGGGAGAGTGGGGGAGGGGGGCCGTGCCACGGGCCACCACGGCTCTCCCTCCCCGCTCACATCCATGTGTCACCTCGCCATGTTGTAAATTAGGCTACACATGCTCCCTGGAGATGTCACAACGTATATCTCGACGGCCGGCTTGAATTTGCATTAGGTGCACGGTGGGTAATTTTTTTAACAAGCTCCATCCGCGTCACTGTGGCTTTGACTAAACTACGGTATTTACAAAGCAAACAATGCGTTTGAAATACTGTGTGTTTGTGTCCCTTTTCTGGCTCGAACAATTAAAGCCCAAGTCGCCTCAGCTGCACTTGATTCGTGTTTTGAAATTGTTGGCGTCTGTCTCAACCAACCCCCCCCCCCCCCCCCCCCCCCCCTCCCTGCTTCCACCGTGGGAGGCAGGTGTTTGGGTTATGGTTAGCGTTCTGCATTGTGGGCTCTGATGGGACCGGCCATGCATTATATTGTGAACCAGATATTGCAGTCAGACGGGCAAATGGATGCCGCCTGTGCACCTTGCCCGGGGATAAAGAGAGAGCCAAATCTTGTGGTTGTACCTGACACGTAACCCCTGAATCCACCCGGCGTCCCACAGATTTGTTGGAAAACAGAATAATAACCATCACGATCATTATCGCCACCACGCGACACATCGTGATTGAATAAAAAGGACGAGACCTCAGCAGCTAAGCAGCTCTGACTCACACCCGGTCATTTAATATGCTGTTTGACTGAGGCAACCTCTCACCCTGGCTATGAAAGTGAGTGGCTTGTTGATCAATGGCATTTGTTCCCCTCACAAAGAGCCATTACAGCCTGAGACGCTGTTTGGGCAGCAGGTCTGTGCTCATTGGCACAAACATTGTGATTTGGACGGATCAAAGCCAGCCGGTGCGGCGGCCGCTTCTTTAATTTAACACCTCATACATATTTAGGTCACACACAGACAAAGAAATGTCAACAAGGCCGAGCACTCGGCTCCGTTTTTAGGTTTAGAGGCAAAGAAAGAGTTGCGGCCCGTGTTCCTGAACGATGGTGCTCCAGTACGGCGTGTCTCTGTAAATCCAATACAGCATGACAAGGAAATATAGTGGGGCAGGTGGTGGCAGGAATCAGGGCAATGTAGCGTATGTGTTTCATCTGAGGAAAGTGTTTGAGCGTTCTGCTGCATCCTGCTGACTTCACCGTTATTCAGCGGCGAGTGATAGAGTAAGTCGACTCCACAGTGACACTTAAGGCTCAGGACGATGCCTCACAGCTACGTATAGTACGTACAGTACAGGTTGATCACAAAGGTCCATCAATCATTAAACGCACCACGGTCACCGGACAGGGACCCAAACTCGAGTGTTTGTAGTTTTCACGCCTCATGATTGTAGTATAATAGTTTGGCCTGGATTATAGTATAGATCACAGTGTTATACTGATCGTCAAAACCATAATTAATTGGGTGATTTATGCCCATACTGATACAGTTTCCCTACCTTCCTTTGCCCAGTAATGTTGTCATGTCAGTAAAAGGCTCATTATGGGAATGTGGCTTCTTCTTTAACTATAAGACTATATGAATATTATTGCAGCATTATCTAATAAACATAACTGTAAAACATGGTTCACAGCCTATTATATAAAGCGCCTTGTAATGTACATTCCTAGTAATAGTGTTGAAGGCAGTCCTAGCTCTGTCTGTTCCTCGCAGCCCCTCACCTCCACTGTTCATCTCTGACACGCCGTATAGAATAAGGTTTATAAATTCTTTAAGGTGTTACATTACCCTCCTCCTCCCCAGGCAGCGGTAATACATCACGACTCGGCTCCGAGGAAGAGCAAGGGAGAATGTTCAAAGATTCAACACGGCGATCTGAGTGACTTATATTTGTCCTACTCCCCCCCTCCCCCCCATCGTGCGATTCAACAGGATGTCGCCCCGCTGCCGCTCGCCAACAATCTTCAGCTTGTGTCTCATTCACGTCCAGCTCTATAGAGATCGCGGCTAAGGCGAAGCGCGGCCCGCTCCGCTTTGTGCCGTCTGTGACAATCACAATTCTGTCGGCCGCCACATCATTGGCATTGAGATTACAGAGCCAAAGGTTGCCCCCGCCGGCGCGCACACACACACACACACACACACACACACACACACACACACACACACACACACACACACGCACACCGTGCTCGCGTGGCTTTTCCAAAGGAAGCACTCATGCAGTGTCTGGGCCGGCCAGGTGTTGTGGGGTGACGGTGGACCTATTTTCCAGCTGGCTGCTCTTGTTAGAAGTCTGCCGGGCACACAAATCGCAGGGATTGATTTTGCTCAGCCACAGTAAAAAGGAGGCTGTGATTACAATGTGTGCTTGAGCCAAACTTTAACAACTTTCAAAGTCTCCTTTCGCCCATGTTGCCCTCTCTTCTCCTTTCTCCCCCCGGCCTAAATAAACATTTCAAATTTCCGCCAGACAGGCAATAATTCAATGTTCACTGTTGAGGATGGTTTTTCATTCCTCACTATAGAATTTAAATATCAACATGTTGTGCATCTTGCTGTGGTGGCTCCTCTATGCAAGCTTATTCCAAGGCCAGACCAGACCAGAGGTCTGTTGTTCTAACGACATCCAGTGTGGTGTCGACTACCTGGAGTGGCTCCGTGTGCACACGGGGGCTCATTCGCTGCGATTGGGGTCTTCACGCTGCTGGCAGTTTGGACAAGTCGATGTGTTCCTAGAGAGCGGGCGAATCAGTGTCTGCTGACAGGCTGCGGCTGCCTGGTGCCCGAGCTGCATGACTGCTTCTCTGCCATTACAGCATCTCTCTGAAGGTGCACGTGTATGATTTCCATATTAATAGCCAAAGTAAGAAGCCGTTCCGTGATACTAAGGGCAGCGCTTATAGCCCCTTCTCACCCTCTCGCTGCCTGTACGGTATCTCCCCTGCCTCCTGCCAAAGCCCTGTTATTTAGTCTTCAGCTCAAGCCAACGTTGGTGTTGAAATAACTGTTATCAATATGCCAGGGACATCTGTTGCTGCGTTTGAGCCGGTTTTTCCCCCCCGCTCTGTGTGTGCACACTTGTGTTCCTGCAACGGAGCAAGAGCTCATAATTAATCCAGCGCGTATAATTGCGTTGCAGTCCATCTGGGGGCTCTCGTGACGCCGTGATTCACAGCGTCCAGATGTGTGTATTCCATCACAGCCTAATAAGCCTCGGCGAAGCCCCCCCCCCCATGGCTTCAACGCAACCTGAAGATGACAAGATAGAAAAACCAAATTGGAGCCTAAGTAGAGGGGGAGGTGAAATTAATTTGAGCTGCTACATTAAGTGACCGATTGGAGAAATCAACAGGAAAAAGAATGTTTTCTTAAGACAAACCTTAATTGAAATCATGTTTGGATTGGTCGCTGCAGCGTTGGAACTGGTGCAAACCCGTGCATGGGTGCACAGTACTGTAAGCCACCGTATTGTGACGGGGTGAAGAGCCACCGAGTGTCAACAGAGTGCAGGGGGTGGGGAGGAACAACGGTTGGATGATGTAAAGGTGGGGCGTCCACCGAGGGGAGTGCTTTATCGGCCGAGTGCAGCTTCCTCCGCCCGCGCTAACGTGCAGGAGCGGAGGACTATCTCAGGACCACAGCTCAGGCTGAGGAGGGCTCTGCCTCCTGGCGTGCTCGCTCAGCACAACGCTGAAGACTTCACCCCCGCACCCAGGGTCGCCTCATCCATTAATATGGAGAGTGGCTGCAAACACCCGATCAGCTAATGTACAGTGCTGTATGTACAGTAGCGCTAAGTGGTCGATGTCACTGTGCAGATGCTGATTTGCCTCAGTGTTATTAAAGAGAACCAGGGTCTCGGTGCTGTGCAGGAAAACAAGCTCTCACTCTCCGGTCGCCCCCGGCGATGCTCCGGCATCGCTGTCCCTAAGTGCCTGGAGTCTAGTGTGGATGTGGGGGGGGGGAGAACAGGCAGGAGAGACACGCAGATGTGACTGCAAGAGAAACTGTATGAGGAGAAGCAGACAGAGGGACTGAGAGCGAGTAAGTGGGGACACGATGCCGGCGAAATAATAATAATAAACGGTGCTGGCAGACGGGAGCCCCAGACAGTGCAGAGGAGGGACGAGCGGAGCAGGCTGCTGCAGCTGCAGCTACCGGCGTGTGCGCACAATCAACAGTGCTCCACCTTGAACTCCCGAGCCGCAACGCCAGCCGCTCCCGTCGGATCTGGTTCTGATCGCGTTTCCCCTCCGAACCTTCCCCCATTAGCATCTGCCTGAGGACCGGCGGCGTTTTTAATACGCGGTTCCCACTAATGCGTCTTCCTGCAGCCTAATGGCGATTGCACCCCTTCGCCCGGTCCTTTCACGGCAGCGGAGGACCCGGCCTCATCAATGATTGAGCACGAGGCTCGCGCAGAGAGACGAGGAGCGTGTGTGTGAGTGTGAGTGGGTGGAACAGAGGCCATTTTCCAGCTGAGGAGACGCTGGTTGAAATTTTGACGAGAAAGACAGAGTGGAAAAGCTGAGGGCAAACAGAAGTGTAACTTAGTAGCACCCGCTGTTGCCCAACACAAACGCACCGGAGGATTCCAAAGGCCGGCCGAGGTGCCGTCGCCGCCTTGATGAGGTCATCAGGGCGAGACAGGCTGAGGCTGTGGACAGACAGGGGTCCTAATGGAGCCTCGCATTTATTTACGAGACAAGACTGTGGGTTGCTAACACAGAGGAGGCTAATGTCATAACTCCACCGGCCGCGTCGGCCCTTTTTTCATTTCATGGACGGGAAATCTTTAATTTGAGTCTCGCTCGCTGTCACCCGGCATCCCCTCCGCCATCACTCTCCTCCGAGCCTCCCCCCTCCCGCCTGGAAACTGATAGTCGATGGACCACGCGGGGTGGCGGCGCTAGCGCGTCTGCTCGAGGCGGCCTGGGCCCAGTGTTGTGGTGCAGGAGGGAGAGTGCGGACGTTATTTCTAAGTTTATATTTGTTCTTTGCTTGTGTATCGGCTGGAAGAAAACATCAATCTTGGCCAACAGCCACAGCACATGGCTCATAAGTCAATAATATTGAAGTCTCGCATAGTTGCTTAAGTATTATTAGCTCGATTTTGAGTACTTAGATTTCTGGTATTAGGTCACTTATATTACAATAAGTACATTCCATGCTGTTTAAGTGCTTGAACAATATTCAAATGAGCTTCCTGCTCAGCCGTGCTCGACTATTATTGATATACTTAATAGAAAATGTAGCCGGTGCTCGGCTACTTATCGGCCTCTCGCGTTTTGTTTTTTTTTTCCCCCACTTGTGAGATTAAAAGCGCACATGAACGGGAGAGAGAGGGCGACAGCGAGCGAGCGAGCGAAGCAGAGCGCAGGAGTTCAAGGAGGCTGACCTCACTCGATACGCTATTGATTTGCTCGTTTGGGTTCACAGCGAGAGCCTGACACTGGAACTTAACAGCTGAAGGCTCCATCTTGAGAAGCAGATGTGAATAAGATCAACCTTTTCTCTTTTCTCCCCTGTCTCGCGTGCGTCCTCGCTAACAGAGTTGTGTCATGGATCACTTCCGTGCACGTCTGACTGAGCCCATGCGGGTGTTTGCTGATGGTTGTTTATCCTGTGCTGGACGTCGGTGCATTTCAGCATTAACTGTCCTCTTATTTATGTTTGTCTTCAGCCCGTGTGCGTCGGTGAACGAACCGCTTCACCCCCTGACATTTTCTTTTAAATGACAGTTCGCTCAGCCGTTGTTCTCTGCTCTCCCTCGCTCTGCTTCTCTCTCCCTCTCTCTCCTTGTGTTCTTCTTTTATTTCCCGTCTTTTGTGCCGCGCAAATGGAATATTCAACATTTATAGTTTACAGAAGCAGTTCATGTATAATTCAGCCCTGATGAATTCACCTTGACGCTGACCGAGGCTTTTCCATTGTCCTTTAGTTGCCTGATGCTGCATGTACAGCTGGTTGAAGGTACGGCTTGGATCTGGGGCTGTGATTTGCCTCATGCTGTTGGACGTGGACTGACATCTTCAGTGGACTCAAATCACACTGATTATCTGATACGCTTCTGTTTGTAAATGAATACTGTCTAAATGCCTCACATGGTGCTTTTGCGTGTACTGTAGGTAGAAACATCATGGGACACATCTGCCAGAATCCCTCCGTGTTCTTGTGAAGTTCAGCTCATTTCCCACTTGCTGTATAAGCCTCCCGCTGCTTTACCTCTGTTCTCTGGCTTCAACGCTGTCTGACAGACTTCAAGTAGAGCTTTCTATTTCTGACTTTTCCATCTGTCTCAGCCTCCTGAATCAGAAAACCAGACCAATCCATTTACTCCTAATTTGCACACCAATGGTGCCACGTGTGGAGCCTGGAGCAGGTGTTATAGCCACATATAGCTTATTAACTTTTCCCCTGTCCAATAGTGTGGATTTATGCAGTAGACCGGCACAGCTAAGAAAACAGAAACTAATCATCAAAACATTATCATCATCTTGGCTCAGAAGAGGGTGTTTAATGTTCCTGAACAGACTTTTTCACATTTCCCTCCCCCACAAATACGAACACGTCTAACCTGGCAGCAGCTTCTTAACTCTCACGCCTTTAAACTTTTAAACTTTTCCAAGCCCTCATTCTCCTTAACATATGTGTGTGTGTGTGTGTATATTTCAAACACACCTTCAAATAGATCGCCGCCCAATAACGCACACGAGCGCCGTCCTTTATGGCATCTGCTCGGGCTTCAAGTGCCATGTGATTACTCCTTATAGCCGTTATGGCACAGAGCAGACGTCGACTGAAGCCTGTGCTGCGCGGTCGTTTGCTACGCTTGCTGCACATGTGCAAACATCTGCATATCATCGCCGTGGCTCCATTTATCCTCGCAACATTAAATCCATTTACCTCTTGCATGCCACGAGTCTAAATCTGGGGCCGAGTAATTAAATGCCATTCTCTTTCTCCATTAGAGAGATAATTAAGTAGGAAACTGGCACTCGTCTTATTGCTCGTTTAAACGGAAGGAAATGTGGGCTGGGAGGACGATAAAATAGATTCTACCTTTTAAAGGAAGTCTCCTCTTCTTTTGTGGAACTTCCTTCAACTTCTCGTTATCTTCATCACTGCGGACTCCTCCGTAATCACCTCTTTGCTTTCGTGCTAACAAGCTAATCAGATATGAATAAAGCAGCTGATCCTCGAGTAAACGAACACCTTCAACCCGGCCTTTCGTGTGTCGTTGAATAAACATAATCTGTTCTGTGCGCCGGAGAGAGAAACAGCTTCCTCGTCTCAATTTGAAGGTAACCGTTCGCAGTTGGTCACAATCTGTGATGTTTTCACAGATGGATGCCAGGGTTTCCATTTTCAGAGTTAGTGGCAAAGCTGTTTCAGAGAAGTGTAAAAATGCAAATAGATTTGGGGGGAAGGACTCTCACAATTGGTGTAAAATCCAAATAAACCCTCTTATTTTAGCACAAGCGTGCGATTCCACCGAGGATTATTAGAGATTAGGAAGCCAGTGAATATAGAATCTGAACATGCAGTAGAATCCTGTTAGCTGCCTGAACAAGCATGAAAGTAGTCGAGATGAGATGAGATCAAGTGATACCGGGTTCCAAGATGAATATTCTTTGAATATTTATCCAGCCCAGTTTGAAAAGGAAACAAAATCTCTAAAAGAGATTTGGAAAAACTAGGTTAGTGGAAGAAACTTCCGACAGACTCCTGTTATTATACTGTAGGATCAGTAAATATCACAGTTGACCTGTCCACCCACATGTAATCGATCCCCTTTGATGTCTATTGTGGTAAATGGCTAAAAATAGATTTGTCCTTGCTAATCTAAGCCCTGCGCTGCACTGTGTGGAGCTGAAATGTAGTTAATAGGTTATAAATAGACTAAATAGGAACATTTTTACCTTGGAATAAAATTAACATTGTATTTTATAGAGCTCCTTGAAAATCATTTGGTATTATTGCTCAGTGCTCATGAGCCAAATATGTTCCCCCCCCCCGACCAGACTCTAACATGTTTTCTTTTATTAACTTATAATTAGTTCATCTTAATTATCCATCCGTTGGTTTATTGTCCTAATGAAATTGAGTTTTTGTTGCGTTGCCCTAAATGTTCCCCTTTTGAATACACGCTGTGCTAATTGTCCAGTTAACTGTCACGACTTACACAAGGTGGAATGAAATGAAGAGGAGAAGGTTTCCCAACGAGACCCTCTGCGCGTTGTTCTTCCGGGACGTTGGGTCCGGTTTTCCTGACCTTATCCCCCGAACCCCCCCCTCCTTCCTTCCCCTCCCAGTGGCCAACAGAACGGTTAGCGCACAGCGCGACCTCGGCGCGGCGGCACGCGAGCGCGTGGACGGCCGTGTCTCTCTTTAAAAGCCTAAAGCTGTTGTCAGCACGCACAATGTTCCGAGACATTGAGGCAGATGTTCCTGCTCAGGCGTGATTGCCTTTGCCAAGGCCCATCAGGGAATGCACTCAGCCCAGCCACTGTAGCGCTGGCTAAAAAAGACACAGGGTCCCAAGTTATTTTAGCTCTGCTCACTTCCTCCATTAGGTGCAGCTGAAATATTGACGCTGCTCTCTTCACTGCTTCACAGCAGGCACCTTTGTGCATAGTTAAGGTCAAGAATTCCTTTTTCTTGTTACCTAATAATAGTATTCATCTTCCTGTGGCTGCTCAGTCACCAGTTATGTGTTTTTTTTTCTTTTGGGGCTGTAAATGCCTCCATTTTACATTTAGGCTTAAAAATAAAACCAGAAACCATGTGTTTTATGAAGAACAGCATATGGACAGAATTTGACCTTGATACTCGCGAATCATCCGATCTTCGTCCAAACAGCACAGTAACACAGTAACTCCTGTAGGAGAAAAAGAAGGATTTATACTGGATCAGACCTATGATCGCCAAACGCCAAAGCATTATCTACGTTCTGTAAACGAAGCATAATGATCATTTTCACCAGCTCCTCTGCATGTGACACACGGATCATTCCGTTGGTGTTAAACGCTGTATTCCTCTCATTTCATTCACAATAATTCATAATTGTACCTTTTGTTTTAACAGGGAAGTGCTTTTACACTCAAAGAACAAGTAGAGCGAATGTGAAATTAGCAGCAGCAAGACAATATTGTGTGGCTTTATGATGTAGGAGAATCCTGTGGATTGATCATCATAATGCTGATGTTACGGTGTATTACTCCCCGTTCTCTTGTTGTCTGGGCTGATTCTGTTGCTTGAGGCTCCGCCTGTGTTTGCTGCTGCCCATGCATTTGATAATTATAAGATTTCTGACCTTTGGGCAAAGTGTTGGTGACACTGAAACTGTACAAATGCTTATTTGCCGTGTCAGACTGCGTCTCACTTGTTTGTACTGTATCTTCATTTGTAATTGGGCCGCGTGCGCTCAGAAGCCGCTTCCCGTGTCCTCCCTGCCCACACGCTCACCTCACTTGAAAGTGACCTGAAATCTTCACATCCACAGACGGGAAAGGGGAGATTGCTTTACAGCCATAATTACTCCACTCCATATTCATGAGAGCGGGCGCCCTGTGTGAAATGTCAGCATTGCCCACCATGCTTTGTCCCATCCTCAGCCAACTCTAATTGGACCAGCACAGGTAGCCTAAGCTAAAGGGAAGATGGAAACCAGCCTGGATCGTGTTCAAAGGGGCCTGTGGTTGAATTTTATCACCCCACCACAGTATCAGCACTGAGTCTCACCAGGGCAGGATAGCCAATATTCTACTACCCTGGGGTAATTAAAAAATGTCCTCCGTTTAATTTCCACCCGGCTGGTGAGGCATGATATCATTATTGGAATGCATTATAATTCAAGGTTATTATGGGTGTGCTGTGTTTTAGAACAAGCAATCGTGAGATGCTGTGATGCTAAGTGCTGGTTCACTCCAGCCCGGACACGAGGCGCCGTAGCCCTGGGTGCATTTTGTCATCCTACCCCCTGCAGGCCGTAACCCGGAGCGTCTCCACACATCACCACTTCCAGGGCGGCGACGAGTTTTTCTGCAGTGACAGCAGTGTTGCAGAGGCACACCTGGCGGCGAGCGCCGCCTTACCTGCTGCTGTGCACTAGCATCTGTTATACGGCCCCGGTTGAGTGTGTGGCGATGGAGGCACGTGCGCGCGCACACACACACACACACACACACACACACATAGAAGACAGAGAGAGCTCGGCACCTGAGCGTCACTGTCCTCGTCACTGGGGTCCAGTAAGCGAAGCCCACCAGTGAGGGATCAAACGAAATGGGGACATGTGCAACTGTGGGCATTTGTTTACATGCACCGTATGTACTATTGTCCTCCAATTTAGCTGCCCGTCAGCCTCCATCCGGCCTGTGGGAGTCACACGTGGGCTGAGTGGCAGGTGCGACCGCGTCGAGAGCTCTGCAGCGGCTCCACGTTTGGTGGCTTTTCTTTGTGGAGAACGGGCGAAGTTGAGGTTTTGAACGACGACGGAGGCGTGGCGGCCGCTTGTGAACAGCCATTCTGCGCCGCACTCGAACTCGCGGCGATGCTGTTTTCGGCTCGGACCGCGTCCTCTTCTGAGCGCGGGAGGTCCTGGACAACAGCACGATGGCTTTCAGGGGGGTTGTTTAACTGAATTTCTGACTCCTCATCAGTGTTATGCAGCCAATGGTCTCTCTATACAGAACATTTGAGTCACACAATTAGCTATTGGGCTGCATTTCAAGCACGAGTAGTTAGTGTGAAAGCATCGGGACGTAAACCTCAAACCTTGATGCCAAGTGGTATTTTAATGTAAACACAGTAGAATGTTAGTGAGCTGTATTCCAAGTTTCATTCCCACAGTCCACATTAGTTTCTTCTTCTTCTTGCGTTACTGTGATCTGTAACTCACCACAACCAAGGAAATCTTGGAGACAAAGCTCCACTTTTTCCCGATCTTCACATATCAGTGCCACATACTGTTGATCTGAGCAAATGCAGCCCCGCTCGTGAGCGAGCATGTGCCTCAGGTAGTATGCGTACAGTATCCGGGCCATTCTCAGGCATTCGAGTGTGCAGATGAGCTCAGGTAACGTGAACGTATTACCACCGTGATGGCTTTCCATTCCCGCCCCATCCCATAAGCAATCACCTCTGTCTCTCATCCGTCACATGTATCACACACACAGCACAAAATCTCCGGGCGCTCTCTCCCTCAACGAGGTATGATCCATATTTCATATATTGCCTGTAAATCGCTTGGCCAGAACTGTTTTGACGAAAACCGGGAAGTGGCAGGGGGCAGATTGGCTCTGTGCCTGGCTCCCACCGTAGCCAGAATACAAACAAGCCTTCCACAGAAACTGTAAAAGGCAGTATATTTGGGTGTTTTTAGTGTGGCTTTTCAAGGTTGAAATGCTCTCTATTACCATTCCTTAGCAATCTTAGTGTGCCGGTTTATCATCATACTGGCAAACCAGTGTGTATTCACAGGAACCAATTTGCCAGAGTGCATTAAGACAGGGATTAAAATGTTTAGAAATGGGAAAAGGCATCATCAGGCTTCATGAAATAGAGCAATCAAACTCTCATTCGGCTGTAAAGTAGTGCCAGTTCCACAAGCCCCTCTCCCTGCGCCGAGCAGCGCAGTATCTGTGCAGGAAGCGTTTGGGAAGCGAGGCTACCACAGAATCTGTGCCTGTCTGTCCACTCCAATGGACTTAAAATGCACAGCCATTATTTCAGTTGTCCGACATCCCCAGGTGCTTTATTTTGATCCTCTTGGTGTCATGGTTGATCACTTCCTCTCCCTTGATAGAGGGACTCTGCTGTGTGTGTGTGTGTGTGTGTGTGTGTGTGTGTGTGTGTGTGTGTGTGTGTGTGTGTGTGTGTGTGTGTGTGTGTGTGTGTGTGTGTGTGTGTGTGTGTGTGTGTGTGTGTGTGTGTGTGTGCGCGCGTGTGTGCGTGTGTGTGCGCGTGCTAGTGTGCGTGTGTGTGCGTGCGTGCGTGCGTGCGTGTGTGTGCAAGGGTACTGTATGTGACCCTGTGTGTGTGTCTGTACATACAGCACTGAGCCTTTGATCTGGGATCATCTTGTGGAAGTGGCTCAGGCGATGCCATGTGGGAGGCAAAATAGATGTGTACTTTATGTCTGCAGAAGGCTGATGTCAAGGGGAGAGGAGGAAGGGGAGATGAGTCAGGTCCATGTCTGCGCAGGCCAAAAAGGAGTCTTCTGCTGTGAAAGGGCAGATTTGTCAAAAACAAGATATATGTATTGCTACGAACAAAATATTTATGCTGTTTAAAGAACAGTTTGGGGAATATTTTTTTGGGGGAAATATGCTGATTTGCTTTCATGGAGACACTTTGCTTTGATGATAACATCTTTAGCATTCTCATATCTGTCCAGTGAGTGTAAGGTTACAACACAGCAGGGTGCAATCTTACACTGGATCTTATCTGAAATGTGTATAAAGCATGGAAATATAGAGAAACAGACACAGTAGCTTGGATCTGTCTCAACACTGCGGTGGTTCCTCTTACTTGCATGCATTATGCTAAGCTAAGCTAACCAGCCAAGCAGAAGCACAAGAGCTTGAAATTCATTCATTGCCTCTATTACAAAGCAGCTACTTATTGCAGCATCAGTCAAAACAAATATTCTCTTCGTATATTTGGAATTTCCTCGTCCACTATGACTCCATTGGCTTCATCATTATTATCTTCGTCCCCTTGTTACTGTAGGAACTCAGTTATTCAGACACACTGGAGACATACAGTACAGTGGATATAAGATATACAGTAGAGTAAGTGTTTATAGTGGGATGAACGTTTTGAACCATCAGCCTCATTACCATTAAAATAACTACAAGGCTGTAACGCGCCCATTAGCGCATTGTTTGTGGCAGCAAAACTACAGTAAATCGTTTGCACTATATATTTTCTAAGTTGTGGGCTTAGGTAAATAAACAGGAGGCCATACTTTAAAATGTGGCAGCTGCTTCACATTTAATGCGGTCAAAATGGCTAAATGATGATGTCATAAGATTTCTCAAATTTTCTTTAACAATTTGTATTACTTCTAACTTTTGTTCAGTGTAAATTACCTTGTAACTGTTAGTAAGTATCTACTGTCTTGCAAGGATCTGTACACATTAGTCTGTTTCTAGTGTACGTACTGTATGTACACACGTACTGAACCGATCCCCATTTTCTATTTTCTAGAGTGTGTGTGTGTTTATATCTGGGACCTGGGGACACCTTCAGAGGCACGCCATCACACAAAATGCCACATGATAATATCACCTTGCCAGCTAATCTCTTAGTTGGGTAAATGCACAACAGGACGCAGGAGCAGGGTTGGGGATAGCATGAGATCTATGTTCGGCGGTGGAGGAACCGGGCAGACGGCAGTGTTTTCACAGGCTGTGTGGAGAAAAGCTAGTTTGGTCTTTTAGGGGGGTCTTTCATTTTGCAGCGGTATACTTGGAACGCTGTATGATATCTTTGATGCACTAAAATGGCCATAGCCTTCCTTCTGAGATAATTCCTAGCTGTTTTTGCCCAAGCAGGCCAGATCATTTCATTCCCACTAATATCTTTGCTTTTGCGCTCAGTTGCCCTCGTGTGTCCAATGCGTTACCTGCATACATGTGCACATTGAAAATCCAGGCCTGAAAAGCAGCTATTATAAGAGCTAATATCAAAAGAAGTTCAGATTAGGCCACACTCGCTGTGACACCCACTACTTGTTAGCAGTGCGTCTGGCAGATGTCACATGCCGTTCCTGGAGGCTGCAGCTGTTTCAGACCAATGAAGTGCTTTTGTGTATGTGTGTTTAAACACCATCGGTCCCTGTGGGGGAAAATCTCATTGCACTTTCTCCCATCCGGTGCAGAAAGCTGTTTTTTTTCAGAGCTGGTGTGTACGGAGAATGTTAATTGACGCTACAGTAGCGATGGCGGTTGCCACCAGCAGGTGAACTCAGGTTCTCCAGGTTGATTTTAAGGCAGAAGGCGCGTTCTTCCTCTATGCTTTTATATGTTTAAAGACTACACGCAGCACATAACTGTCTGAATTTCCTCTCCAGCGGTGCTTTAAAACGCGCGTGCTGTAACGTCGGTGCTTGATAAATGTTCCCAAATGAAAGTATTTTGCAATAAAAGCCTAATCCTCTGCGCGGGTCTTTATTTGTGACAAATAAAAGGTGAGTGGAAATCTGTATGTGTGGTATAATTGTCTGTTCCGCAGAAAATAGGTCTCTGGGGATTTTATTGTTCTCTGCGCTGCACCCAAGGGAGCATGGCGTGATGTGGGACTCGTCCTGATTCATGTTTTATATGAAAATAAAATGAAGTTGTGCATTTTATTCATTCATGTCTTATACCTTCCAAAGCATTTGCGAAACAGCTTCACTGCAGTGGTCGACTATTTAGCAGAATGTCAACAGGACATGCTCCTGGCAACAGTGAGTGTGCATTTTTTAAATACACATGGTTTTATTCAGACTTTTTTTTGTCATGACTTGGTTCGACTTGGTTTCAGCCCTGCTTCGCTCGCTCCTGACTTGTCGAATTGCAGTTTGGAGCCTCATTCATATCTTATACGGGCAGCGCTGCATTTTTAATCTTTCAAACAAATAGCCACGTTTCAATTGCTGCTTGTCAGGTTTGATTTTGTTACTCATTTATTATTGAATGCGTGAGGCCGCAGCGCTGTGGATGGATTACCACACGCTGGCCACGGGCAGCGCTTGGACCTACACTACGTTGTGTGTATGTGCGAAGGGAGCAGCCAAAGCCGTCTGTCACACATTTGACCGGGTTATACATAGCAGCGTATCAGACTCATCGTCTGAGGACTGCGTGATTGGCCCAGTTTAAAATTAAGGTTTGATGTCCCCGATGATCCAACTCAATGCCTCCTACTGTATGTGGAAGTACAAAGAATTAGCATGAATGGTGCATGTGAACTTCAGGGAAGGATATAAAACAACAGCTCCTCCAGCTTGTGTGGTTTTGGTGAACCCAAAAAAAACACACAAGTGAAGCTCTTCTTGAAAGACGATTTCAAACATCGTTGTGTAATGCTATTGATATTGTTGGTTTTTGTACTTGATACGTCATGCGTCTCCTGTGCCGCGCTGTGATGCTCCGAATACCTACTGTAGCATCCCGATCCTCCTCAAAAGCAAGGAACTTGAAACGAACAAGGGTGGGACTGTTTGTGCGCTGAGGAAATGGAGTGTACAGCATCATTTGTTTCTCACGCTAATGTTTTAAAAATGCCTGCTGCAGTGGTGGCATCCTCAACCTTCATGTTCAGGTGGAGGATCAGCGCTGGGCTGTGAAGTGCGACTGCCTTTTTTTGGACTGCCACTTGTTAGATGGGGGTTAATAGAGTTAAGAGATTGCATCCTCCTCCCCTCTGTGTCCCCGCTCTTCTGTGACATTAAGATGTTTTGCGCTCCATTTGCCTGCGCGTAGAGCAGCCAGAACAGACTTAATCTGTCACAGAGAGACACCGCAGAGAAATCAGAATGTAAAACACTAATTAGCCCTGATCGTGACGAGGGTTCATTACCGAGTCAGTGTGAGGCGCTGAGCTCCCTGGGTTCCTATTGGTCGGCTAATTTGGAGCAAAACGCGCGGCGCTCGAGTCCCCGGCACCGGGCGCGTCCCCGCGCTTTTGATGTGATGTACTGCATGCGTGCAGGTGGCTCACTCACGAGACGACGGAAGAACCCGAGGACTCCTGTGGAGCCGCCGGCGTTAAAGGCCGACCGGCTCTTTGGGACGGGGGCCGCGGATCAACCGCTCACTCTCTTATATCGCTCTATAAAGAGAATAACTACCCTCTGAATCGCCCACTTTAGCTGCAGGAGAGGGAGGGCGGTGATCAAAGTGACATGAAGCCTTCGTCTCATCTGTATGCCAACACGGCTCATGTGCCTTTGAAGAAGAGACAGAAGATTTAAATCTGTGAATGGTTTCTCCTAAACTTGTCCCCAGCCAGATGTTTTTCATTCATAAAATTGCCATTTAGGCTTATTTTAATGATGATTAATGATCATTTTTATGCTGCTGTTGGTCATCTTCTTTTCTATGGATAATTCCCCTTTAATGCTTGCCTTTACTTTTTACCACAGCCTGTTAAAAATAGGATTATCTGTAGATTATTATCCGTCATTAAACCCCAAAGAAGCTTCTGAAATGAATGCGCGACTGCTGCTCTATACGACGACACAAAGCATAACTCATGAACTGAGGCTGTTGAGAGTGTACTAACGAGTCGTTTCTAGCTATTAATTGGAACTGGGGAAGTATAATTTGCATATGCTCTCAAACTGACAGTTTTTTTTTTTCTCAAGGTGTAAGTGACAAATTCAAAGTGTGAGAACAGTCGCAATGGCTGAAATACACAAGAAAAAAGTATTTCAAAATAAATAAATGACTTACTGTAAAAATTGTCTAATCACGCAGTCCACAATAAAAAGATTGACACGAAAACAGGAGTTGGATGAAGTGTCGGCGATGACATATCTCTTTGTTGGCTTGTCAGCGGGTGTTGTGTTCGCAGCATGTGAATGACAGTCAGCCTTCACTGAGAGCAGAGGCAAACAGAGCTGCAGCACAGTGTTAACTCCAGCGCTGCCTTCAGAGTAAAACTAAAACAGATCTGCTCCCCAAAAAGTAGCCCGAAGTTGATGAACCTCGCTAGAACATGCAAATTTAATTTTAATTGTGATATATTTAGCCCCGGCAGTGTTCCCGTGCTCGCATGCAGTATTTCACAAAGACTGTGGTCTTGTTGAATTTCAATCCGCTCTGCACCACTAGTTTGCATTTATTTGGAGGCTGTTCTACAAAACCACCAATTATTTCACATGAAACAGTACAAAAGCAGCCACGCTCCAGAAAACAACTACTGTGATGTCTGAAGACGCATAGGAGGAAACGGCTGCAATCAAAATGTAAAGAGGAACTAAATGCACAGCTCGTCTGCGTTGTCAGATGGAGCGTTAGCATGTAGCTACAGTAGCAGCTATCAGCCTAATCAGCTGTTTGCCCTTATGAGCTCTACTGTAGTAACACCAACTGTAATGTGGACCAGCAACAATACAGTATATTGAAGATTATATTATCATATGCTTCCTGATGCTGAGAGAGGATTAACGCAGTTCACGAGCTCCACACTTAATATAAAGCGTGTGTTTCAGCCTAAAGTTTAACGGCTGCGTTGCATTTAGTCATGAATACTTAATGTCACTGTAATGACAATCGCATACTGTATGTTGAGGTACGAAGCCCACATGGGAATCCTGTTTTCTTGCCTGTAGTTTGCAGATGGAGGATCTACTTCCTATCAAAGCAGCGATACCTGTCAAAACCGCTGACAACTGGATGTGTAGATTCCAGAAAACAGATTCTGGTACTAGATATAAATAGAACCTTACAAATACATGAATTATATCGCTACATTTGCATTTGCACCACATCGCTTTACCATTGCAGAGATATTTATAGCGCCAGTCCTTTCGCATGGATCAGCGATTGTCAGAATGTTCTCTCAGCCCCGTTGCTCATTGAAACATTATCTTTGTGTTCGGTGCTCACAACACGCGCCGCCATAATTGTGCCCCCGGGTTCCTCCGATAAGGATTCCTGCTTGAACGAATGGAGAGCAGAACTGGACGAGGGCCCGGGCGCCGGCGTGAACGGGTCCGGTCTGCGCCGGTCTCCCGAAAGCTGACGACGAGTCGTGGGTTCGGGAAAGTTCCGCCTCGGTCGCCGCCGATCCACAAGGTCGGCAGCGAAATGGCGGCGGCCGGTGTCAAATCAGATTACGGTTGGAGACGCAACGTGATTAAACTAGAGTTTGTGTCTGCCAGGGCCCTCAGAACATCCCCTTCAGCTGGGAGATTGACAGCGCAGGGACTGGGAGCCGTTCCTCTCTGTCGTCTCCGTTTGAGTGCGGAGACGTTTCCCTGTGTGCATAATGCATGGATGTTTTTTTATTTATTTATTTTTTATTTGACTTCTTTTGGTAAAGTTCAGCGCCTCGGCTTAACATTAAGCCTTCGGAAGCGTCTAAACATAGAGGGAGACGAGGTCACACGCCGCTGGGGGGAAAGTGAGGCCGCGCTCGGGTTCGAAAACGCGATTCCAGGAACACTGCGCTGTTGTGCATCCCTTTCAATCCCTCTCTCACTCCCTCGTTCCTCTCCTCCACACTCGCCCGTCTCCGCTGTTCATTCCCTCACATCTCCTCTCCCTGTGACTAAAGGCAGCCCACTCCTCTGCAGTGGCTGCCTGCCTCCCTGATTTGCTCGCTGCTCAGGGAGGATTTGCATAGACTGGCCCACTTGCCGACTCTCTCCTCCCCCTCCTCCCCTCCCCTCGTCCCATCATCCTCGCTTAGTTTCACCTGAGCCCGCGCTCATCCTCGCTCTCTCTCTCTCTCTCTCTCTTTCTCTCTCTCCTCCCGCTCTTCCCTCCTCGCTGGCTCTCCCCGCTTCCCAGCCCTCCGTCTCGCTCCCTCCCTCCCTCCAGCAGTTTCTCATTTTCACATCCTCTTCTTTCACCCGGCTTTCTCTTTCCTTATCTGTCTGCAAAATCTGTGTCCTTCTACAGTGGAGTAATACAAAGAGCGATCGGTGCGGGTCGTCCTGGGTTAACAAGCCAGGCCACTTCACTTCACTGGGACATTAAAGAAGGAAGAGGACGGAAAAAGTCGCACACACAGTGGATCCGAACTTAAAGATGGAGATAAAGCACCAGTGGAGATCCTCACCTCGCGCCGACGTTCTGCGAGGGAGTGCGTGACTTCCGAGGCGATCGAGAGGCAGAAGTCTGCGTGTGGAATCTCTCCCTCCTCCAGCCGAGGCTGTTTGTTGCCAGCGCTTTGACAGAGCGGGGCTGTGCAGCGCGGAGCGGAGCAGAACGCTGCGGCGCCGGTCCGTCCTCTTCTCTTCTCGTCCTCAAAAGCGCGAGCGGAGGAGGACGCGCAGGGACACATTCCAGGTGTCGCCCGCCACCAGGGAGCGGGCGAGCGCACCCCCACCCCCCCTCGAACGCTCAGACCGAAGGATGAGCCACGGAGCGATCCCGCCGAGGCGAGAAAGTAGAGACATATTGGATTCTGGTTCAAAGAGCCAGTGAGCGAGCGGAGCACAGCGGGGGATCTGTCGCCTGAGTCCAAGAGATGAGCCCGAGCTGCGTTCTGTTTGAACTGCCGGATCCGACGTTGACAAGGAGCTTGTGTTGATTTCTCTGCTATGGAGTTTGCCCCCGTTTCTTGGCCACGGGAAGGTCACTTTTTCTGAGATCCCTGCACATCTCCTTTAGCCTTTTTTCAACAGCCAGACAAAGGGAGGGGGGCGTGAGCCATGCTCCCCGAAGGGAAGCCTCAGGAGGGCCGGCGGATGTGGCTCCTGGCGGTGGGATGGATGGTGCTAGGCTCTGCCCTGGGCTCCTCCTCTTCCTCCTCCTCTTCCTCCTCCGACCTCCATCTACTGTCCCCTACCCCGGGAGCCCCCCTGCCCCCCGCCCTGCCCCGGCCTGAGCACCCGCAGGGCCCTCAGGGGCCCAGGCATCACCAGCCACCTGTGTCCATATACCGCTCCCCGGCCTCACTGCGAGCCGGCCACGGTGAGTCCCGTCACAGCCTCGCACCTCCTTCCCTCTTTCTGACTTGTAGTTGCTGTTCTGTATGTCTTTACACGTGGCCAACGTGAAAAGGAGCCGTCTTAATCTATTTTTTCCTCTCCCGGACTGACGCACTCCCTGCCTCCCTCCCACTATCTGTCTGTCTTTGTCTTCCCTGCTCGCCGTCCCCTCACTTGTTCTCCACAGCTCTGAGAGTTAACCGTAGTTGACAGCGGTTCTGCAACACAGAGCTGTGTATCGTTTATGAGATTATAGGTTTAATTGTGTGTGAAAGGCAGTGACGGGCAAAACACCCACAGTGGCTCCATCGGCCGAGGAGCCACTGAATCAGCCTCTGAATTACCGCGATCCCACCTGGTTTTATGTCGTGGTACTTGATGATTGATGCTGTGAAGACTCAAGCAATGAACATCGCTCGTCATCGTGGTAGATCTTGTTTTTTCCCCTTTTTTATCCAGGGGTCTTGGGTTTGCACCAGGACGTGTGGCTTTTAGAAACTAATTTAAAATTTAACAACCCTGTAAAAAAAAAAAAAGGCCACATCTGTTATCTCTTCTAACAGCAGCACAAGCGTTTCGGCTCTGCAACTGAATGTACACACCCAGGAGGGAGAATTAGCACCGGTGGTCAAATGCCTTTCCAATATTGACTTTTGCTTTATAGGTACTTAATGTGATCTATTTGCACCATTAGCTCAGACATCACATAGACATCAGTTAAATGGTCCCAAGTTTTTCTAACAGTACAAAGTACATCCTCCTCCCAGTATTAGTCTATTACTCTGCCATCATTGAGGTCTTGTTTTAAAATTAGTTTCAGGAGTAATTGTCATTATCGAAGTAGTTTTGCACAGAACTGAATTATTAATACAAAGCAAACCAAGGTTAACTGTGGTCACATTTTTAGGAATCTTACTTTGCAGCACTGCTGGGTTTTAATAGTTCAACATTTTACCACTGAAGATTTTTCAACATAATGCAAAAGACCCTTTAAAAAGAAAAATGACAGGCCAAATTTAAGAGGCCTTTCTTTTATCGTGCCTTCGCAGTGTTTGGGAAAATCCGGCCTGCGCCTTAGTGTCACACTACATCAATCAATCCTTTCGGGGGGATCGAATGTTTTTGAAAAATAAATTTGAGCCAGGTCTGCGCTTGACTCCTTTTAACACATCCGAGGGCTCATTCTTGGTGCGTTGAGGGCTATTGGAGCAGATGAGCCTGACAGGCAGAGAAGGGAGGAAGAGAGAGAGAGAGAGAGAGGGGATCTGCATTACTAAAGTAGAATGTGCAAACCATACAAAGTAGGAGAGTCTGGGCAGGGCCTGGGTGGTACAAGTTCCTGTGCATCACAAACCAGTGCTGTATTTGTCTATCGTCATGTTGTGTGTAATATTTTTGGGGGTATTTTCATTGCTTCTCTTATGGTACTGCATGATGGCTGAGGGTCAAACACTTCAGTGTCAGCATTTTTTCTGTTTAATTCATGGAAAATATATAGCTTTGTTGCCAAACTGTAGATTAGGGTTAGTGTTAGAGAGAAGTAAGGTTTTTGAGACTGGGGTTCTGCTCCAACACTCTGCTCTGCATGCAGTGTGCTGTGGCTCAGTATAGAGGTGAAAAGGTAATATCAGTACATTAGAAAGCTGCATTCGTGTGTGTGTGTGTCTGTGTGTGTGTGTGTGTGTTTGTTTGCACATGTTTATAGCCTACTTACTGTGCAGTTCAGCAGTAACAGGCTGACACTGGCTTTGGTGTGAATGAAGTTCAGCAACAGAGAAGACCTTCGAATGAGAACTTCTTGGAGCCTGTTTACCTTCACTCATGGATGTGTGAAAGAGTAGCTGTGTGTATACTTTAGGTATATTCACACCGCTTACTCACACAGTCAATGTTTTTGCCCTCTGTGTATGTAAACTCTTAATTAGAGGCAGTGACTGGGAATGATCCTCTCTGTTAGGCCAAAACAGAGTGGAGGTATTCATAAATAAGGGAGTGTGTTCAGACTGGCTGTAGGCATGAATTTCCAATAACACTTTCTTGTTTTGCATATTTCTTTCCCTTCTTTATTTACCAAACGTAAAAAAATATATATTAAAGTTGTTGCAACAGACAGGTGCAAGAGCGAGACAGTGAGTTCAAGCACTGACAGAACTGTGTTTGATTTTATCAGACAGTATTTCCATAATTTATTAGAGGTTGGCAAGATGTGTCAATATCAGTGGATGTGCTCAGGGGCGTGTGTTTTCAGTTGTGTGTTTATGAGCTGAACAGACACAAACTACATTCAGTATACTGTATGTGCTCCCTGTAGCAGCCGCATAAACATTTTGATGAGAACAACTGGTTTATTATATTAATTATGCAGCAATTAGGTCAAACAGAATGCTTCTTTGATGCTTTCACTGTCACATGCAGCACACCCTCAGAGACATATTGTGTATTACTGCTTTGGTAAACACGTGTCAGAGAGTAATTGCACATGTCAGGGTATTGCTGCGTAGGCAATAAATGGACAGGGTGCACCGCAAGTTATAGTAAAGGCATCATCACTTTGCTATATGTCGCATAGGCCTAGTTTAAAAGCCGACGAGCCCACTGAATAACAACTATGAGAGTGGTTTGACCTGCTTTGAAGCTTTGCCCTCAGCACTTAAGCAGAGTAAAAGAGAACGCCCGTGCTCTGTGTGTGTGTGTGTGTGTGTGTGTGTGTGTGTGTGTGTGTGTGTGTGTGTGTGTGTGTGTGTGTGTGTGTGTGTGTGTGCGCACAACATGTGTTTGATGAGGGATCACCTTGAAGAGAGCGGTTTTGGAAGCAGCGTCTTCCACGTACAACAGCCCTGTGCTAAGTCTCTAGAAGGTTAAAATGGAGGGAGGGATGATTGTTTGTCTCTGAGGTAAGCTCAGGCTCTGTGATTTAAGAAAAAAAGAAGCCCGCATTAGATCCAACTTCTCTTTCACAAAGTTATCAAAGGGTTGACATTTTGGGTTTCCGTCTGCTGCTTTGCTTCCTCATGGGGGGGGGGGACTAGAATGTTCACTGTGGGACAAATAATGGAAACAGGTGTGAACCAATTCTAAGCCAAATAAACTCTGCTTTATTTGATTGGCCCAGTGCTAGAACACTAAATACTCACTGTAGATTGAATTGGACTAAACCTCAACCACCGTGTAATGTGCTTCCAATGAGAAACACTTCCTGTGACATTGCCTCAGACTATAAGCACAGTATATAGTCTACGAAGGGTAATAGCTAGAACTTATTTTTCATTATTGTGTCAAGGGCAATAAACAGCTGTAAATTCCAAACTGCGGCGTATTCATTTTCCGTCTTGGGTAGGTACAGCCGCTCGTGGAGATAGCATAGCAACATACTGGGGTTTGTGTTGTCACAGCTGAACTTATGAAAAATGTATTTGACCCCTCAGTCTCTTGTAAAATGTATTGGTCCAGGTGCAGCGGCTGCATAATAACTTGTCCCACATGCAGCACGTATATGAATTATTCCGATGAACTGGGAGCATTGTACGCTTTGTGTCGCTGTCTGCCTTGATGAGGTGTGTGTGTGTGTGTGTGTGTGTGTGTGTGTGTGTGTGTGTGTGTGTGTGTGTGTGTGTGTGTGTGTGTGTGTGTGTGTGTGTGTGTGTGTGTGTGTGTGTGTTTGTGTCTGTGTGTATGTGTGTGTGTGTGTGTGTGTGTGTGTATGTGTGTGTAGGCATTATACAGCACACTGGTACACTTAAATGATATTGCCCTCCAGCTATTCATGATGGGGGCAGAATTAAATGGGAAAAACAGAGTGAGGAATGAGTGTACGCTGGAAGAGGGATGGAGGAGCAGAGATTCCTGTGGACTTTGTGTTTCCCCTCCATGTCTCTGAGAAAGACACAGCAAGCTGGTTTCTGATTTGAAAACATTTCCTCGCGTGATTACTTGCTTCGTCTTCCTGCCCTTCTCCGCCTGACTTGCCCTTTTTTTCTGATTTAGGCTCTGGACAGAAAATCGCTAGGAAGAACAGTTTCAGGCGCTCAATTATATGGTTATTTTAGGTTTTTGCCTCCTTTGCCCCTCTTTGCCCTCACAAGTTCAGGCGTTTTATCTTAAGGGAGATCAGCCATTTTTCAGCCTGCCAGGGAGGTAGGGAGGAGGGGGGGTGAGGTTAGGGGCTGTGGAGGAGGTAAAGGTAGACATGCAAGGAGAGAAGGGATGAAGTAAAACAACAGGGAAACAACAAAGTTAACGAGGGGCTGGTAACATCACAATGACTGTTCTCCAGCATGTACCTTTCATCCTGACCTTTATCGCTCTTTTATGCCTGCTCAGCTCAGTGGCTAACTTTTTACCTTCTTCTTGTTCTTATTTCTATCCCATCATATAGATAAACATCTATTTTCTTCCAGACAGCTTTACTGCATTATTTCCCCAAATCTGCTTGTACTGCAAATTAAACTTATTATTTTATTACTTTACATTACTTATGTATAATAATTGTCTTTCATGGTCATGGTTGTTTATTTTTATAAACACATTTTCTTAGATTGAACAATAAGCAGGATCAGAACCACACAGATGTTTATGGTCAATTTCAGCCTCATTCTCTTCACCTATTGTGTCAGTGGTAAACCAGTGCCTCTATGCAGCATTGATTTTGATTTAATCAACGTGAATTGTCACGTCCATCTCCATGGAAATGGTGATAGAACCTCCCAGAGCAGAACGCAGCCCTCCTGCGTAGGTCACGGGATCATGTTGAATGGGACCCGAAGTGACACCCTGAGGTTAACAACCGGCACGTTCGCTGACCCCTCGCCGCCTCGCCGTGACTTCAGCGTGAGCTCATTATCCTCTCCATCAGGCGGCGAGACATCGGAGCACCTTTCAAACGCTTGATTTTCCCCATTCGGAGCCGCCGCTGCGCCACCTGACATCGCGGGCCTGACATCACCTGGGCTGCTTGGTTTCGCTGAAGCCGCCAGGATATTATTAGATACATTTGCACCGAGGACTGTGACCTTGTAGGGAGCGGGTGAATGATTTATATACAGCTTGGAAAGAGCCTCTCCCATCTCGCACTCATACATCTCCAGGATGCATCTCTTGGTGATAATTATCACTCTAGCTGTTGGCCAACGCGGTGATTTAATTCACAAGCTCAACCCAAGGACTTTTTCTGCTAATTAAATGACCAGATATGTCGGAACATTGCTAAATCAGATGTACACACTCTCTACAGTTGTCCGCAGCCAAACATTGCCTCGAGATTGGCTTTCTATTCATCTATTAAAAAATGTGCTATTGTTACTTACTGTATTATTCATATTTGTAAAGGCAGCACACAGGATGCTTAGACAGAAACACCATCTCACAGGTGACCTGAGTGGTTACTAATCGCTCCAGCCCTGGGTTCGAGCGTCTAGACAAACATGTTTTTGTTGACACATTCACTACCAGCAGATAATTCATCCCCTGATAAATATGTTTACAGCCAAGCAAATCTAATATTTGTAATCCCCTCCATCTTGGCCCCGCAAGAACAGGATAAATATCTCCTGCTTTGCCAGGTTTCCGATGCAGTATTTCTCTTTCATTGTGGTTTATCACGGCCGAATAGGAAGGGGGAAAATTGCGGAAGGGGCACGTGGCACGACGATGTAAAAAGCAAATAAGCAACAGAGCGATAGAGGACAATTTGGGAAGAAGGAGATAGCAGAGAGGTGGCAGATAAAGGGAGAGGAAGAGGGGAGGACTACGTGCCAACGATAAAAAAAGGTGCTGCAGAGAGGCAGAATAAGAAAGGGAGACTGGGGTAGCCTCTCCAACCCACTCCAGTCCAGGAAAAGTAGCTAATGGGCTTGCCCAGACGCACTGAGTGGATATTGCATTGGGACTTCCTGCAGTCCCTTAGCAAACAGATAGCCAGGGTTAGCTAAGAGGCTCGCTGGCCGGCCGGAAACATGATATCATCTCACTAGCACCGCTAATGTGGACACACAGAAAGGCCAGCAGGCAGACAGGGGCGCCAACGGGAAGGAGCACCTGTATGTAGGGACTGTAGGATCCACCGGACCGTCTGACAGGTCCGTGACGGGATCCAGACACGCACGTGCTGGGTCCTGGCACTCACAGCGTTTATTAGTTCCTGAGGGAAAGGGCATCTTCTAAAATAGTGGTTTTTAAATATGGATATCCAACCAACCACACCTTCAGGTACACACACACAGCAAATAGATAGTCTCTTGGAATGACTTTACTCTAAAGGGTTACTCTGTACAGTATAATGTAAATCTTGAACCCTCCCTTTAAATCATAATCAATACTTAATATACACAATTATATACATTTGTGTTTTTGCTGCAGCTATGAGTCTAAAATTTACATTAAACGGTGGTCTTACGTAACAGATTGACACTTCATAACATGCTTTAACCTGCGATTCATCCTGTTTTACAGGGCACTTAGTGGATATGGATAATTCATATGGATCCTAAAAGCCCCCCCAGGGCTCTGTAGAGGTAAACAGTGCATGTCCTATATTTGTCAGAATGAAGAGTGCAAAGAGTAATTCAGCCTCACCAGCAGGAGGACGCCGCGGCCGTCCCGCCTGAGTAAGATTGATTAGACGCTCATTAGTCTGGCTGGTGTCAGGGTGCGAGCGGAAGTGGATGTTTCCTTGATTTGATTTATCAAGTTCTCCAAAGGATTCATCGCAGCGGCGATATCGCGCCGAGGCGTTATCTGCGTCGCTTCATCGGAAGACGCTGAGTACGACTTCATAGCGTGTGCCGGCGTGACTGTGGCACTAGATGAGTGCGTCGCCTTATTATGGTGTAGCGTAGGAGAGGTTTATCAGGAGGCCGCATCCACGTGTCTGATGGTATCAAACGCTACTGTACAGCAGCTTCTCCGCCCTCCTCCTGCTCTCTGGTCCATCGCTCACATGGTCGTACATTATCCGTGCAAAGTTGAACTTGCTGTGAAGGCGCTGTAGTCACTGTGAGTAAATGAGACTGCTGTACACGTCAGGCTGCTGGAATTAGCCATTAATGTGAAATATCCCTGCAGAAAATGGCCGTGGTTTAAAGAAAACAACTAATGATACGACCCCAAAGTATTTGGAAATGCGTGTTAGTGATTTCATTAAGATACAGTAAGAGGTGAATGTTAAGGGTTCTGTGAAAAATGAGCAGACGAAGTAAGATCGACCTGTCGTCTGTTTATTTCCTATTGATAAACATCTGGGTTCTTATGATTTGGAAGGTAACTAATACAAGGTACAGCTGAACATACTGTGTCTTTATCTCACAGTGAGATCAGTTTCATTCCTTCTTCTCTATTGAACTGACTAACATGAATAGGACCTGGCCTTAGAATAATCAGGCTTATCCTGCCACAGCATCACTCTCACATATCCATAGGCATGAGCATTGGACCGTGTGTCTCCTGAATGGAATTCAACACCGATTCCCACGCATGATTCGTCACCGCGGTTAATTCCAAAGCATCGCGAGCCATTCATCCTCATAAATAGCCTGTGTTCCGTTTTTATCTCCATCCCTTGTCTGTCCGTTGTGTTGTTTTTCTCCCCTTTATCTCTTGTCTAATTCTCTGATTTTATTTCAGCTTTTCTCTCGATCCAGTCCCCTCGTACAAGCTTCTCCCCCCACTCACCCCCCCCCCCCTCTTCTTTTTACCCTCATGCCAAGTAGCAGGCTCGGGCTACGTTGAGCCGCGTTCGTGACAGCGTCTGAGCGAATTAACGCGGCGCTGCCGCTGTTTGCAGACATCTAGGACAGAGAGAGAGAGAGAGAGAAAAAACAAAAACCCACTCAGCCCTCGTTCTGTCTATCTGGCCAAGCCGGAGCACAGCTTATCGGGCTCTGCTGGAGGAGAGAGGAGAGACGCAGATATTTACCCCGCTGTGATGCCATAGTGTACATATCAGCGCCAGTCCAGGCAACATATTCGTAGTTCTCAAATGCCAAAATGTGTGTTGCTGTGTGTGAATTGAAGCCTCCTACTCTACGCGTTGGAATAAATTAATGCTACAGCTGACCTGAATGATCTCAGCGTTACTAACTTAATGCACCATCCAGTTTAATTCCAAGAAAATTTGTCTTTTTATTATTCATATTTTCTCACTTTAAGATATTTGTTATATGAGCTTTTTAGTTACAGTTACTGCTTTGTATAGTGTTTCTTCTTCTACCACTGGTTCAGGCATAATTGATGAGCGAAAAGAGATGATTATTGCAGTTGGCATTGACCATTGGATACAGAGTCAATTCTGAAGTGTTGTATTGATCCTCGCAGTGTTGGCTGTTGATGAAGTGAGGCCGAGTGCGCCTAGTGGGAATAAGTGCAGCGCGGTATTTCATTATTGACCTTTATTACCAAAGACTGTGCGGAGCGTGACCTCTCGCTATTTTATCACTCGTCCAAGTTGTCCGACACGAGTTCAGCGCTCGAGTGTTTGCATGTGCTCTCTGTGTTGCAGAAGCTTCAAGAAAACATGAAGCGCTTTTGCTGCAGATGATGAAACAGGCCCATAATGCCAGTACTGATGGCCACGTTTCAACATTTAAAAGGAAGGAAAAGCTGGAATATGAGTAGAGTGTGTCTGTGTGCGTGTGCGTGCGTGTGTGTGTGCGTGTGCGCCAAATTCAGACTGCCATGCTTTTTAACAGACTTAACTTGGCTACTCTGGTTAGCTCTGGTTTCGAGGAGGCTGCCGACTAGATCGGAGCTGGCAGGTGCGGTGCTTTGCAGCCCACTCTCCTGTCTCATGAAATACTGTCGCTCTTCTGTCTCACAACGCCTCCAGCCGCGTGTCCACGTGTGCGCTGTATGTCTGTGCAGCCGGGCTTCCTGCTCGCGCTCGTGTTCTGGTTTGCGCTGCACAGCCGCGCCATCACCGCCAGCTATCGTCCCGCCATGCAGAACGCAGCCTGGCATGGAGCCACTTCCAAGTCTCTCCGCGTCCTCCACGCGTGCCACCGATGCACCCTTTACTCCAGCGCCGCTACAAGGTCAGAGGAACCTCCATGCATTCAGCGATATTTAGGCAACGATAAGTCACCATGGCTGCTTGCTGCGGAGTGAATAGTTACGCTGACAGCTGGGGCACAAGGCCACATATTTATTGATCCTGCGGCGGATTCATCAAAAGCCACGTCTTCACAGGCCTAACAGAAATAGAAGCAAAACCAGATGAGAGCACTAATTAGAACTGTCAGTCAAGTTTTTTAAGGAAGCCGCAAACATACATTATATGTGCGTTTCATACACGGGACACTTCCCACACAATCAGTTCTGTGTTGGAGCCTAAAAGCCTGCTGCTTTGATGCCACACACAACTGAAGTGCGTGGGTGAGTAAATTGATGAATGCATATATGACTGTGTGTGTGTGTGGGGGGGGTGCTGCCTGTGTTTTAACCTCAAGTCGAGCCGCTTCGGTTTCCACATTGCTTGTGCCAAACACCGAGGCACTTTTCTTAATGACAGGTGAGCGAGACAGAACTTAGTGTCTGGCTGTTTGTTGCTTCTGATAAGAGTGCACAGAGGAGGGTGGTACAGCGGCTGGTAACAAACACGCAACAAAGCGCAAAAACATTTCTGGAACAGCTCAGCGTCGCCGTCCCCTTGGCCTTTCTTTTCTTTTCTTCCCCATTGGCAACGTTGTGTTTTCAAAAAAACGTTTGGAGGAGATATGAATGACAGGAAAGAGAGAGTGGACAGATGGTTTTCAGCCAGAACTATCAGACTGAAATCCTAAAGGAGCCATTTGCTCTGTCAGTGCTCGTCCATGGCCACACATGTGTAGTCGCACACCAGAGAATCGCTCATTTTACTGGCACTCGCATTCAACTGGTCTTCATTTGTCATGAATATCATGCAGAGCAGTAACCATTAAAGCATCTCCATGTGTCTAGTTAGAGCTCCATGAACAGGAAGCAAGGACCTCATGACTTTGCCCTTTTATATTCCTACAGTGTTTAAATGGAGTGGAGACATTCATTTTAAAGACTGAGGTCTTGTAGGAACCAGTGACTTCCATTAAGTCTAACCCTGTGAAGTAGTTGAAGTGCGTCAAAAAACTTTAATTAGCAGAGACAGCGTTGTGGATGAAGAACAGCAAAGGAGAGACATACAGAAATAAGAAAACGAAAGAACAGAGGGGGAAAGACGTGTCAGGTGCATGGATTAGCTCTCGTAATATCGGCTGATCTGCTTGAATCGTTGCCGTTTTGCTTTTGAAGGACCCTCAAGGTTTTAAATCGCTTCCTTGGTTTCATTATCTGCCGTTTGATTGGATTGCGGAGCCCTGCTGAGGTACGCCATCAGGATGTAATGGGTAGATCTGGCTGCATTATTATTTTATTTTCATTTGGTCTTCAGCCTGGAATCACCCCAGAGATTTACTGGAATGCATTTGCAGCTAATAGCAGCTTTGATCACGGCAACAAAATGGCTGATAATAGTATTGATGAATCTTTTTTGTGGGCCAGTGATGACTGATGGCGAATCAAAGTGGAACGTGGTCGGTTGGGAGCCGGGTGGCAAAGGTCAGAAGGGCGGGGACAGTAAAATGGCTCCAGCACAAGGACATAAGCCAGAGGGGAAGTGGTGCCTACACACTGAATCGGACTCACTGGAGAAAACTTTTTACAAAGATTGTTTGGCTTTTTTTCCCCTCCATTATTTCTTCTTCTCTGCAACTCCTAGAGATCCGTACCCCAAGCCATTAGGTATTACTCACTTTGTCTCTCCTATTATATTTTCTCCCTTTATCCCTTCCCACACATTCCAATGCTTTTCATATCCAAATCAATTTTTTGAGGGTTTTTTTCTCGCAGCAATTTTTCACCGTTGTCATCAAAACTTTAATGTGGTTTACTGTCTCTTTCCCCTCTTTTCACATCCTCTCGCACGCCTCCTCCTCCCTGGAGTGGCCACAGACATCCAACGAGCTAGTTCCAGCAGAATACCAATGCTCTCGATTGGCGCAATAACCATCCGGGAAAAGTCCTAAACTGTAGCATGCGCGTGTGCTATTTAGATGGTATCGAAAAGTTCTGGAAAAGTGAGGGCAATTCATGATTCACGGAGCTATTCTTTCTTGTGCGTTACGCAATTGTTTTATCAAGGACTTGCAGGAATGTGTTGGCGCCTGCTGTCCCTTCTGGTGCTGCTCGGCTGGCGACGATAGCTTTAGCGGCGCTCATTTGCATTGACAATGAGCAGTAATAAAAGCTGGATGGGGACCACCACCACCACCACCACCACCAGAAGCAGCAGCACATTCTTTCGTCTGTGTGTTGCACCATTTTGCCGCTTCGGGCACTTGCGCATAACTTTACGTGTCTTGTATCCGTTTTTACATAGGAGCGCCCATATAGGAACGCACATACTCTACTACAAGGCTCCCTGCCCTCCAATTCGTGATCGCGTCACGCATGATAACGATCGCCTCAATGCCACAGCAGTGAGAAGCAGAGGCGGCAGAGAGAGAGGAGAGAGATTAGGGTTAAGGGCACTGTGTTAGATGCCTATCATCAAAGAGAATTAAAATCTTGTAATAGAGCTAAAAAGCACCCTTGGGCGGTGAAGAGTAGAAGTGGTTGGGTGGAAAGCAACGCAAAGCAAAAAGTGTGCTCGGTACATATACTAGAAGACAGGCCTTGCTTAAGGGGGTGGGGGGGGGGGGTTTGGCCCAGTCAAACTATCCCCGGGCGCTGATTCAATGTGACTGCTGTAAGTGGTTGTAAGTGAGGAAATAGTCAAACTCTCATTGGCTACGACTTGGAGATAGCTCTCTTAGGCTCACACAAGTTGATACACTGTCAGCACCAGGGCCCGGCACAGGTTCATGTCTGCGCCCAGGGGGTGCATTAGTTGGCCCGCGCTTCTTTTTAGCGTGCTGCATGCCTGGATATTGGTAGCAATGTTAAGTGATGTGAGTGGTTTTTTCATCATGCGGCAGGCGTCCACTAAGAGGCTGAACTGGTGTTAAGGGTGATTTTGTGAATTGCATAAACCAAATGATTCTGGTTTAAAAGTAACACCTCTCCTCCCCTTCCGTGCCTTTACTCTTTTCTGTCCACTGCCAGATGCTTCATCTTCTCACAAGAGAAAGAGGAAAAGGACAAATAGGCGAACAGCAGCGGCGGTAAGCGCCTCCCTGCCTGTCACCTTTCCCGTGGGAATTCTTTTTGCATCGGCGTAATGTTTTATTGATTTTTCTGCAGTGTGAGAATCACCCATTTATCCTCATCTTAGGGAGAAATATGAGTGCTGTTGACACGTTCTGTCTGAATAACCCTGGTATTAATCCAAGCCAAGTAGTGTCAAAATGAGGAGATCGGACCCCTTGAGGTCCGCAGTCGGAGTGGTGACCGGATGAGTCTGCAGGGTCACATGATGGGGTGGAACATGTTTGTAACATGAGCTTTAAACATGATGCTTATGGCATTTGATTTGAGGGAAGGGATTCCATCTTCCCCCCTTTGTCACTGCGGCGGTGTTAAATGTGGCATTTCAAAGAGCCCTAAGTGAAATCTAATATGGCATTTGTTTAATTAAAAGCCAGGCAATGTTTTGGGGGCAGCAGATTAGTGCTAAAAGATTCAATTAAAGTGTTTGGTGAGAGAGGAGCTCTGAAGCCTGTTAGGTTTCCTTCTGATAAGTGAAACACCTCGCAGCCAAACTGAGAGTCTGTAATGTGGAATGACCTGTTGCGGCTGCAAAAAAGCGCCCTGGCCCCGCCCTCCTCCCGACCTCAAAAGCCAGACACTCGCTGTATCTGATCACATAATCAGCATGTCTCATAGAGAGAAAGCGCAATATTCGCTGGCGCCCCTCGTTTTCTATGACGCCTGATTACAATCACGTTCTGCGCAGCAATTCCGGAAAAACAAACCGAGATAAAGGCGGAGAGGAGTTTTCTTTGGAGTTTGTTTGCGAGTCTAATCTGTCCTGCTTGGTTTTTGCAAGCTCAGATAACTGTCTAAATCTTTTATTAGATTCCAAAGAGGCTTGAAGAACTGCAATCGTGATGGGATGAAAATGGGGGAATTCAGCATTCGGCTAATGCTTTTTCAGCAATATCGGTACAAATTACACCTCGTGAGAAATTATTATTTTCACACATTCTTACATACAAAGGCAGCTGGCGGAAATAATCAGGACACTTAGTCATGGGAGGCCCGTGTGGAGAACACACTGTGTGGAATATTGTGATGGATAATGGGATGTGAGCCTTCATATATTCCCATTTCTTTGTGTTTTCCCCTTTCTGCCAGACGCATTAAAAGTTTATTTCCCAAAACTACCACTCTTGCTCCTGCCACCTTTATTTACTGTCCCGGAGCCACGCGCGGTATCTGGCCTGAATAGCCTCTTCATCTCCTCACAACAGGGCACTGAGTTAGTATAGCTAACATGCTGCAATGTAAATCTGGCCACCCACGCATGTCCTCGAACGCCTCTCAATGGGGACAAAACCGACATCGGTCCGAAAAAACCCGTATTGTATTGTATGTAACTCGCTGGCGGAGTTCTCGCGTTGCACTCGACGGAGCAACCTAAAAGTTGAAATTGATCAAGGTAATGTGAAATTTGACAGCGCAAAATGTTCTCCCAGACACAGCTTTGATGTCTTCGCTTTGTTTCCATGTTTGATGTCAGGGTTGCGCGTCGAGTCGATGTATACATGTTCTGTTACGGCAGAAAGATGCCTTCCAGTCCTATCTTTCATCCCGACTGCCCTCCTTTGACATCGCTTTCATTTTTTTATTGTCAAATCTTGCCTTTCTGAGTCGAAACATGTAATTCTGGTGTTTTGAAGTAATAGTAACGATTTAAGCGCCTGGCGCTGTAATAGTCCTGACGTTTCTTGCCGCTTCCATCATTCAGTTGCTCACACTTACTTAAAATCAGCCTCAGACTTCTGACAGATGATTCGCTTCACCTCACCTCCTTTGGGGCTTTGGGTCAAAATTGGACAAAAGGCCAGAATAGATTGGATGAGTTTAGAAATATGAAGAATAATGAAAGATTTTAAGCAACATTAAAGATAAAAGTTTATACATTTACTTACAGTAAAATTTAACCTTGTTTTAAGAGGACTTTGTCACCTACATACAGTACAAAGCAACAAACGCATTACTTGTAATGAATGCCTTCACATAAAGCTACAGCGTAAAAGTTCAATGATATTTATTGCTCTTATTTCATAGACTGTGCAGTTGTTTATGCCTCCATTGGCACAGTCGAACACGTCCTCATCAGCATTCACACTGAACTCCGCAATAAAATGAAGTCAGATCCTGATAGGCTCTGTGCGACTGTGGCACCTGTTGCCCTATTGGCTCAGCCCCCAGATTGATGTCTTCCCTTTGATGAAACAAGAGCTCATGTCTAGACTATGCAATGGGCCCCGTCACCTTGCCTCTCGACTGCAACATATTTAAAGTGTGTAGGTCACTGCGCGTCTAGTTTTTTGCTCTTTTAACAGAAATGGATTGTGCCTGTTGCTAGGGCTCCATATGACAGGACAAGTAATATGTTTTAATGAGCTTGACTCCCGAGGGCAGTTGAATACATTTCCCAATTTAGTGTCGGGCTGTGGGAAACAAAAAAAGAGCCTATGCTTTGTGTCAATATATTTTTCCAGGGCAATAGCGGGAAGAAAAAAAACTTTGTATGAGGACAAGCCAAAATTAATTTGAATGATGCATTTTTGGTTCCTGTTTTGTCACAGATAGCTCAGGGCTTCTTCAGGCCGAGGCTTTCTTTGTGTTTCCCGTGCATTTTCTTAAGCATGTATTATTTTTGCCTGTAGCCACTGTCCCGCCACCTACAGTACAGTATGCCACGGCAACAGTTTCCACCATGCGTTTGATTTGCACACGAGCACCAGATTTCCTTTGCCTTTCATGAGCTGTTGAAAGCCGCTATCGCCCGTTTTAAAACGCTTATCAGTTCAGCCAAGTGTGTCTTCAAAGGCAGCAACTAGGCTCAACTGGTATAGATAGGTTTTTGGGGGTACTGTACATGACCACTGTGAATCTGCTGGGTATCGCTCTAAAAAATCTGGAAGAGCTGCTGTCGAGCCAAAACCCAAACGCGTTCGACTCTCGAACAATCCTAGAACTTCTGTCATTTGCTCACACAGCAGCTACAACATGAAGAGCTTGTTGGCTTAGCTTTTTAATTAGGCCGAGACTAAGACACAGTGAGAGGCCAGCGTGTTCCATCCCACTGCCCTTCAAACTCCCCCTGGCACTCTCAGCCTCACCCCAGGCTAATTCAGCTAAGCCTTGGCTGCTGATCAGCATTCGCATTTGCAAGCTGACTTCCTACTTCACATGTGTATGCAGATATATGCAGTCACTGCAAACACGAGCCCACTTCGGTGTCGTGTCCTCAGTGAGGCCGGCGAACACCCTCCTGCTTCTCGCCGATCCATAAGTTGTGCTGAAGGATGACGTTAATTACAGCTTTAAGGAAGGAACCTTTATCCCACATCTGTCCCTTTCTCCCTCCGTTCATTGATTGCAGCGTCCCTTGTTTGTTTGCAGATAGGTTGCACGACATTGGCCTTTTAAGCAACTATCCCCATTGCTCCCTCGTCCTCCTCCGCCTCCTACCAAACCCATTCTTTTTTGATAAAGGATTGGAAACAGATAACAGAGGAGGGGATGCAGGGCCAACCTCTCTGCAGCTTTGTGGCTAAATGACTAAAAGGAGATGGATTTTGTCTCCCCTGCCAAATTTTTCTCCCCTGGCTTGAATCACCGCTGTGTTTTGGGCTCGTTGTCCTCAGAGCAGGGAAAGGTAACGACAAGCCGGACTCTGTTAAGGAACTGTAGCTGTTCAGATAGAAAAAAGAGAAGGAGAAGAATAGAAAAGAAAGCGAAGACAGGGAGAACATTAATTATAAGGGCTACACATTCAGTAAAGTCCTGACTTTGGACCATGTGCCAGAGGGAGCTGAAAATGGAAACTGTACAATTATGGTATTTTCACCCAGTTGCATTGATAAAGACTGTGCTGTCTGTGTGTGTGTGTATAGACCAAGGGAAACCAAGAAAGAGACTATTGTGCATATGTTCGGAAAGCTCCAATGTGCACCAGCAGCTCATTCATGGGACCAGTGCTCTGCTACTCTCACATTGTCATTTTTAACATATAACAAAGAATTTTCCAATACTAAAACTAATAAGTCATCCTCCATACTGTATCTACAACTCTGGCTCCATATTGTTATGGGCTGCTTTGGTTGGCATCGTGCCTGTGCACTCGAGCTGCCAGAACCTTTTAGCGCTAACTGGACAAACCCAAGAGCACCTTTGGCTAAACTGTCCAGTAGAACTGCTCGGTTGCTCACCTGGGTTCACATCCAGTGATTGTAGGGCATCATCGTCCTACTCATCAGCAATGCGCCCACGTTCTTCGCCTCCACTCTGTCATTTTCCACATTTCTAAGTTGTCATCGACCGGTTTGAGTCTTATCAAACACCTCTAGCAGAATACATCAGACTGGCGCAAACATTAACCTTGACGGGTTTCCAGTGATTGCCGCCTATTGTTCCCAATGCCTAACGTCGCTCAAAGTCAACTTAAGTCAACTTATCCAAGACTGTTGGAAACTCTTAACCTCCCACTGCATGAAATAATACCACAGAAGCACCATAAAGCCTAGTGGGGCTCCGCAGGTGAAACCCCACAGAGCAGTAGGTTCTGATTCACTTTGATGAATGACCATTAACATGTACTGATTGCTTCCATAAAAGAACGGCAGACCGGTGCACTTAGCCGTGGCCTGTGTGTACCTTCCCGCTTTGAATGCATGTCACACAGAAATAAGAGCTACCTGTCAAAACCAATCACTTCATCAAGGCTGCCACTCATGCTACTTTAGGCCTCAGCTTAAATTGGAGAGTTGTTTACTGGAAAGAGGGCCACAGCGAGCAGTGCCTTAAATGTTAGCATGGACATGGAGGCATCAGCTGGATAAACTTCTGAGAAGTGCAATGTCCCACACTTAATATTTTGATTGTACTCTATATTATGAGTTTTCCTATATTTTGTAGAGATGTTGGAGATGAGTTGCACGTGCACAACTGGACATAGTGAAGGACGTAAGTAGGATCAGTATCCGCTTTGTCAGAGACGTTGGTGGCTAGGATGTGGGGTTGCCATGCCAACCACAGGCACAGCTGGTCTACCCTTAAAGAAGACAATGACTCTGTGTTTCAGCGAACAATCACCAAATTCAGACAAAGGCGGCGGGCAAACAAAGAAGGTCATCAGGCATGTTTATTCACAGTTTGATTTTGATCTCGCAAACACTGATCCGTATTGTCAACTTGATTGCGTTGTTTGTTTTTCCCTGTGTGGGGGAAAAAGCCATCCCTATGTACGGCGTTCTACCTCCAAGTGCTTTTCCTATTTGATCTTGTCAATATCAAAGGGAAGATTAGCGCCGCCTCATACAAGACACTGATTCCTCTTAGTGTCCATCCATCCCGCACTCTAATCCATATCTTCAAAGGCGAATGGGCATCTGTGACAGAGATCAGGTGGTTTTATAAATAGAATGTACCAGTGAAGGTAGTCTTACACACACAGGGAAGGAAATCAGAAGAATCAATGCTTTGACAGGGCTGATAAAGACAGGCTCGCCCTGCCCATCTGCAGCATTTACCTTGTAGCTGTCAGCTTTCATTTAATGCAAAAGTGCCACCTTAATTATTGCCCTCCCACGTCTTTATAATATATATTTGAGGCAGTTGAGGAGGAGCGGGGCGGAGACGTCGTGCAGCTGAGGTTGTCGTTTCAGTGCTCGAAGCTCCTGCAGCAGATACTGGGACTGGTTACTTCAGGTGGCGAAGGTGGCAGCCAGTCGATCCGTGTTGACTTATTACATTCTGCGCACAACTAGTCTGGGGCAAACAAACCGAACTAACAAAATCCATTTGCCGCTGTGGTTTGTTGACAATGTGAAAAATAACTCTGCAACACTATCTGCCCGGCTGGACGAGTCTACTTTCCATTCAGCCGGCGTGTTCCAACTCGGGTCTTCATCATTCTGTAGAGTGTGGAAAACAACATATAAACCTGTTCAGACCACACTGAAGATGGCGAACCCCATCAGCCATAACAATGATTATATGCAGTAAAATGTATATACAGTAAAAGTAGGCAAGTTTGTAAACAAGTCGCAAAGCTTAAATGTGTCCGACTGTGGTTTGATTCATAAAGGCCTTGGGATAAGATCAGTAGCTTAGCGTGCTCTGTTGTGTTTGTGTATGAAGGCCTTTAAGTTGAAGTAGAGTGGAAAGGAGGCATTCTGGGCTCTCCACGAAGCCTTGGCTGAGGCAGACAGGCTGCACTATCCTCCGGGGGAGATTCAATTATAAATGATGCTTCCACTCAGAGCCATCTTGGAATCCCTTATTCTTTAGGAGATCTTCTTCACCTAATTCTCTGCAGGGTTTGGTGTGGCCTGCCTCTCAAGTGATATGCCTCACGCATTGTGTATCATGCATTATGAATGACGGGGAAGGAGACAGTCATGTCCTAATTTTGCTGAGAGCGGCGTGAGCACCAACACGAGAGCTGACAGAATGCTAATTTTTGACGTAGAAAGGATCAGGAGCTGGGTTTTACAGCGCTTTGGTTGTGGAAGGGCCCCAGCTCTGTATCAGGTGTTAGCTTTCTCTGAGTGACATGCTCCACCTTCGCTGCCCATCTATGTTTTACCCAACATCCTATTGAATCTCTGTGAACTTCCTCCTTTCCTTTCATCTCTTTGCGGCGTCCCTAAAAATTCTCCTGGTGGCAGCATTAAAGTCACCAGACAGGTCTTCTTTGTAGCCCAGAGTGCTGTGTGGATCTTCCCTCTCCCCCCTCTCCCAATTTCTGAAATCCTCTTCAGACCCCTTTTCCCCTCTCCTTCATCCTCCTCTCTTTTTCCGAGCAGACAGAATAGGAGCTGACATCTCCAGAGAAGCGAGAAAAAAAAATCATTTAGAACCGCTCCCCTCTGTCCGCCCGCCTCTACAGCAGAGCCGAGTGTCAGCGATGCAGCAGGAGGGGAAACGTAGACGGGGGGTGAGACCGGCTAGTGGAGTTTCGCAGTAATGAGGGGGGAGTTGTAATGGCTCACCTTCTGCTGTACGAGTGCGTGTCTGTGTGGCGGCATTCTCGCGTCTGTGCACTCACATTTGCGCCTTTGCAGTGTTACTTGAAGCTGAGGTGAGGATGCGCGACTGCTTCGTTAATGGGCGCCTGTGAGTCGATCCTCCTGTTCCTCTGTAGTGATCTGAGGATGATTTGACATGTCTGTGGGTAAGGAACCGATATTACAAAGCTTTTTTTTTCTTCCTGTTGCTCTGAGAGAACGTGTTGGAACATCTCAGTCTGGCGTCGACGCCACTTGACTCTCTCTTCCCATCTGCGCGTCTTTATTCCTTTCTTCCACTGCGTCGTCCCCCCCAACTCCTGCAAAAGTGACTCCTGCATCAGTCGCCCCACATCTCCCGGCTCCTGCCTCAGCAACGCGATGCAGATGGCAAATCAAGCTGTTCATCAAGGAAATATGTGAAGTGCTTGTCCAGAAAGTTTTTAAATGAGCCATCGTGGTTGATGAGCACAAGCCAGTAACAAACAATGGCTGCATTTAAAGCTGCAGGGAAGCATTAGCTGTTGTTCAGCTTTCACCGGCTGCAGGTAGTCTGGTGTGGTCCCAGTTGGTTGTTCTGAATGACTCACCGTTCCTTTTCTGTCTTAAGCACACTTTCATATAATCTTCCCCAGATTTCAGGGTCATGTTTCCACTCTTAACAAAGATAAACCACCTCTTCCAAGGCTTGGTTTTACATATTAAAGCAGCCACCTGCGGTACACTAACAATATTGGGCTTTGAATGCTTCCAAATGATGAATGACCCACGCCCTTCTGTCCCTGAAGGCCTCCGACAAAAAGAGTCCATTATAGCTGCTTACATGGAAAAGCAAGTGAAAGGTCAACTTCCAAGCACAAAGGACATAAAAGGATGGTAAAGCAAACGATTCTTTCATTTTATTTCATCTCATGTTTAAGTGAGCCAAATGTAGCATCCAATGACTGAACTGCAATTCAACCGGAGATCAGCTAATTTAAGGACCTACGTGGGCGTCCTTTAGGACCTTCAGAAGGTCTCATCACATGCACAGTCGTTAAATGCTCAGCTCCTAGAGCCTATTACGTTTACTAAACCAATCCCAGTGTAAATATGCGAGTCAGATTGGATGGTTTTTAGCTTTAGCTGTGGCACCTCAATAGGAGAGCCCAATATGTTCACTGGCTTTTTGCTGTCACACACCTGCCGTTCCCCGTGCGCCGGCTCCAGTAACCGGCTCCAACAAAACTGTCAGCGCTACTGTAAATCTCACCGCGGCAGAAAGACCTCAGCTTTTCCTTGGCACCGTCGACCGACTGTGGCCCGAACGCGAGCGCTGCAGCGTTTGACTGCTCAATCCCAGGCAGTGGAGCTGCTGCCCGGCGGCTCCGGCTTTATCGCCCCAGCTACCGGTGCCGCTTTGCAGCCCAAGCGGCGGTCGCGGTCGCTGCCTGAGCCGCTGTCTCGCTTGGTTGCCTTCGCCAGTGGGCTGTGGCTCATAAAGTTACAATATGACGCTGACAAAATGTTATACAATGTGGAATAATCTCTACATACACAGCACCAACCGTTCACAATTGCTGCTTCGTCCCAATTTTCCATATATTCTACAGCCTGTTGTCTGCCTATATATCATAATACAGCTTTTCGGGTTTTCCTCCACTTCTATTACTCCTGGTTTTTGGCGCGTGAATCCATATAGTGCTGTAATGCCACAGCTTATTATAACTGTGAGGCGCTCAGTGTAAATCACTCAGTGCTGGCTGTTTTCCTAACACAGGCATTCTTCACAACGCGGTAGCCTTCATCAATCATTTGCTGCACTTCGCTCAGTGTCACTGATGAGAGATGGGCCACGCGGCGACGTACACACACCACAAATGGTATATTTTACCACAGGCACATACGTTCACATCTATGCCGTTGCCCTATACTTGCTTCTGGCAGCTGGTGAGAATGGAGCAACGAGGGAGCGTTCAGTCATCCGTCTGCTCCCTCACTCCGTCCCACAGTAGAGAGGCAACAGTTGGAAATCTGAATTATGAAATGATAAGAGGTTGTAAAATGGAGATAAATCCCGGTGATTACACAGCTCAGTATCTCACAATTTGATTCTTCTGTCAATGATTCTTTATTGTCGTTGTGTGAAGGACGGCAAGCCTAATAATTCCCCATGTAGGCAGCACGGCGGGGGAAAGCATTGTGGTGATGGAGTTCTTATGATTGTGATTGAGGAGGCAATTACATTTAGAGTCTTCAGGATTTTCTTTCTTTTTTTAAGGCTCCTTTTTTCTTTTCCTCGTTCTGCGATGGCAGAGAATTCGACCACATCAAACCGCGTTTGTCTTCTCCTTCCATCCCCTGGGGTGCCAGCGCTGCAGAAAGCCCAAGAGATAACAAGGAGGGAAAAAGACATAAAAGCACATAAACAACGCGCACGTACACAGGAAGGAGACGGGAGATGAATGCGCCTGTGCGCGCGGTGGAGTTCAGGCCTATTCGTTTCTATGCAGATGACTCTGTGGCTTCCCTGTGCGTGCGTTACAGAGCTGGGAGCGTTCACCCACAGCCGCTCTGGGCTTTGTGGCTGGAAAGCAGTCGCACCTTTTTCTTTCCTCTCCATCCAACATCCACACAAAACAGCAAACTCTCGACGGCCGCCTCGCCGTAGCCTTTGCGCCTGGACAGACAGTCCACCTCTTTCACTATAGGTCCTCCAGCAGCTGCCTCTAAACAGAGTGTTTATCGCAGCGTGGCGTGAAGCCTGAATGCAACCAATTACCCAGCTATAACAGACGTGCATGGCGGTAGCCCCTCCGTTCGTTTAGTCCTTTTATATGTACATACTGTAGCAGTGCAGTCACAGTAAATGTGTAAAGCACACATAGTAATGTATTTTAAATAGTTTTCATCAGGTTTTTAATTGGGTTATACACAATGAACAAGGTGTGATCTTCTTTTTCTCCCTGTTGGTGAAGTGGATTGAAACAAATGACCTTTTGCCATTTCTGGCACTGTGTGAAAATGATGTATCCTCCTCCACCCCCTCCCCAACTTCTCCTCTTGTTGGATGGTGTCACGTGGGGGCCTGAAGGACAGGACATGGTTCTGTTCTGCAGACAGGTGTCCTGACCTTCTGTCTGCTCTCCCACGCCTCGGGGGACCTCTGCGAAATAGAGGCCAACGCTTTGACCTAGTCTCTCATCTGCAGTTTGTCTCTGAATGGAGGCGCACAGCAGACGCAGGGAAGCAGAACACTGGCGTATTAGTGCTTTTATTTTGGGACTAATACCGTAGAGTTTTAGACTCATTTGATGACACTTCATTTTGTCAATCGAAAGGTAATCAAAGACAATCAGCGTTTTTTTTTTTTTTTCTCCAGAGGGCTTCCGATCTCTCATCCTCTTCGCTCATCGATGCGGCGTGCCTGTTGTACAATTAGACTTTATAGGGCCGTCCTCCAACAAAACCCCACCCCCCCAATGCTCGACTGCGTTATTCAAAGATGGAGATGAAAGTCCCCTCTGATCCAACAACACAGCATCTTGTGCAGTAATCTGTTTGTAGATTTGGTTCCTTTGATGATATTTCATCTGCAGTTGGCTTCTTGCCAGACCTTTATGACTGTGGAAAGACGTGCCCACGTTGAGCTCGTCATTCCTGCAATCGCTCGCGTGGCACGAGTCAGTGGCACTGGGTGGTTGGTTCCCAGAATGAGAGGGCTCTGCAGAAGATACAGTATGAGTGAAGCAAAATGGAAGGTAGTGTTGGCCAAGATGTATGAAAACTATGTAAATGTGTTGATTATTTTCAAATAGCATTTGTTTAAAAATGCTTTAAGTTTTCCTGTTGCTTAAAAAAGGAAATTCTTATAATATAAGGTTAAAAAATACCTTTTTTTACTTAAATTTAGAGAATTTAGAGAAATATATTATGCATGTTCTGAAACCACTGACCTTGGGAGTTTCTACCAGCTCCTGCACATTCCCTGCTCAGTTGCTCTCCATCTTTGTGGCTCCGTCTCTGTGTTGAAATCTTGACTTTTAAGGCGTCACGTGATCGCTGCTCCTGTATAAATCGCTGCGCTGTGAACTTCCTGCTTATGAGGAAATCCAGCCGGTGCCGCCTTGGCGCAGCAGGCAGTTGGGGGAACGTGCTACATTTCCACAATCTCGGGTTCTCTCTGTTCTCTGCACTTGTGCAGATAATCACCCACTTGTGCGTCTGTACTGTATGTGAGAAGGCAGCGCGAGCGTTTGTGCGCGCGCACACACGTGCGCTTTCGCACGTTTACACCCGAGCGCCGCGATGTGCATTTGCGCACGTCGGCCGGCGTGCGTGCGTGTGGCTGCATGTGTGTGTTTCATGCCCAACATTGTCTTCTTGAAACACTAAGCAAATCTCCTCAATGTGATAATTGGCTCCCCGGGGTGCTTGTATCGCTGCTGCTCATCATCATCATCCCCTCTAGAAAAAAAAAAAAAAAAAAACGAGTGTGTGTTAGATGAGATAGGCAAAGTTTGCCTGCTTGCTGGGAAAACTGATCGCGAGTCTGCCCGAACTCCTTTGGCGAAAGGAAACTTCTTAGCAATGAGACAGCGGGGCCAGATCCGGTGCAACCTGGCTGCAGGCTGCTGTCTGCTCGCTATCAGGGCCTCGTTTCCAGCCAGACGTGACGGCACGGAGGAAAGGAGCTATTTGAGGAAGGTGATACGCGATGCTTCAATTGTTTCAAAGTCACCGAAAGCAACCGAGAGATTTTATCGTTTGTCTTAAAAATGAATATTCTCAAAGGGAGTCTGTGTTAAACAAAGCGTGTAGGGGCATTAGCGACTAGAATAAAGCAGTTGTTCGAGGCTGAAGACGCTTCGCTTATTTAGACATTTTTCATGGCACGGCGGCGACCTGAGCCGGTGGTTTACTGTCCTGACACCCAAGGTGTGTGAGACGCGGACCTGTTTGTGTGCCTAAAGGCAAACAGAGACACTCATCTGGTTGAATGAGTCCCCTTCTCTCTCCGGCACCCTCTCATCCATATGCTCGCGCCGTCTCCAGGGATTTCTGGACCGCGGAGCAGATTGTTGGCCGCTTCATAGGGGGAAACAGTGAGACAGCTGGGCGCCCATCACAAGGCCAAACAGATGTTCAGGTGACTCGGAGAGGGAGAGAGGAGAGCGAGCGTTGGAGGGAGAGATGTGGGAAACGGAGGATGATCGAGGCAGGAAGAAACAAATTAAAGCACCGATGTAAAAATCTCTGAGACTTCATTAGCAATCCTCTGTCAGTCGGAGGTGGGCCAAATATTTTCCACTATCCTTGGGCCTCGGGAGCAGTTTCCTCCTCTGTATTGATTCACCCACTAGTCTGTCTGCTGTAGGTCTAATGCCTTTGATCTCTTGATTATCTTTGCCTTAATGTTGGCGAGATGGCTAAGCGGCTCAAGGATTCTGCGCTTTAATTCTGACGCACCTTAGGGAGCATTCAGAAGTTGGAATTGAATCCGACCCTGCAACCAAATTATGAAACTTTTCTCTCGTTCTCCTTTTTTATTATTATTTTTTTTTTATACGGCTCCACGTGATGATAAATAAAGGGATTCCGCAAACTGTTTCCACATATTCTGTGGCCCAGAGCCTAGTTTGATCCAGCGAGATCCTCTAATCTGACCAAAATCTGCATAGTGGCTAATGTAATAGCAAATATTTTCCTCCTGGTGAGCTTCTCTCCCCGCACCAGCGCTGAAGCCTCCTTTTTTGTCTATAGTGCATTTGTCAAATTAAACCAGATGAAGGTTCTTCGATTTTTTCCTCTCCTTTCTTGTGCCAGCCTTTGTTCTTTGGTTGCAGGTCTCATATATAATACATGAGGATTGGGAGACTTATCCTGTTCTGTCCATACTGGCTGTTACTCCCTAGAAAGGGGCTATATTTAAGAGCTGAATAGGTCATAGATGGTGCCAAGGGAGCTTCTACCCAAAAGGTGGCTGAATACTGTCAAAAATCTGAAATAGAACAGGACACAATTACACTGGAGCCGTGGAAAAGTAGCTGTAAGGGAATTACTGTGAGGCAGATTTCACTCCTAAAGGAGCTAGTTTTGTCAGATTGTGCCTTGTGGATGATAACACCGTGTTCCCGGGTGTCTAATTGAGAATTTGTTTCTACATCACAGGACTGGATGTTACCTATGTCTTTAAATCCTACAGCACATCTAATTAGCTCCCTTTCCCTGCTTGTGTTTTCACAGCTGGCACCACCTACATCTTTGGTAAAGGAGGCGGTCTGATCACGTACACGTGGCCCAACAACGAGCGGCCGAGCACGCGGACGGACAGGCTGGCCGTGGGCTTCAGCACCACCATCAAGGACGGCATCCTGGTCCGCATCGACAGTGCTCCACGTCTGGGCGACTACATCATGCTCCACATCGTAAGCGATGCCGCTTTATTTAACGTGCTAATGCAAAGTCCTCACGTCACGTACGTGGTCCTTAGTCATTCTAGCGTTATTGGTGTTCGAATGACTCCCATAAGCCTTCGGCATCGGGCCAGGATGACCACGGACCAATCCTGAATCAGCGCTGAAGGTTTAACTATTGCAGTCTGCAGGTCAAACTCAGCGGTCGAGCTCAAACTGAATTATACAAACAGGGCAGATCCATAAAAAAAGAACTTACTCCTCTTCTCCAAGTCTCTGCTTACCATCCTCTTCCAGACTAACGTTACTCCACCAGTACATTCGCACCGACTCCCAGCATGAATAATAAATGCAGCTCTCCATACATATGCAGTGTGTTCCCACATATTGGAGAAATAGGATAGGAGGAGGGAGGGGGGGTCTGCAACTTGGAGTTCTTGGTCAGTTGACTGTGCATCCTCCAGTGTGCAGCATCTTAATAATCTCACTTTGTGCCCCCTGTGTTTGCTTCCCTTACATAAGTATGACACATTTACATAGCCATCAACAGGAACTACAGTAGATGTACTGTATGCAGGGTGAGTGGCTGCGGTGGAGGCACCTCGAGGTGGCAGCAACAGCGGAGACTCGCAGCCGTGCAATAAAAAAAAATGTAAGAAAAGATGCGATGATGAGGAGGAGCTACAGTTGCTGAAGCAGATTGAAAGTCTTTTTCTTCTTAAAGAGCTCCCCTCATCTCCTGAGTGCCGGCCATGTGGTGCAGAAAAGCAGCCATCTGCTCGGCGAAGATGAGGGCCAACAACAAGCGCTTCTGAGCTGCCTTTATATTATAAAGTGATAAACTGTGTGTGTGTGTGTGTGTGTGTGTGTGTGTGTGTGTGTGTGTGTGTGTGTGTGTGTGTGTGTGTGGAGTAGGTGAGGGAAAGAAGTGGGGTGGCATGCAAAGAGGGAAATCGGCGAACATGTACATGTGAGGGCGACGTGGAAAATGCCTGACGGAGCAGTTGCGCGAATTTCTAAAGGGGGAAGGAGCTTTTTAGCTCCTCTTCTTCTATATCACAGCATCGCAGGCCAAGCCGGGGATCTCTTCTAATTTGGCTGCGAGCGTCTTCATTCCTCCAGTCTCATAGCGCTAATGAATTTATTAATAGAATAAAGCGCGTGTAGATTTGCCAGTGCATTCTGAGCAGGAGCACGCTCTGAACCTACTGTAGTGTTTTATTCTTTTCTACATTACTAACACTGCAGCTTATATGATATTTCAACTTATAAACTGAAAGCTGGTGTGTGGCAATAACAATTATGGCCTCAAACTGTACTTGGCAGTGCAAGGCTTCGTTTTGCTACATTAGTCTGTTATTGAACAGAAATCAAATGTTGAGTTGTGCAATTTTCAGACAGGTAAACACTAAATTATTAATCCTGAGTATTTCTGCGTATTTAGCTGAGAGACTAGTGGAAAAACCTCACATTGACTGTAGTGATCCAGCTGTTGTTTTCATTTGTCCCACATCACATTTAGCATATTCACAGTTTGGCCTGACGTCCGGTTAAAACAAGCGTCTGTCTGAACTCGATGTGTGGCTTTTAAATGAAACTGCACACGCTGAAATGTCATTGGATAATAACTGGTAATGACAGATGTCTGGTTCTGGCTGTCAGTGTTTCGCATTAAGTAATTAATCCAGAGGAAAAGGTTAAAGATGTTACGCCTGTCAATTCACATGTCTGACCGAAGGCCTTATTAGGCACAAGGCCATTATCTTAGCCTTTGCAATTATTAGGTCACTACCTAAGAATCACACTGTCACGCTGATGTCTAGAGAAGGTAGAGTAGGAAGGGTTTCTTCACATTCACCTGTAAAAGTGTGCATAATCCTTTACCAGGAGGATCTTGGTTGACCTTGGTTGACCTTGGCTGACGTGGGTTTCTTGTGCTGGCACAGACAGAAAGAACTAACTGGAGGACGTGTTTTTTCCCCAAACGCCCAGAGCCCGAGAGTGGAGAGCAAAACAGACCTAATCACGACTCCCGCCCCATTCTTCCCGCCGTCTCCTTCCCCTTTCTCCATTATCTCCTCTCCCTCCTCTCTCTGATTAGCTCACGGCTTGTTTGGCAATCGCGAATTAAAATGCTGATTGTAGTGTTTACATTCTAACTGCTAAGAACAACCGCACGCTTGGTTTGAACTCTGAGGGGCAATTTGGGGTAATTTGACGAGGCGCGCGCGACATTTCGCCATCACCGGCGCTTCATTTGAGGCTTCGCTTGCTGTCCTGGATGCGGAGTGCATAATACTTGTCAGGCGACGTCTTGTGATTCACAAACGCTGACATATGAACCTTAAGCTGCGTGGAAAACAAATATCAAAGACGTTTGCATCACAGGTGACTCTTTAATGAAAGATTAGGCGGCTTATGGCAGCACCCCACTGATTTGTAGTAATACGTGTGTGTGTGTGTGTGTGTGTGTGTGTGTGTGTGTGTGTGTGTGTGTGTGTGTGTGTGTGTGTGTGTGTGTGTGTGTGTGTGTGTGTGTGTGTGTGTGTGTGTGTGTGTGTCTTTACAGTGTGTGTTGGTAAGCTTAAATCCATGACAGAGAAACTGTAAGCCGTGGGCTAGATGTGCCGGTCGTGACTCACTCGGTCTCTCACCAGGGACTGCACATGACTGCAGGTGAAGATTACCCAAGATGTACCGAGCACACACACACACACACACACACACACACACACACAGGCAGAGTGAGAGAAATCCTTTCGAATCCCTTCTCAACTACATCATTCTTGTAAAAAAAAAATAAACCTAAAAAATTCAGACAACACAGAGCAATTAAAGACGCAAACTTGAGAAGAAAGTGCTTTAGATATTGATGTCACCTTGTAGCAGTGAAAACTCCGCTGGTGGCAGTAAATTTCAATAAAGGCTGAACTTTTAAAACTCTTAAAATATGATGTGAATATTAAAGAAAAGTCTGCGCTGCCTTCTCTTTTGAAGCTCACCATGTGAATGGGATGTTACATTACTTCATCTTATTCAGCACCAGGTCAGAGGATCTGAAGGGAAAAGAGGGAAAACGTCTGCAGCCAATGTAAAAGTTGTTGACACAGTACTTTATCCGTCAGAGCTGTTAAAATAAGTCAGTGCCGTGAGCGCGTTGCTCCAGTGGACTCGTGTGAACTAGCTGCTTCCGAGACGTCGTGGGTTCCAAGTCGCAGTCGGGCAGCGCGCGGACGGAGCAACGCTCCATCAACTTTTATGTCTGACAGCTCTTTTGGTTTCCAATTAAGGTGGAAATCACAGCGAGACACCTGACAAAATAAAGACGCCGCGCGTAATGCAGCGCTTTCTCTGCAGCCAGCGACTCGCACTCCATGAACAATCACAACAATAAACCGCTATTGTTGTCATGTGGGTAAACATGACTATATATGTTTGTATATATATATACACACACAGTATATATATATATAGTGTATATATATATGCACCTATAGCACATATACGACACATCAAAGACCTTATCAAACCTTTTCTGGCTGGACGGAGATACAGTATCATCCATAATTTGCATATTAATGCATTCATCTCCATCCCTCAAATATGTTTCAGTTCTTATCAAGTCTAAAAACCAAACTTGCCCATATCTCCCAGTTGAGTGACAGCACATGAAATTCCGTTCCCCACTTATGTTTTCCCCTCGTGCTAATTCACACGGAGATAAAGGTGCGGACAATTGAAACTCTAGTGCCGCCGCAAGCTGTGGTGAGATGGGTGAGTGACTGCAGCACTGTCCATGTACAGTGTGTTACAGTACATGTGAACATTGTTCCAGCCGAATGCATAAACGTGGGGGTACGCATGCAGTATTCATTCAGGTCTTCCCTCTGTCCCGTCTGCCCATCCATCCATCCATCCATCTTCCCTGTCTCCGCGCGTTTCCGCTCCCCCATTCAACTCTTTTACAGTACCTCATCGTCCTCTGACAGACATAATCCAGGATGTTTGATGTGGACCGGTGTGAGTCAGCGCGTACGTGGCCGGCGATGCATTGCCTCTATCAAGTTCCCTCCTCCTCGGCAGGGAAAGATGGATATTATGGAGGTTGCGTCTCATGCCCTCTGATAACATTACAGCTCCTTATTCGACTTTGTATTTGCTTACCTCCCACATTTGATTCCCCACACGGAAATAAAGAAACGGAAAATATGCCTCACAGCTGTTTCCACAACTACAGTATGTGCACTATTTGTATGCTTGATGACAAATAAGTAATTCTCTGCAGCAGAACAGCAGTCATTCCTGTCTTCACTGCTTTATTATTCAGATTTTACAGCTCATACTACAGACTAGTATTATTTCACTTTACAGCTCGTAGTTAAAGTAACTAATAATAACTGCAGTAAATGTTGTCAGGGCGAGAACATCATTGTCACTTACAGCGGCTGCTTTGTCGATATAAAGCAGTAGATTATTGGTGCGTCGCCGTCCCTTAGGGCAGCACTGTTGACATAATGGCTTTTCACAGCAGGCTGAGCTTAACCAGCACACAAGCTACCAGATGGCGCGTGGACATGTGTGTGTGTGAGGTGAATCTTTATGTACTATAGGAGCCTACAAGGATGGTGGCAAACGCGGCGCGTTAAATAAAGTATTAAACCTAAAGGTCACACTGACAGTGGAAGCTGATAGCTGGTAATAAGGTGAATATTGGTGTGGATATCAAGCCAGTTAACCAGTAATGGGGAAAAAACGGATTCCTCTATCTCCACCCTTTATGTTTTATTTGAAACACAGAATTATCTGAAATAATTACTTGCCGACCAAACAGGGCTCCAAGATTAAGTAATAACTCAAAACCTGGATCAGTTTGATTTTATTTATGTAAAACTGCAAAAGAAATTAATTAATTACATCTGAATTAATTAGTAGCAACTGACATGCAGTGAACTTGGGACTTAATGGGTCCCTGGGAGCCTGGGACCTCGGGGCATTAGTCTGTTTTGCCTGGTTTGTTATCCAGTCATGTCTTACTACTACTGGAGGAAAGAAAACATGCAATTAAGTTCCACTTCTAACTCCTGTCTGATTTTGGCTTTGCTATTTTCCCAGCGTGGACACTCTCCAGTGCCTCAGCAATGGTTTTATGGGCAAATTGCAGCTGTAATACACGTTTCTGGATTTTGCAGCTAGAACAATGATGACACCTACAATCAGACCCGTCTGCCATTCAGATCGTTCTCAATATTGAATCACATTTGCACGAGCAGCAGAAATGAAATTCTCTGCCTGTGTCTCTGGTCAGATGTAGTTTGTCCTCTGGTTGCGTAACACAGCCATTCGTGACTTAGCACCGGAAAATCAAGGCAGACGCTGAGAGTTTGATGTCTGCTATTAATAATTAATTAGCGGACACCTTCGCTTTGACTGGAAACAGACGCACTTAAATGCACATTACACCAAAAGCCTTTTCATGTTGTGTGTCGCCCCCCCCCCCTCAAACAAGCGAACGCATGGATGCGCGCGAACATATGTAACGCGAGCGGCCGTGCTCCTTATTTCCCCGCTCCGCGCCTCTCGCTCGCCCACCCACACGCTCGCTCTCTCGCCCGTTCCTCCACTCGCAGCTACGACCGCATGCATATACAGACGCACGCGTTCTTCAACGAATTCTTACACCTCGGTGCTCCGGCGCTGACACTTCAAACATGAGTCTTCGGGGACATCTGTCTGTCATCGGTGTCAGCCAAAGGCACTTCAGGGGGAGCAGTTTATGTAGTACACACACACACACACACACACACACACACACACACACACACACACACACACACACACACACACACACACACACACACACACACACAGTATCATCCTCCTATTCCCATCTCAGCAGAGCAACAGCAAGTAATGAGTGTTCAAACTGGACAAACATTACTGCAGGAACATCATTACAATGTACTCATGTGGTCTGTGGCCACGGTGATGTAAGTTTCATGGATTAAGATGAAAAATTCAGCGAGAACCAACAAACAGCGTGGCTCCCTCTCCCCGCTTTGCTCTCTGACAGACACCCCTCTGGAGGACGCTCGTGTTTTCACAGTTTCACGGTACGACACGAATCCCATTCTCACGCTGATGAAGAGACAGAAGGAGAAGATGAAAGGGGGCAGCGGGTGGAGCGTCGCGTACATCCGAAAGTAGAACAAATACAAGCGGCTGAATGGAAAAGAGGGGATGGGAGAATAGAAAGATGTGGGAGGAAAAGAGAGTTACGCAGAGAGAGCGAGATAGAGAGATGCGGGTATTTTAGAATTCAGAGCAGCATCAGAGACAAACTTGGCTCAGATAGGTCTCAGCACACAAGCACATTGGCTGTGAATCCCAAATTATGTGTTGCCTTGCTGTCTCGCTCCGCCGCCGCCGCCCCACCACCAGCTCCACCATCCACCCACTTTCTCCCTCATACGTCCCGGCCTTCCTTATCTTTTCCTTCCCCTCCCCTCCACAGTGATTCAGTGCTTTTGTTTTCACACTAAAGGCCGGATTGGGAGCGCTGGAAGCGCTGCGGTCAGTTGCTTTGAATTCAGCTGCAGTGCAAAGAAATGATTCTACTAAACCTCCTGGTAGAGGCCAGTGGTAAATCCAGAGGTGTAGAGAGAATGTGGCCGTTTGAGCAGTGGCTATTTCAGCGTAAAACTCTGAAAATGGGTTTATACAGTAGCAGGAGAAGAACTGAGTCTAGTAATGTTGAGCAAGTTATCTAAGAATTAACAATTCTTTATGCACAGTTGGGTCAAGGGTTAGGACCTTGACCTCTTGACCTCCCAGTACAGCTACTGTATGTAATAAAAATGAAATAATACTGACTTACAGTAGTATTTACTTTTCATTTCATTTATCAGCTGAAGGCCGGTCTTTAAGCTCCACTTTCTCATTGGAGACAGATGCCATCTGACATCAAAGCGCGTCACTTCAGTCGACGAGCGGCTGCAGCAGCATTTCATAATTTCCTCCATTTATTCGGCCCCAGACGCTGCGGCGCGCTGTGTGGTTAAAGGGATGAGCGGCGCCGCTTGTGACGAGCACCTAATGAAAGATCAGAGGGATTTGGAATCGATCGAGGTGCACCTCGCACGCGAGCCGAGGCGCCGTTTCACCTCCAAAGACGCTGCCAAATCCCCCCCGCGCGGCTCGGCGTTAGCCGTTTACAGCCACTGTGTGCTCCCCTGTCATCCCTCACCTGAGCCCCGGCAGGACAAAGAGGCGGGTGGCAAGACGGAGCGAGCGAGCAGGGGAGTAAGAGCGAATGATTCACATTTTAGCAAATTGACTCCCTTTCGGATTATCGACAAGAAAAGGGGATGATGAATTGCAGGCCCGCTCAAGTGATAAACGTCAACATTAGAAAATAAATCTAGTGGAAAGAAGGCGAGAAAAAAAAAATTCCCCTGCCTTCAATATTAGCGACAGTGTGGCAGATTGGCTCACTCACAAACATACACATACATACACACTGCAAATGTATTCATGGGGGATTAAGCTCCTGCTTGCGAGAAGAGGGGGGAAACTAGTAAGAAGTTGCCTCACTCTCTCTCTCTCTCTCTCTCTCTCTTGCGCTCACTGATAAAAAAAAAGAGAGGATCAAATTTGAGTGCAAAGCTCCTTCACACATGGAGTGAAAATGTGAAAGTGAGTACCTGTGCATTTTACCAGGAGCGAGTTTGTATTTATTTAATCCTCCTATTATTGACTCTCACGATGACAAAGCGCTATTGACAAGGAGACAAAAGACTTTTTATGAAGCTGGGATCATCAGAAAACCAATCTATAAGGATAAAAGATATTTCCTTCTGGATGTCTCTTATATGGAATTATTACGAGCACTGAATAAGGTTATAGAGCGTATCTTAGGGCTTTATCGATCTGGGCAGGCAGTGGGGCAGGTGGCCAAGGACGTGACAGCTAACTCCTCCACCTCTCTTGTCCTGCTCTTCCTTTGCCCCACACCATTTCCTCTGTCTTTATTATGGGGAAAGCATATTTTCTATTTTTTGTGTGAGCTCCAGGTTTGCAAAAGCATTCTATCTGTTTTAGACACGCGCACACACACACACACACACAGAATCACACAGTGGAAGAATCTGCTCTTGTTTTCAAAACGATGATCAATGCGTGATGCGTTTTTTCAGGTGGTCTTATCCTTATCTGATGTGCAGCTATCTCAAAGTCCCGTCTAGCTGCTGTGTCTCAGGTCCTATAATTCCCCTGCTAATCAGACAAGAAGTGCTAACAGATTTGAATAAAAGAAAAGGGCTGTGTACTGTTGTACTAATTCTAGGGAGAAGGGCGCATTTTTAATTATGAATTGGCTTCGTAAACTAGTTGAAACCAAAGTCAGGGCACAGCAGGTCAGCTGAACATCTGTTAAGTTCTGAATATCAGTCATGGATAAAATTCAACAACAACATAATAAAAACAATAAAAAGAAATACATAATTGCCCATGTTGTTGTTTTCAGGTATAGTATTTGTAGTTTTTATTTAAGAATATTCAAACATGAAAACCAGTTTAGCTGCTACCTCTGAATGCATGTGTACTGTATGATGAAGTGATGATGTCATGGTTCATCCACCGCCGCTTTGACAAACCTACTGTAGGTGTGGAGCTGGGCGGCCACCAGTGAGCAGCCAGTGGTGGCCGTATACAGTAGGAGATGGTGTTTCCCCCCACATTAGCACCAGCGGTTGAGATATTGCAGCTTTACTCTACATTGATTCTGACCGCTGCTTTTTAATTGGTCTCCTATGAGTCTCAGTTTTCAGTGGTTTGCCCCCCTGACGAAATTAAAAAAACCTGTGAAATGCAGTTTCCAACAAAGTGTCACAGCAGATTTAAATCTGAAAAACAAGGAAAAGTATTTTAAAATCAGGAATTTGCTTATTTTTCTTGTTGCACTGTTGCACTTGATATGCACATTCGGTCTGAAAAGTCAAAACAGGGTCAGCGCTCTGTGTTTGTGTGATAGCCCCCCCCCCCCCCCCCGTCCTACCCTCTGGAACCTACAAGCCTGTGGCCATGACAGGACCAGTCAGCACATAGGTGTCACATGCATGAAAGCACGTTCATGCGTTTCATGTTGGGAATTCATTCCTTCTTCACATTCGGTTTATTTCATCCACCCTCACAGAAGAAGACGGTTGAACCAGCCCAGCTACTGTATTTGGCCGCGCTCTCCAAAAACACAGATAAAACAGTTCTTTGGTAAAGGACCGCTCTTAAGCCGCGCGTGATGCACACGTTTTAGGTGAGACGAAATGTGGCTGCCGCTCCCCCGGAACCCCCCCAACCTGCACATGTGCTGGCCGTTCTCCAGCAGCCTTCTGCCTGGACAGCAATTAATGTCATTTGGAGCGAAGAGAGACCTCATGACTCATTACATACGCCTTTTGCTTAGAAAAGCCTCCGAGGGGCCTTCTCCTCTCGTGTGCCAACGCTGCCACTCGGGGGATGGCACAAGTTGGATAACGCTCTAATTATAAAATTCACTGGGAGAAATAGTCTTCTGCAGAGCTGGCAGAGAGGAGATTAAAACTTGTTTTGGCTGCAGTGTATTTGAGCTTTGTGTGCCCACAGACTATAGCTACTGTATGGATGCTGCAGGGCTTCACTGTTTGTGCAATTATTGTTTAACTGGTTGCAGCTCTTTGACACGTTTTGCATTCTTAAATGGCTCTTTATCATCCAAGCGTTTGCAGATGAATGCTACCGACAGTGAACTTCAAGAAGGTACATTTTTTTTAAACGTTTTGCAGAAATCCGTCCCACTTATGTCTGGAAGCTGGGAAGAGACAAACAATAGAGATGGGTAGTGGCATCTGTGTGCTCTTGACATAAAGTAAAGCAAAACATGACATTATTTCACCAGCTTAGATGTCAGCTCTGGTGGGGAGGAGGAATTGAAGTGCATGTTTGTGCTATAACCTGAGCTAAATGCACAAGGAGGCTCATCTGTGATCCTGGTGGACCTTCCCACTCGACTGTGCTGTAACCGATTGGCGGCCCTGGCTCAGTGGAGCGCACGCTGACAAATGGCAGGACGGAGGAGAAGGAGGGTGGAGGCGGAGAGAATGAGATGGAGGACAGGGACGGCGACAGCTAGGGGGGGGGTGGGGGTGTTGATGGGGGAGTGGGAAGCAGACAGGAGCAACAGATACAGAGAGAGGGGGGGGGGAGATGGAGGAGGAGGGAGCCAGTGCGGCGTGGCTAATCTCCCCTCGGGGACGGCGGTGTAAGGACGCCGCCGCCTATGACAGATAAACTCAGCCGACAGCGAGGCCGAGATGACGGACACCCCCCCGCGCCTGGCTGGGCCTGAGCTTCTGCAGCATCTCGCAGGGCATCACCTAGATGCGTGTAGCTGCGCTCGGCGGACGGAGACAGTGTTGGTGGGCGGGCGCCCGCGTCGGTGGGGCGGATGAACTGGGAGGCGAAGGAGCTCCTCTGGGAGTTCAGGGAGGTCTTAAGAAACAGCTAAACCGCCTGTCACCTGTTTGCGATGGAGCTCGCTGCCTCCCCTGATCCTCCCAAAGCACTGGGTGTGGTAGCAGCAGAGGGAAACCGCCTAGTCTTCTAAAGAGAAGGATCATTTTAAATTCCTTGATTATTGTGTAAAAATCCTCTTTTTGCAGTTTCGTCCTGGAGCGATGACACAGGCTGAACTAGGACAGACCTTGAGAGCCAGTGTGACATTTAAAGAGAGAAAAACACATCCTCACTGTCTCGCAAGACAATATAATTGTCGCTTTCTCCAGCTCACCATTACCTCTTAGCTTTAGCAGAAAAACACACAGCTTTCCACACAATGCTTTCGCATCACGCCACTGCCTTCATCCAGATGAAGCGGGTTCTGTGGCCGCGCACGCCGACCAGGTGGGTCCACGTCCCTGCGTCGCTCCCAACGACGCACACAGGCATCGGCGTAATCAATCATTTGCAGCCGCGATTAGCATTAATGGCGTCTTTCTGAGCGACGCCGGCATCTGCCTGCATTCCAATCACCTAGATTTCATGCCTCCTCTCCGTTGCATGCAGCTCCCTTAATTGTGAGCGCGGCAACGAGCGCTATCTGCTGAGCCTTTGATACGCACTTATCTTTTTAGCAGTTTCATATTATGGAAGAGAAAATTGCCTTTAAAATGACTGGTGCCTTATTACTTTTGGGCCCAATTAATTTCGTGAAAAATAATGCCTTTTGGAAATGGCTGGGAAAAAAAATAATTATGAGGAATAATTGACAAGGAAGGACGACCACGCAGCAACGACGGGCGCGAATGCAAATGTGCTGCTATTTTGTGGTTATGGATGAGAAATAACACTTTGTTTTATTTGTTTTAACTGGCGTTATGAGTGGAACATATCCAGAAATGCTGGGGAGGGTCAGTTTGACAGCAAGTTGGCCTGAAAGTGTCCAAAGCGCTCAGGAAGTAGGACACTTGCCTCAGTGTTCCTTCAAGTGGGAGAGACGGACCGACCTAGATTCCTTCCTGTTTATTCAGCCATTTTAGATCGTGGCTATTCATCTCTCCATTTTAGCGCGTCGCGTTCCCCGCATCCCTAGTTTCTCTGTCTGATTACGGCTCCTGTGTGAGCGTTCGTCCCGTCTCTCTTTCTCTGCTGCTTTCTGTCCCCTATCACCTCGCAGTGGTCTCGAAACACCCACCAGCGCCGACTCATTTAGAGTGAAGCTGAGGTCTCCCACTGTGCTTAGCAGCAGGGGGTCTGATACAGTAGCTTGACTTATTTATATAAAAAAATGTGTTTTTGCCGACTCCTTTTTTCGTTGAGAACAATCATCTCATTAACACAATACTCCGCGTAATTACTCACATGCTGATGTAAGAATCAGCCTGACAGGCGGTCAAATGGTGGCTTCAAAAAGGACTTTTTTATCAATCACCAGAGCTCATCATCTCTTTAATGCATTCCAGGGAGTTTGATATGGTTCTGGTCGATTTAGCACAGCTCTAATGCGCCGAGTGTGGCCATGAATTGGAAATGAATGAATGCAAAGTGAGACTTGGACCGGTGACCAGTATCAAGCTGACAGGACAGCCTTGCACACAGAGCAGGCATATGTCGCCCAGCGTGGGGCCCGAGCCGTCGCTGCAGGGCGGTTTGGACTTCGCCGCTACGTTTGGTCCGTCGAGGCGTCGATTCGTATGTCTGATTGGCTCAGCGCAGGTCACACCGCAGCGTCTGGCAGAGGAGGAGGTAAACACGAGAGACGAAGGAGAAATCCCCACAAAAGGCAATAAAACTCGAAATCGTACATGCCTCAGCCTATTGTGACCAATCATTATTAGATATGACATTACTAGGTTTATGCCAGTTCATCAGAGAAGGATGCGATGACACGATCAGCGTGAAACACAAGGTTTTTTAATATGAACAACGCAGAAGGAAAGTTTATTTGAAAGTTGTTTTTAATTCAGTAGAAGAAAATTCACCTGCACAAAATCTTATTTTGACTTATTTTCCACTATTGACTTTTTTTTTTTTATTAAATTAGAATTGAACACGCCATTTGAGAGCGGAGGTAAAGCTCTGGAGAAACGACCCGGGTCTGCACCGTAACACAGCTCAAACTAGACAGGTGTAAAAGGTCACAACTGGGAAAGGTCAGCAGTGTATGGTCGATTGTGTAAGATAACAGGCAGGAAGCGCAGGAATGACATTCCTCCAGACTGTACAGTAGTGAAGGAGACGTGCCTGTGCCGTACAGTAAACAGGGCTTTGTGGCGCTAACCGCCGTGCGAGGGGGTCGCGCGCCTGTTGTTTTGTGCTCTGTCTCCATCAAACCCGTCTTTTATGGCACTTCATCTTCCTACCGAATCATAAACTTGCCGAGCCGAAGCAATTACGCCGCAAATGGTGCGAATTTAAACAGCGGCAATCTTCGTCTGCAGCGCTTAGTGGGAGCGGGCGACCCACGAATTGTTATTATCGCGGCGGAGAGACTCGGTGGATTCGAGAGTAAATGAATCTCAAATCAAAATAAAATGAGTCTCCTCTTCACGTAGACGTGTGGCTGGGACCGGCTGCCTAGTGCTCTCTCCTCTCAGCTCACCTCATAGTCTCATGTCTAACTAGTGTGTTTATCTTCACTTTCATCCCATGAATCATCCTCCTCTCCCTGCGTTCCGTCGCCTCCACCTTCATCCCTGACACCTGAGCGGGCGAGGGTCTTGATCCGCGACAGGTTACCCTTGGCAACGGACCACCCACTCCTGTGTTTGCCAGCATGTTTTGGGGCAGTCCAACTAGCTTTGGTGCCAATGTTGGCCACTGACCCCCCCCCCCCCCCCCTCCAGCTTGCAGCCGAGAAAGCCCTCTTGTTCCTGCCTCATCACCTTGTGTGATTGGGTAACGAGCACCTCTCTCGCCGCCCCCCGCTCGCCCTCCACAATCCATAGAGCGACATAGTGGGATGATGGTTCGGAACGGCGTCTAGGGTAGATGCCAGCCATTAGCATTAGCATTTTAACACCTGTTCCCGGGCATGTGGGTGTTAGCACTTCTAATTTTAATGCAGTGTGCAAAGGCAACATTGGACAAACAAGGGCTGTGACAAAATAAAAAAAAAACACCCATTTGTGTGTGTATTTACATTCATCAGCCCGTCTGTTTGTGCCTGGAAGTGCGTGCCCAGAATAGCACTGTATGTTTGAATAAACAGATGGATGCAGAGCTGCATCTCTCTCTCTCCCCTTAAACATCTTTATCTGTTTTTTCACACTCGGTGATTCGCGGCCCAAGCTTTGCTCGACGTTCAAAGACGCGTTCATGGCTACGACACACCAGACGAAAGAGCAGCTACGTCCATCTCATATTAATACAGCGGGTGTCTGTAGCATGCGTGCATGTTTCGAAACGGCATCTCTTGTAATATTTACCATCGCTTGTGTTGACTTGGATAATAGCCACTGAAATAGCTTCTTTTTTTTCCTCCATCGTTCCCTTTCTCCCACTGTGGTTTTGCTTTGCATATTAGCCCTGACATGGTGAGGAGAGCGTGCAAAATACAGAGGGCAGCTCTTCAAACAAGCGAAAATCTTTTCTGTGTCTATTCAAATAATTTCACCCGGTGACTCTTTACCAAGCAGCTGCAGCGATGCATGTGATTGTGACTGAAAGTATTCTCTATGGGAAAACACACCGAAAGGTCAAAGCTGAAGTCTCTTTGCGTGATAAGCGAAGCGAGTCTTTGCTTTTATGCTGTTTTTGTTTCAGAAGATGCTTTTAGGCTTCCCGCAAATAAAGTCGCTGGAAAGTTGTTAATTTCAGAAAAAGAAGAGGAGAGGGGGAGGTAGGATGAGTTGCGTTCCCGATTGATTTATTGTGCACTGGATTCCACCAAATAGAAAGTGCTCGAATTCAGCAGCACATTAAATTAAATATCTGCCAAACAGATTCTAATTTGATCACCAAGCTGTTTCAATTTCATTAGCCTAGTCCCTAATGGACTTTCACAGCATATTATTCCGTCCAGCACAAATCCTATTTATTGTTTTTTTCTTTTTTGGCCTAAATGAGCCCCCTGGCACGCAAGGACCGTGGCCCGGCCCGGCCCGGCCCGGCCCAGTCCAGGCGTCTTTAGTGGACAATGCAACAATATTCAAATAGATTCAAACAGCTCAGGTCAAGTTAAATATGACTGGGTCCATGGCAGACCTGAGTGTACAGTACATCAGTGTGGCTGAGGCCAGGTTTGCATATGATGATGGTTGTTGGTGTTTGAAGCGTACTGTAGTACAATTTAATGAGGAATACCCATAACAAATGGTGTAAGCTTTTATTTGTTCCTTCAAAATACAAAAGCAAGCATTTGAGTTAATACGCTAATAAATTCTGTTTTTATAAATAGAGGCATAAGTTTGACTATACAGAAGTTTTCATACCAAAACTATCAGCCAATTCAGATTATTTAATGGTATTTATCTACCAAATTTACAGAAAGTGTGCTATCCCAGAGTTTCACCTAATAAAATCTAGTAAAACAGATGAAAATAAACCACTTGAATGAAAGTACAGGCTGCGGCAAAGTTTCATCCAGTGACTTTAGTGGAAGTGCAGCCCGGAGCCAGACAGACAGTAAAGTATGTTGGTGATGATTAGGATCAGTGCAGTGTCAGTACTCTAAGTTCCAAAAGGCTGAAAGTGATAGTATAGAGTTAGAAAGGACTCTGCGGTAACATTGATAAATGTTTTCACTAGGTCGTCCGCCATTAGTGTCAGGGCAAGTTACAGCCACAAGAGCGGACAAACAGGAAATAGAGAGAGAGTGGGTGTAAATAATTGATAAGGCTGACCCTGCGCGATTCATATTCTGCAGCGAGAGGATCAAAGAGTGAGACTCGGAGTTTGACATTGAGCCTGAGCGCAGAAGTCAAAGCCATTACCTTCCCCGGCAACGCTGCTTGTGTTTGGATTAAAAATGCAATGATTCCTCCTCCGGCAGGGCTAACGCCGGCTGGCACTCCCGCACATTACCCGTCCAGCCGGTGCACTCGCTGGTATTATCCCAGCAATTACCCACGGCGGCACGGAGTGGGGCGATGGGGAAGCCATTTTGTTCCTGTCCGTTCTCTGAAGCTGCTGCCGACTCGCCCAGGTGTGAAATGCGGCCCGTGTTGGACCACTGGCTTCTTTTAGGTGCGATCAATATTTCAGGCCTCCGCGCGGCGCATTGTGAATGTCTGGATGAGCATTTGAAGCCAATTAATGATTGATAGGGTTTCACAGTTTTCAGAGCAATGTTTACTTGAGTAGTGCATTAAGGCTGCCGCGCTGCAAAGCCAGGAGGCCTGAGCTCCTCGGCCTGCTGCTAATGTGAGAAAGTAGAAGCTGTGTAGCAGGCCTTTCCTCCATGAGTGGCTCTTTGTGGTCCTTGTCTGTCAGCAGCACTTGATATGCATCACTGCTTTGAACAGCTGTATGGATATCAAATATATTCATGACATTAAAATATGTATGCCTTTCCCTTTTTTCATGCTTTTCAAACTTTGCCTCTTTCACTGTTGGCCAAAGTCACTAGTTTCTGTGAGTTAGACTATAGTGGGTGAAATCAACATGAAGCTACTGCAAATGACACAAAACAATTATTTACAGTAGCAGCGAAAAAACTGAATCAAATGAACTGAGACTCCTACCGTCTACCTGGGAGTCGGGAGAGGGAACATTTTCATGAAGACGCTGACAGTTCTCGCTTCTCAGAGTCAGTGGCCTTGTTACTCTGTGCGATCTGCAGATCTCCATGTACCAGGTTTTCAAAGAAACAATTTTCTATCACAGAAATACCTCCGTGGAACCTGTCAGTGTGTTCTGAGCTATCGAAAGTAAAATACATCTTGGTTTTTTGATTTCAGACATATTGCTTGGTTGATCAGCGTGAAAATTAAATGTCTAGTATCTAGTAGGAGAAGCGCTTGTCCGTGGACTAGATGGTCAACGGTTTGACTCCTCCCGAGACATTTGTTTTTAAAATTAAAAGAAATCTCAAACACATGCCAGGATCTGGTCCAGGGCCTGTGGAGTTGTCTGCGCAAATGACAGCCATTAAGCGCCAGCGCAGACAGATAAACGTCCAGCAGCCACTGACATGCTGCCCTGTAGCAACCCGCTGACTCCACAGCCGCGCGCGCAGAGGAGCCGACAGCTACAAATCACTGCGCCGTCTATGACTTATTTCTGTCAATTACTGATGATAAATAGCTTTGGCACCGTGAAGGCCAGGTGCATCAATCCCGCGCTTCTCATGTTGTCCTAGTTCTCCACTCTATTGATTCTGCTTCCGCCGCTTCCATGATCCAGGTTTGATGCCCCCCCCCCCCTCGACCACAAATGCTAACTTGAGCGCTGATGTCAGATGAAAGGGTGGATATGTAACCCGAACTCCCGCCCTGGGACGTGTTCACGTTCTTGATTTCAGGTCTCTCTCCATCCCAGCAGAGACTTAATATAGATCCACTGGAATGATCTCACTACAACTACCCTTTGCTCGTACCAGATTTCATTTAAGGTTTGATTGCAATCCAATACCTTTTGTTGAGAGAAATAACTCCCGCTTTAATAACATTCTGTGACCTTAACATGCTTTGAGTGCACATTTTCTCACTGACGCTATATGGCACAACACAAATGTATTCATATCTTCGCTGTTGCACCATATTTACCGTCAGCTGACCCCCCCCTCCAGTAGAACTGAACTGAAAACGACCTTCAGGTGCATTTATCCGACCCGGCCCGTGGCCTCAGCAGAGCTTCAGACGGGGGTCTATTGTGAGCGCCTCGTCCACCGTGGGCCTGTGATGACGGCCCACCGCCGCTCTGAGTGATTCCCCCTCTCCCACTCTGCCCGCGGCACTCCATGTGTTGGAGGCATCGATCGGGCCTGAATTGGATCGCGGCGGTGCCTGATTACTGATGTCAGCGCGTGCCGGGTCACGTGGGGAGCTACGGCGGTCCCGCGTGCCAGCTCGTAGCGGGGAGGGGGTTGGGCGAGCGAGGTGAGGTAGGGGGGGGGGGTTACATTTATCAGTCTTAGTTACACAGAGCGTGAACACAACATGCCCACACATATTGTACACTTAAGTGACGCACAAACTGCCAACATAATCTCATTCTGTTCCTATGGCGGTGAAACAGTCGTGTTGGTGATTGGCATATAAAGAGAATGTGGGGGCACGTTAGACTATAAAAGGGCCTTAGCACATCTTAGCAGGAAATTACCACTTCTCCTACAGTAATTTCATATTTAGTTCTCAAAGGCTGACTTTCCCTCAGTGGAAGGTTACACTCTGTGACTTTGTAGCTGTGTGCGTGCGTGTGTGTGTGTGTGTGTGTGTGTGTGTGTGTGTGTGTGTGTGTGTGTGTGTCCGCTCGCATTCAAACGTGTGTACGCTTCGGAAGTGATTTTCCGCGCATCATTTGTTTACGCCTGGAATAGCGGCCATCATCTTTTTCACTAAGAGAACAATAGCCATTTTTCCTCTTTGCTCAGGAGACAATGAAGTGCCTTCCCGCCTGGCGAGTGACAGGCCAATAAAAAACGTAATTGGATCTGTCAGTCAAGCGCCGCCGCAGCGCAGGGGTGGGTTGTTGTCCAGAGGGTGGCCGGACAACAGGGGGAGGAGGGGGACGAGAGGGTGAGGCGGCTGCTGCTGCCGCCACACACACAGTTGCTTCCCTGCACGCTGCCCAAAGGCACTCTGAGGTGTACAATAGTTGTGTTTTGTTGTTTGTTTGTACCAGGGCCAGGGGGGTGACGATCTGTCTTTGTTTGTAGGTATTAGTGCGTCGCTGATGTGGCTTTGATGCGACTACATGGGAGGACGGCGGCTGCCAGAGCCTCTGAAGGTCACAGCCGATGTACCAGCGCTGATGTGTCTGTCTATACTTTGTGTGCACTCAGACCATGAGACATGTTGTTTTTTTTTTTCCATAGCGGGGAAAGGTCCTGTCATTAGTCAGGAGGGCCGGGATGCTTTAGCGACGCTTCTCACGGCACAGACACACACGCGCTGAACGTCACCTTGTCACATTAAATCAGGAACGTGCTCGTGCGCGGGCCTAAGCCCGTCCAGGTACACGGATTATGTGCGTTCCCTGCCAGATAAGTGGCGTGCGTGTCCGCGCACTCACACACACACGCACGCACGCTTCGAATTTGCATTTGTGTGTTTCACCCGGGTTTTAATGACAACTACTTAAATTAAGAGCCCATTTACACGCCGTCAGACAGAGACATTAAGTGCGCATTTGGATATTCTGCTCGTCTGACTCCCACTCTGAGTCCTAGCCTGGCTTTCAGGAGATGGCGTTCTCGTGTCTTTGGTGACATTCTTTTCCCATTATTAGCTAGGTTGATTTGTTAGAGGAGAGCCACCTTGCATTTCAGTGCGAACGAACAAAGGATGTTTTACCGTAAGTGAGAGGGAGCAGAACATCACCCCTCCTGAAACTGGACTTCAGTCAAAATCCACTTTTCTACTTGTGGGTCCACTCCATCTACATTAAATTAGAGGGGAAAAATTGAGAGCCACTAGTAGACAACTTGATTTTGAAATTGTTCCCTATTGATCTTGTGTGTATTTCTTTTTTATTAAAGCATGCAGAGTAACTAACTCAGCAGAATCTGCTGCACAAGAACAAAACATACTGTAAAGGCCAGTGCAGCATCAGTGAAAAGCCACACTGCATTTATTACTGTACCCTCAGCTTGCCATCACAACCCGGTGTGTTGCTCTATGATAATATTCATCTTGGCCCATATTTGAAGAGTAAAAGCACGAGGGTTTGTGTTAAGAATAGAGTGGCCCTATTAATATGTTCCTCCACTGTGTTAAGAGTCCAACATTAAGTCGAGGTCAGCAGATTTAAGCCTGGTGTCATTTAAGTGGTTGAAATCTTTTGTGCTGATGACTGTGGTTCAGTCTGACTTGACATTCTCACAGTCTGTACGGCTAAAACCGCGCAGGACCCGCGTCTCAGCTGATCAATTAGGGCCGCGTGTCTGTCCCCTGTGCAGACTTTGGTAATTTCGGCTTTGTTATGAGAAACCGTCCCTCTGCTCCGGGCTTCTAAAGTAGGTAATTACACTGAGAGATTCCCTGTGGGGGATTAAAACAAATGACACGGAAAACACGGCCGTTCCTCACCGCCGCTCACTCGAGTCCTGCCTCCGCTCGGAAACCTTTGGTCCCCAACGCCCACGCGTCCGCGAGCGGCCCCGCGATAGAACACGTGGGGCGGCTCGTGAGAATTAGCCAGTGTCACTCGGAGAGGAAACGGGAAATGATGGGGAGGCTGCTCGATTTATAGGCTTGCTATAAGCGCTTTAGCATTAGGCGCTAAAACAAAACATATGTTATTCGTACTGTTTGTGAGGGGCCACGGCAGAAAAGGCATCTGTCCTGCCAGTTCTGCAGTGACAGGCTGCAGGGAGCATTACTCATCATTACAATCTCTGCTGGCAGCCTATTTTCATCACATTACAGTGGTATAATGAAGCGTAGCGAGATAGCGTCCTCAGGTTCTCCGAATAGTTCACCATTAGCAGCAGCCGAGGGCATTCATCCAAGTAGCTTTATTGAACTATTTACAGTTAGTTCATTGTATAATTAATTTATTGCCACACAACAGTGCACACAGGTCCAATGTGGGAACTGCAACAATTGAGATTCTCAAATCTGTCTGGGACAGACACGAAATACAGGAGTCCTCGGTGCATTTGATGCTAATTTCCCTTCTCTTTGTTTCATTCCAGGAACAAGGCAAAATCGGTGTGACGTTCAACATTGGGACAGTTGACATCAGTGTTAAGGAGACGAGCACAGCAGTAAATGACGGCAAGTACCATTTGGTCCGATTCACCAGAAATGGAGGCAACGCCACTTTGCAGGTGGACAACTGGCCGGCCAACGAGCACTTCCCTGCAGGTACGGCCCCTTCTGGTCCTTTGTCTGTGGAATGTCTTTAGGAACTAGAGTAAAATTCAGCTTTAAAAATCACTGGACACCACCTACAGTATTTCTTTCCCTTGGGGTCACATTATCTTCCACACACTATTCTCCAAATGCATACTGTGCCTCAGAAATATGTCCCCCCGGTGCCTTCACCCGTCACTCCGCAGGTGTGGAGCTCATCGAGCCCCGGTCTTTTGTCTTGCGGTGCAACTGTGCAACATCTGGCCGAATTCGGGGAGAGGCGTGAAAGGGAATTTGGCTTGTGGACAAGCGAAGAGATGATCGAGGCAGAAATCAAGGGTGGCCCGTTGGCCAGATAGAGCTGCTGCCTGGCTCTATCTCTCCCTCCCAGGTCAGCAGAAGCAGCACAGCCGCGGAATACAAATAGGGTCATCAAACGGAGCCCGTTCCATTCAGAGGCTCGGGCACTCCCTTCATTTGGAACAGAGATGTGCCGCTCAGCTAGCTAGGTGAGAGGGGGAGAAGAGGGGAGAGAAGAGAGGGGCGGGGAGAAAAATGCTTCTGCTTCAACTTAACAGTCCATTAAATGGAGTTGGCTCTGGAGTGGCAGGTGAGGCAAGGAGACGTTAGAGAGACAAAAGATCATACGAAACTTCATTGATCTCTGGGGTGATATTACAGCATAGCAGAAAGACATAATAGGACGGAAACCGATGTAAAAGAGGCAACTGTGCGAAGAGCGTCACCAGATGTGAGCTAACAGGAACAGAAACATCCAAGAATCCAGAGACTGTACAAAAGGAAAAGAAAATGGAAAACGGAAACAAAATTGCTGACGCTCCCTAAGGTGCGGCGCAAACAAATCGGAGTTGATCCCTTTCACTTCTCAGCCTATGTCTCAGCAGCCCTACAGCGTGCTCCCGGTCGCATGCCTGCGCAGGGGACAGGCCGGGGTCTCCTCCTGCCGTGACCTGGCACGCTGCTCGGGCTCGGCCCGATGCCAGCGCAGGTGACGCTAATCGCTTCTGTCTCTGGCTTTCTTTTGCCGTCGGCCGTCTTTCGCTTTTCTCTGACCAGATAAACCCAGACGGGTTTCATAACTGAGCTCCAGCCACGTTAATGCTGGAGAATACGGAGGGAGTCCAGCACGCGCGCACGTGAGTGGCGTCCCCCATCACACACACAAGAACCAGCTAATGAGAAAATTGGACTTTTTTTAAAGTTTCTTCATATCTCTGTCACTATCTATGATCCAAAACCTTGCCGCTTTGTTGTAGCTTTGGATTCCATTCAAGTGATCTCATTTAGGTTTGCTCCCCTCTCTGTCCGCCTGCCGCCGTCTTGGAATAGAGTTGAGGTCGAGGGGGGGATCGAACGCATGGTAATTTCTTCTGTCTTGTCGGCGCAGGTAATTTGCAGGACACTCAGTGATAGTAATTCAACACCGATTGATTTTTTTCTCTCACCTGCCCACGCTTGAAAAGACGTTGTCATCTCATGAGTAATTACATGTTAGGCAGATGCATCGACTCCTTTCTCGTGCTCGTTATGGGTAACTTGAAGGCAGCAAGACACCTCGAGGCCCCTCCGGTTGTTCAATAAACAGTTACCGGATCCGGGCATGCCCTCTCCACCTGCTGGAGAATAAGTTCTTGGTGAATTGCTTGTCAGTCAAAGCAACTTGCAGAATGGCTTGTGTGGTGGAAATTGGACGCCTCAACAGTGGTAATGGCCTACAAACGTTAGGGTCTGCCTTTAATGGCAGCAGAGATTTCTAGGAGGTGCTTCTTACCTGTTTTAAAAGCAGAGTTGGACAGATCATGTGGTGTTTTTGCAGTTGTATCTGCAAGTCTGTAGAAACAGCAGAGGCTATTCTTAAAAAATACAGATCTACATACAAACCTGTATGTGCAAGAAACACTAGGAGTTTTATTTTGTAGTTTCCTAAATGTGTCACATCTGGTCCGAAGTTGTAGCACTTTGGTACATAATTCTTTTCTTTTTGTTACTGTCCTTGCACAGCAGCCCAACATGAAACAGAAAGATGGGATTGTATTAACTTTGGAACATTTTTTAATGTACTCAGACTGCTGATGTGTCGTAATGGTCTCGGAGACTAATTTAAAGAAACAGAAAAGAGCGTGGGTTCGGTCACCAACCACTAACCACCAACCACCTGCTGTAAGAGAACAATCCACCCATGACAGGAGATGGCGCCGGGTGAATCCAGCTTAAAAAGCGGCTTATAGCACTAAGGGCAAATAACACAAGACACACAAATGAAGCTACTGTACATAGAGCAAAGATAACATAACATGACTTTTGCTCAGGGCTAAAGGGCAAAAACAAGAATAAGTAGGTCACGTTGAAAACTAGACCTACGCATTGTACTGTAAGTACTGTATGTACTGTATAATCACAATGATACAGTATAATTCAAGAATAGGCCTTGGTTTACATGTCTAGAAGAACTGATTTAATTTCATTTAATAGTATGAAGTGCAGAAAGAAATAACCCTTAGACAGAGTCCACGTGTAACAGCTGTTTAAAGCTGATGTTGAAACAATGAATTTATTACATAACAGAATGATTGGGACATGACTATCAGACTATTGTTTAAATTCCCTTTCAAAATCTACTTAGGTCTCTGAGTTTATGACCTACATACGCACAATAAGAACAATGTTAAAGTTATCCGTTATTCTAGTTTAGCTGTATCTAAACGTTTCGCCACTTTGCCTTCACCATCGACTGGAATGACCTTAAACAACAGCGATGATGACTGATTACAGCCTTTGAGCCCATGTGGCATTTGCCTAAACGTCTTGCTGTAACAGACACACAAGGCGGTGTCTTTTAACAGTGGGCTGTAGCCAGAGAGAGGACAGAAAAGGACGCCTGTGCCTCCCAATCCCCTTCATCTATAAAACAATATAGCCGCACTGATCCCATACAGCAGTGGATCCGTCAGCTTACACTTGTGCACACACTGTTCTTGTGTGTGGGCGTCGAGGCTGTGTGTGTGTTGACTGCTTTGTCCCTCCCTCTCTGTAATTATTCCACCTCTCTAACAGAACCCTCTAAGATCTGTTCTGTTTCTGTCCCCAAATTCCCTTTTTATCCACATTCCTTATCCTTTTCCACCCGGTGATCATTGCGACCGTGCGTCTCTTTCAAGTCGTGAGTCGTGCTCATTTTTAGATACAGTACATACATGCCCTGGAACACACACAGAACTTACAGTTCTACCCATGCACCGGTGTCCATGATTCCTACTGTACCTGAAGCAGCCACGATGAGTAGCAGTGTTTCAAATTATCTGCCATGTTTGCCTTAAAATGCAAGAATAGTTTTTATTCCTCAGGAGTGAGATGAATCCCCCTTATCCCCAGGGCGAAGCATGAGACACAATCTAATTTGCTGTCAGGATTCGGACTATGTCGGGCGCCGGAGCCACTGGTCTAATTCATCTTTTCAACGCCATAAATTTCACAATGACCTGATAAATGATGAATTCACTCTGTGGCTCTGTGTGACATGGAAGGAAAATGGTGTGTTGGTAAGCATGAGTAACAGAGCGACATGCGCGAATAGAAGAAACGCAGGCAGTGAGGGAACACAGAAGCATTTAATGGAGAAAATAGGTTGAGAAAAAGGGAGCGAGCGCTGACGTGTGGACAGACCGATGGACGGAGAAGAAGAGAGAGAGAGCGGCGAGCATGTGAAAAGCAGATAAATGATTCCAGAATTGAGACTCGCGTTGAAGAGGCCCGATATAGCCGAGAAGAGCACGGAGGGAGATGATTGCACTGGAGAAAGATGGAGAGAAATAGAATAGTGGGGAGCGGATGAAGGAGCAGAGGACGGCTGGATGGATGGATGGTGGGCTGGAAAGGAGGAGAGTGGAAGGGCTGTTGGGTGGATGGATGAGGAGGAGGAGGAGAGGCAGAGATGAAAGCCAGGTGTAGATTGGAGAGGAGGTGGGTGGCGTTGGACGTCCATAACCCAGACCTGCAGCAGCTAGCTGCAGTTGAACTGTGGTGGAATAATGACTTTGGACAGGACCACTGTATATCCAACGTACTCATCGCCCCCAAATGGAGAGGACGGCGGCGTTTGCATTGGCCGCCTCAAAAAGGGGTAAACATTGAGACGTTGCTTTGGCTACGATGGAAAAAAAGGATGTAGGCATTAGGGCCCAAAGACAAACAATAGCCGCACAGGCTCCATCAACCTGGATGTAGCGGAGATACAGCTGCTGCTGATGCATGTGATTGACATTCCATTTGAATGACAGAAATAATCAAAATATTAATACAAATATCTGTGCATGTGATTCATTAGAGTTTAACATTCATGTATTCAGCCTCAGCAGACTGACGGAAGAAGCGAGTCCACGACCTCGCAGCTGTCGGTGTGTTTTGACTTGAGCCGTCGCCGCTTTTTGACTGCGTGACTCCGACTGGAAGTTGATGAAGATTAATCATCCTAATCATTCATCTTTTTTTTTAATAGTCCTGTCTTTTTGGCAGCAAGCATCTCCAGTTACTCCGTTTAAGTCGACGCTGCCGAACAAAACGCAGTGTTGGTTTTGGCTCCGGTTGAATGGGTTTGTGCGACGTTGACGGAGCATCAGGCCCTGAAACGGTGGCAAATTGCACTTTTCCTCTTCCTGCCGGCGAACTGTGAGGTTGACGCAAACTCCTTAACCCAAATCGCTGCTTTGAGAACCTTGAAGGCAACGCGAGTTTATTATAAACAATACAGTTTTCATTGGCAAGGTCGTCCATTGTCAAGTCACTTTTAAGAACTGAATATCAAATTGTCAAAGTAGAGAGATTTTTCTCATTAGCTGGACAATTAGCTTGTGGTGTATTCATTACAGGGAGGCTGTCACCTCATTAATCACCAGGAACAATGGAAGAGCCATACCTGAGACCGAGACATTAGCAAGGCACGGCGAGCTCGTAGCCCCTCCCTGAGTTCTGGATGGGATTTCACTCCAGCTGGATGAGATATGCATCTCCAGCCGGTCTGGTCTCACATACAACCATCATGCCTCCCTCTGTGGCCCTCGTCCAGAGCAGAGTGTATTTGGCTGCCGTGCGAAACCCGCCGGAGATCAAAGGAATGGGGAGTCCTGCTAGTAGCTGATTAACCTGCTGGCACGCCGCAGACACACTCCTTTAGCTGCCGGGGCTCGTCCGCCGCCGTCGCCCGGCTGGCTGCGAGCTGAGCATTTGGCTGCTTTTTTCCTCCGCAAGTACAAAAGGTAGAACTGAGAGAAATGAATGAAACTGAGACAAGGTTATGTTTTTTACTTGACTACTTCAGAGCTTAACGAATGGTTTAATAGGAAAGCGGTGTATAATATTGAGGTTTAGTAAAAAAGAAAGGAGCGATAGCATAAAAAAGCCATTCATTTAAAGGCAATGATGTAAAAGCCAGAAACCCCATCATGGAAGCGGATCCCCCGTCTCTGCGTCGCCAACACAGCGATGGAGTCACCGGGGAGAACTCCAACAAACCCGGGCTGACACGTCTCCAGAAGGATTTTACTCACAATTATGGAGCTTTCGCCCTTTCAGTCGGGTTATGAACGACACCGCGCGGGCACGTTGTCGTACCTCCGAGCGCCTTCGCGCCCGGCGCCCTCTCGCCGCCACTCCTGAAGGTTCGAGCTGCACGCCTCAGGGGAGCGCTTCGGCGGGTGTCAGACAAAGCATAGCGTCTCATCACATGCGCGACAGCAGCGTTATCACGCTGGGAATAAGCACACAGGCAGCGTTGCTTCGTGTTGTCTAATCCTCATCCGCCCCAGAAGAGGGAGCCCGGCGCCGCTCGCCCCAAAGACCTCCCGTCACGTCGGTAATGATCTCATTTGCATGAATTGTCCTCCTCAGACCTGTGTCACGCTGTGGGACGTCGCAGCCAGTAGATCCGCAGTGCTTCACGAGACTACTTTACTCGTCCACCTTTTTTCCCCCTCCTTCAAAATAAGCTGCCGCACTGAATCCATTGTTGGCCCTTGAAATGTAAGCAGGTGGTGTCCAGTGAGAGAGTTTGTGCACATAAATTACCTCTAATTAGCTTCAGAGAGAGACAATGAATGCATTTCTACCTTCAAACCACTAGATCATTTTGACTTTTGTCTTTATTGTGAATTGTGATGAATGTATTATGGGAATGTATTATCATAGTAGACTGTGATGTATTTTGGACTTCTGCCTTTTCTTACAGATTCTTTCTGCAGTTTGTCTTGTTCATGACTTGCTATGAAACATGTGTTGTGCTTTAGTCCATGAATATTTGAACATTGGTGTGGAGTGTGCTTCACAAATACCAGTTTAAACGTTTTAAACTAAAGCTGCTAGAAAAGAAAAAAAACAATTATAAAGCTTTTATAAATATTTCTAAACTGAGATAAAACACGTTATAAACCACTGTATAAATGTGTGATGTCTGTTGCCGTTGCCAACTGTTTCAAGCTGTTTGTTAAACTTTCAAATTTTAAGGCAACAGCGACATTGAGCGCTATCAAATGGCAAATAAGAAAATCCCGTTCAAATATACCCGGCCAGTAGAAGATTGGCTTCAGGAGAAAGGTAAATCTTTATGGAACTTCTAGACTGTTTTGCTTCTGATTTTTCTGTCATTCCATCGGCTTGTTCCCTTTCAACCTCTGAGAATGAGTAACCATCCCTTAAACCCTCTTAAAGAACAAGTAAACCGAGGCGCTTTCGTTACTTTCTCTTCTCTCCTCCTGTTTTGGTTTCGATTCGTTTTCCTCCTTTTTGTCATTGTCATTGTATTTTTTTTTTCCAATTTGTCGACCCATGGTGTCCAGTTAAAGGGACTGGAAGCAGTGCAACAACTAGAGTCTGAGCATCCGACACTGAACCCGACTGGCAGGAGGCAGCACGTGCGCTGCGACGTTAGGCCCATTTGTTTTCGAGGGGGCGAATTAGCTCCCTCGGCTCAAACCCTCCGCAGTGTTTGAGAGCAAACTAATCAGCGGGCGAATCCCCCTGAAAAGTTTCCAAACAGCAGGCGCTTCTCCCGCTGTCAATCATTTGATTGTGGTTATGCACATCACTCGTGATGAGCACCACCTCACTTGTGTGGAGACGGAGAGCTAATTGGAGCCTTGTGACGGCGGCGCGTCAGAGAGCCTGAGCCTCTCCTGGTTCGCCCCCCCCCCTTTTAAATATTCTCATTCAACATAATATCATTATAAACCTAAACATCTTAACCTGATGATAAAGTCCCTTTAACAACTACTAAAACAGAGGCAGGTCTTGGGGTCTCCATCGCTGCTGCATGCATGACTCCACGCGTGCCGTTTCATTTGAACGTCCTGTCCCTGTCATTCCATGCCCCACGGGTTACTGTATGTCCAATAACTGTGCAAATGCCGCAAACGCTGTGTGTCTCTAAATTACACAAATGAGATTTGTAATTATGATTCCTGTTCTGTTGCATTGTGGAAGTTTGGTGCGTTTTCATTTCATTATTAATGCATGAGCTGTGTGTTTTGACAATGATATTTAGGCGTCTCCTAATGAAACCCGCCCACGATGCGCACGTGAGCGTGCGTTCACACTCTATCGCAATATGCCAAAGCCTGTATAAATATTTATTATTTATCATTTCAACACACAGTCCACTGTGAAACATTTCTGGGCTGCGTTTTTTTTCACACCTGCATGTGTTGGCTCCCCCGTGATAATGCTTCTCCAGCTCCTGTCTTTTGTTTTCAGCATTAGCTGCGCTTTTTTCCCCTACGTATCAAAGGGGGGAGAAAGCCCTTCGTGCTGCTAAGGGTTCATATAGCAGCAGTCCTTTAAAGAGAACAGAACAGCGGAGCCGCCGTCTGTCATTGTAAAACCATTGGATCACCTGTTTTAGTCGTTGAAATTCCATCATCCAAACCCATTTAACCAAGCAATAAAGCAATGAATGCATTAATAGACATGCTGTCTTTTAAACCTGAATTCATTCTTCTCAGTCCAACTTTCTCAGCGCACGCCGTGTATTAACGCCGCTCCCCTCTCCCGCATCAGGCCGCCAGCTGACAATCTTCAACACCCAGGCCACCATCTCCATCGGCGGCAACGACCGCAAGCGGCCCTACCAGGGCCAGCTGTCCGGCCTCTACTACAACGGCCTCAAGGTCCTCAACATGGCCGCCGAGGGCCACGCCAACATCAAGGTGAACGGCAGCGTGCGGCTGGTGGGCGACGTGCCGGCCAGCAGGGGGGCGGCGCGCACCACCACCTCGGTGCCGCCGGAGATGTCCACCACCTTCATCGAGACCACCACCACCCTGTCGACCACCACCACCCGGAAGCACCGCTCCACGCCGACCATACAGGTAAATGTCCGCCTGATCTTCTATTGCTCAAAATCGCCCATTGCATTGAGAGCTATCTGTTGTTGTTTTTTTTCTTTGATATTTAAGTTTAAAATGTGACAGGGTGAAATGTCAAAACAACAGTGCTCTTGTCCCTCCTCCAGCGTTTTCGGTGTTTTGGTGACTTTTGCGCCACTGAGTGTAGGTGGATTCTGCTTTCTTCCCTGCTTGATCAGTCAAGGTCGTGATACCGTAGTTCTCATTCTATCAGGGGCTGAAGTGCTGCTGCTCGTCGAGGTGTGCATCTCTCCGTCTCCCTCTCTCTCTCTTCGTCTGTCCGTCTCCATCTGTCGCTTACCCCATCCGGCCTAATACCGGCCTTTCTCCAATATGTCCCGACTCCGAGCCAATGAATGTCACCGCCACGCCAAGAAAGTAATCACGCCGAGCAGTCCTTTGACACCCGGAGGACAAATTGAACCATTCGTTGTTCATATTAAAGCAATAACTCTCCCTCAGGGATGAGACAGGGCTGGGGGGGTGGATGGCTCATAGACAATAGACAGGGATCAATGTTATCCACCTCTTCGGCCTGACAACACATCGCCCGCCATGCACAGATGATGGCCCCTCATGTCCGAGCTGACACTTGAACGTCTCTGACGGTGCCGAGTCACGGAGGCCGGAGTCAGAGCCTTTGGAAAGCCGCTAAATACCCAGTGATTTGAGCGTAACTGACACAGAACGAGCTGGTGTCTAGTCGTCAGTCTGCGGCTTTTGAGTGGTCCTTATCCGCGATGCCGCCCCGGCCCCGGTAATATGCAGTCGCGAGCGGCCAGGATACGTGACACCGCCGGTTTCGGCACCATCAACAAGGTCACGCCGGATAAGAGGAAACATGGCATCGGTGGGCGAATGGCGTTTCCTGTCGTGGACTATTAATATCAGGAGTCAATACAGTTGTACAGTGAGCTTTTTTATGAAGCACTCTGGTTTTCAAGGTGAAGAGATGAAGCGATGCCTGTTTTGTAAGCAGATACCAGACATCATGTCGGTAACTTAATAATAAAAGTGTTCATTTATTCATCAATTGGCTTCGCTAACTTTTCACATCACTTTGGTATTCACTAGGAGCGCACCCTCTTCTTCATCCCCCTCGCGTCCCCATGGCAGCCTCTGCTTTGATTCACGCCACTGTGTCACAGACTTTCATTTGCCAAGGTCTTCAATTTTACAGTTCCCTAGTTGGCTGTCGAGTGTTGGTGGTGTGAGAGGTATGGAGAGGTCCTGCAATGCTTTGGCAGATTTCTCCCCCCCCTCAGGTTAGTATAGGGGAGTAGAGGGGGGTGATGTACCGCGGTGCTGGAGGAGAGCTATAGGGGTGTGTGTGTGTGTGTGTGTGTTGGGGTACAATCTCCTGCGTCTGTTTTGGGTCACTTTCACCACTAGCCTTTTCCTTCTCTGAGGTGGGAAGCGGGGAATTTCTTGGCGACATGTCAGCATCAGTGCAAATGGAGACGGGGGCGGGAAGTGGAGTGAACCAATGTCACGCTTAATTAATGACGGCTCTGTGGGGACGTTACTGACAAAGCAGACACGTCTCGTTTTCTCCCGCTCTCCCCCTCGCTCTCTGTCGCTGTGGCACTCGGCCACTCTCGGAGTCAGAAAGCCACAAATAAGAGAAGGTTGTTATGTTTTCAGAATATCAAATCAGTGCCTGTCAAAGTTCGGTTTGGTCCCATAGTGTTTGTAGTATTGATCTAAGATATACATTTGCTTTTATTTTATTTTAACTTCTAGCTGGATCTGTGTTTTTTAAGGCAGTTCAGCTACAATACTGTGAAGGAAAATACTTTTTCTTTCCTGGTACAAGGATCTGGTCAAGTCACATGCACACAATAATGAAGTATATGACTGAACTGTTTCACATGATGATAACTTGTCTTGGCTCACTGTCTTTATTGTTGTTTAATGCTTTTTGTCTTTGAGTTACATAGAAAAAGGAGCAGTTAAATTTCCTTCACAGTCAAAAACAAAGTACTAATTATGAACATTCACAGTCAAATGATTTGCCGAATGGAAAACCATAGATCACAGCTCAACTGTATGTCTCTAACTGAGATGGTTACAAAACTTGACAAAAGTATATAGTGTATGTAACCACGTAGCACAAAAAGCATAATAGTCGTAGTTTCGAGCCTTTAAGTTAAAGTTTCTAGGTGCTTCAAAGTCCTAATCGTAAAAAAGAACTCTTACAGACAAAAGAGATGGAGAAAGTAATTAAAATGTTCCTCTTTATCGGTTCAGCCATAATCAGTCAAATGTGTCAGTCTTTGTACAGTAAGTACTGAAAGGTAAAGGTTCATCGGAGACTATTCTGCTCTGAATGGAGTTTGATGCTGTCTGACACTAGCTGATAATTTTCAAGCCCCTGGTACCCGTCATTTTAATGAGTTCTGCCACGTCCTATTGATTACTTCACCATCTGATGGGCCGCGCGTCACGGCTCCTTCCGAGGATCACGCTCACGCTCTCACAGTCTGCAGAACCGAGTCATCGCTCTCCGTTTCATCCATTCAGCTGTCGAAGGATGTTTTTCAATCGTGCGCCTCAGAGGGGTTGACTAATGGCCCCCTCAGCTCCTCCCCACATGCTGCATATGGCCAGAGTGAGGCCTGAGGACAGCACGGGGCTTGTTGTGCATGAATAAAACACTGGCTCCCACTTTGGGAGGAATTAATGATGAAGAAGCTTTCATCAAGCAATTTGTCTTCTCACAATAAATCAGCAGTTTGACTCCACTTCTGTTGACTGTCTGAGGCTCAGCCCTGAAACTTAAGCAAGTTGACACTTATTTTGAAAGCAACGCAACTAGTTGAAATTCGACAAGTCCTTTTGTAGATTGAGGAGGATGAGAGATGATCTCCCGTTAAGGAGCGCCTCCGCTTGTTTTACACTTCAAAGCGGGCGCTTCGTGCGGCCGGCGGTGCGAACCTCCGAGCTGCGCCCGTGAACCTCAGCCCGAACGTAGCACGGAGCTCATCAGACATGCTGGCCTCGCGCGGCTCCCCCGCGCCGGCGTCCGCACGGGTGAATAACAAACATGCGCTAAATGTCTAATTCTGCCAAAACATCATCGAGGAATAATTCATAGATGTGTTCCTACTGGTGATGAGGACTCTTTAAGAGCACGCGCAACAATACAGAGTTTGTTTAGGCTCTAGAAGGAAATCACAATAGACCAAAACAAGCATGTTAAGCGGCTGCTTAAGCCTTTAAGCTCTGCAGAGGTTTGGTTATACTCAAAGAGAAAAAAACACATGGATTTCACGCTTGCCAGTTTGAGCTGGATCCCCAGACTGGGAATACTCATTTATTTAAGGCTCTCTATCATGAGAGATCAACATCTCTCCTTCTCAATTAACTCGCACTGCCGGTCTGAGATATTTGGGAACAATTAGGACGCGAGGCTGCGATCTAGAATACCGTGGGGGGGGGAGCGGCTGAGGGAGAGACGCTGGGAGTGATTTGCATGGCGGCCGTGTTAAAGAAATTGCTCGCGTCCATCATCTTCAAGCGGCCTGGTTCTCAGGAGACGGGAAAATGAGAGGTAAATTGTTAGTCGTTTAATTGGGCTTTTTTCTTTTTTTTTTTTTTTTTTTCCAATGAGGAGCGAGGAATAATGGCACATCAGTACGCTTGGAGACACAGCCACAACTGCAGTAATGTGTTCCTCGGGACGTACTGTACAGTAGGTTCCCCTTTAACTCTGTGCTGATTGGAAAGGACAGCGTGAGGTGCAGAGTTCAGCAAAGGTCGACCAGAATCCGCTGCTTCTCTCCTGTATAAGCTTCAGCCCGTCGCTTCTTACCTCCAATATATCAGACGGGAACATACGAGAGTCGCTGGTGTATTTGGAGAGGCGGCGGCGCTTGTCCTGCACCGCCTGTTAGTCTGCGTGAACACTTTCCCACACAGCGGACGAGCAGCGAGCACCATGACCTGCTGCGACCTCTGGAGAGGTCAAGCTAGTAGGTGATTGGGTTTTTTTAAGTTTGATGCATCAGTCTTCCTGCTCCTTTTTCTGCCTGACCTACTCGGCAACACTCCCGGTGAATTCTGGGAGGTGAATGCTGGAGGTCTGTTGTTTGCTAAGTAGGTCCAATTAGGAGACAGAAGACCCGGCTTGACTATGTGGCTTATTAGGGGGTTGGACTCACAAACACTAAGAAAGTCTTATTCTTAGTCTCACACGTCTGCAAACAACAAGTTGTGTATTTGCAAGTTGACAATGTTGCAGTCGCATCCATTCACAAGAACAGTCAGAGTATTCAGCATGTGCTGCCACCATCAAACCCACAGTCATTCCAGCACTGTCATGGGTTGTCTGTCTCCTCTATCGCTACAAGAAGCGCGTTCGCGTCGTTGTGAATCCCTTCATGCATTTTTCTTGTCGCCCCGTGTGAAAAAGAAGTTATTTCCATTAGACGTCTCCACGCGAGCGCGTTTGCAGATGTTTGCAACTTTATTTCCGGCGGATCGTGCGCGACCTGCACGTGTTCGCGACAGTTTGTCTCACAGTGTGTGGGAACCAGCAGCTACAGTAGCTCCAGGGGCTTTGAACCGAGGGGGGGTGTAATGAATGTCCCCTGTGCCTCTCAATACAGCTTATATAGGAACGTGTGTGTGTGTGTGTGTGTGTGTGTGTGTGTGTGTGTGTGTGTGTGTGTGTGTGTGTGTGTGTGTGTGTGTGTGTGTGTGTGTGTGAGAGATGTTTGCTTGCCCCTTGGTGTGTGTGTGCCCCTGCCGTGACAGCGGCCTCTGACAAGACAGCAGGTTTATACGCACACACAGACACACACACACACTGACATCGCCGTTTGTCTCTGAGCTGACCAGCGGGACGCGTGTCTCTGGGTGGTGTATAGGCTCGGCCCATGCAGCGTTGCCTCCAGAGATGGCCGACTGGTGAGTGTGTGTCCAACCAGAATCACCAACCAGCGACTGAAGCAACAGAGCGACGGTGCTGTAGCAGCCTCACATCAGCTGTGCTCATGAAGGTCAACTCCAAGTACACAAACCAAAGCAAAATGAACAGCAATTGAACATGAAAAACACTTGAATTATAATAACTCCATGCTCATTTAAGGTCACAATAATGTGTTTTTGAACAGATCCGGTAAAAAAACAACAAATTTTACCGTGTGTTAGGCTTTAAATATAAATTCCAGATCCTTCGTCTTCCAGTAAAGATGTCATCTGTTCCTGAGGACGCGCCAGCAGCCTTACATGGATTATTAAAGTGGAACAGTCGGTATTAAATCCTGTGCCAAGCCACTTTAAAAAGTTGTGAGGTTGCTGATGTTTAATTGACTTTTTTTTCCAGCACAACGGTTCTGGGAACAAAACTATTATAAAAGTTGAACTCACACTGCCAGCGTTTTTGTATTTAACACTTGAAGTAGACCGAGGTTAGCGCTCCTCCTGCACGCCGCTAGATTAGCATGACTTTGCTTCATCTTCGTCACAAAATAATACACTAGTCACTTCGTCTTCGTCTTCTTTTTTTTTTTTTTTTTTTAGCGTTCCATAAATATTCAAAGATTTGGCGAAATGTTCTCATTAAGGTTGCAGGGAGAGATGAATATTGATTCCATCTATGTGTTTGACAGAGATGACGTTAGCTCTGGGAAAGACAGACAGTGAGGAAGTGGAATGTTTGCAGAATGGATTTTTCTTGATTGTTTTGTTTAGCTCTTCAGAGATGCTACATGTGTCTGCTTCACCTGCCTTGTCTTTGGCAAGAGATTTCCTGTGTACTCAACACAAACCAGACATCAAACTGACATTGAATATTTCACCCGGCTCTGTGTTTGACGGCGAATTTCCCACAATTTTGACATATTAGTAATAATAAACGATATCTTCAGGTGTCTGTGAGGCTGGAGTTGCTGCTGCGCTCACGGAGCCGGTGAATTATTCCGCCGTTGGAGTAATGAATCTCTGCACACTGCGGTGCTGTGAATATATTCAGCGCCGGCCTATGATATGCACTTCAGCTTGTGAATTTATGTCTGTACAGTATGTGAGAGAGGCTCTGTGGAGATATTCAGAGGCTCGTGGTCCGTATGCATCGCTGCTTGTATGTGCACGCAATGCACCATGTGTCCACTGGAGACCATAGATATATGAAGCGTGCATCAAACAGACGCAAGCATTGATGAGTGGGTCCTGTTTCATTTTAAGATGTTATCAAGGCCCAGTGCGGTTTTTTCCTCCCTCTTCACAGGCAGTTGGTAAAAGCATTAAAATGAGTTCTGTGTAACATGTGTGCAGATGCATCTGAAGGTACTGCAGGGGGGCGCAGACATATGCGCCACGCTTGGAATTATTTCTCTGTTGGTTAGCGATTACGTTTCCACTTTCATCTTCCGAAAAAGAGACTAAATCGAATGCTTAATTTGGTTTGTGCTCATTAGGAAGTGAACCCAAATGGGACCCCCGGCTAATTTGGGAGACATAAAGCTGCCAGCATCAGCCATTACGTAACGCCTACATTGATTTGGCGTCGCAGCCTTGAAGTTATAATAGTCTGTGACTGTGAGACGCACGGCGATATTGGAATGAATTGGGAAGGGGAGAACGTTGTCCACAAGGGGCGAGTGCGAGGTCCAATTTCCACTCCAGCGCTCACACAGGCCCAGGAGACATGTTTCCCAGTTGAATATGTCAACTTAATTAGTGGATGCTTTGAGGTCGGTTTAGTTTACTTGTAAAAGCCTCTGAGAAATGACCATTAGAAAATACGTACAACATTGCTTTTTTTATATATCCAGTTATTGCATTAGAGTAAAATCATCTCATCCTATTTTGAAAATCCTGGATTAAGTGAGCCTGAGTGACAGAAGAACAGAGTGAGCTAATGTGAGCCAATGAATTACAGATTGATCTAAATTCCAGGCTGTAACACAGACCACATCAACAAATGTGAATATACATATGCATGAATGCCAAAAACTGCCTCCTCAGCAATAACAACCGGGGGCAGTTTTATAACACCAGTGACTGTCAGGGATCGTCTTCTATTAGTCTATGGGGCTGAATAAAGAGCAGGAATGTGCCTGTGTCCGCTCACGTATTCTGACCACGTCACACTGGACCCGCCCTCTTCGACGCGGGCCAACGCGCACGCGTGCGACTGTGTTTGTCACAGGGCTTCCCTGATGACCTTGTACACTGCAGCAGGGGGGTGATTAAGGATCACGGCCAAAGACCATTTCCTTTTTCATGGCAAGATGAATGACCCTGTTTGAGAGTGGCTGCCTGTGGCCTCGGGGCAATTAGAGTTTGCTGTGAGCCAGCAACCCTCACTGCTTTGTGTACAAAGGGCCCGGGCGCCTTGAAAGAGAGAAATACTGGGCACGTAACCCATTCTGCTGAACCCAACACGCCACAGCGACGGTGAACAAATGAAATGCCCCCCTCCTTCCAGCTGCCCCCCCCCCCCCCCCCCCCCCCCCCCCCCGCGCTCTCCTCCGCTGCCCCGTTTCCATTTGTCCAAATACCTGAATAGAAAAAAAAAAAGTGCTGACAACAGGAGGGCGCGAGGAGCGGCCCGCAGAGGCTGCTCATTTGAAATATCAATATTTGATCTTGGAAATCATTAAGAGCGTGGCTCTGGACCCACGGCTTGATTCTCCGGCTCATTTCGTAGTAATTTATCCGCCGTGTTGAAGGAGAAGGTTAACAGCAGGACATGCACCCTTTCTGCAGCGCTTGTGTTCCCGAGTCAGCTTTTAACCAGGAATCAACATCACGGCCGTGCGTTCCCTTCGAATCACCACTGCGTGTTATTTTTAACGTGGCCCCGTTCTACCAGCTCATCCCTTCGACCCATCGCCCCCTCACGTTTTCTGATAAAGCATCTTATCTGTCACAGAGCGGGGAGCGTGAGCAAAACGACTGGTGGCAGCCTATTGATAGGGATATGGCCCGGCGCCATTGATTCCCCTTGTAATACAAGCCTCTCCCTTGTCGGCCTGTCAAAGCCCAGATCGGACACGATAACGCAGGCATCCGACAGGCGTCAATAGAAAGGCAAAGCTTCCGCAGTGCAGATGATTATCTTGTTTTGGTGCGAGGTCCCGATGGATTAGGGGAGCGGGTACTGGTGAGATAGCGGGCGAGAGAAGATGCCAGCGGACCCGGGGAGGCCTCTGATTTCTGTCGCTTTCTTGGCCGTTTCTCAAACTGAAAAACGCTCTAACTTCTGGAAAAAGAAAAAATATATATATATATATTTATATATATGTCCAAGGTGACCAAAGGAGCACCTGAGGGAAGAAGAAGTTGCTTTGAATTGTACGCCTTTGATTTGCCCTTGCCTCCGCGTCGTCACTTTCATCTTCCAGCATGCAACCACATTGGATATCCATGGCAACCGACTGCCAGGATGAGGCGCTTGAGGAAAATTGATTTGTTTTGGGTTTATTTCCATCACTACCAGGAAAAAAAAAAAGTCGTCCTCAGCCATTGGGCACTTTAGCGTTGTAAATAAAGCACATTGTGTGTGATAGCAGGTTCGTAATGTGGATCTCCTCTGCGCTGGTGTGTATCTTCAGAAGGGCATCGTTTCTCAGCGTTTCCTTCAGCCCGAGGCCACGAAACGACAAACACTCATGCTTCCTGTTATGTCGCTTCAGCCTTTACACTGACCCACAGGACGTGGCTCCGTGCTTCATGTCTCGCTCCTCCTCCCACTGCGTGCGAGCCGGTGCTGTGATGTGACCAATCACAGCGCTGTCGTGCTCAGCAGAATGTTCCACCGCAGCCGCAGAAGCTACGGCTGCATCTGAAGCCTTTTACTATAGCATCACCATTGAGCGGTGTGACATGTAAATCATGTGGCCGTCATCGTGCAATTAGCTCGGAGTCACGCGTCTGTCCCTGTGGCGTATGGAGCTGTCGAAGCAGGAAGCGAAGGATTGTCTCCTACAGACAGTCACGTTTATGATGAGACACAGGTGTCGAGAGGATCCGAGTGTTATTAGATCAAAATCCCGGTGTTGGAAATGATTTGAAAAGAGTGAGCGAACGCCGGAAGCCGAGCCGCCTCTCATCGTTGCTGCCTGATCTGGGAGCACTGGGCTGTGCTGGTGAGAAACGCTCGCTCGGCCGCAGTGAACAGCCGATGTTGTTCGGTGCTGGAGGAAATCTGTCAGGCACCAGTTGAATGTGTGTGAGTGCGGCCTCCTGCTGTGCTGCTGCTGCTGCTTCCAGGCTGGAGAAGACACCTGGTCAGAACACAAGGCATGCGGTTCCGCGTGATTATTTAAAGAATCAGAATCATAGAAGACAATCAGGTCCTTTTTGGTTTCTTTCACTCTTTTATTGTTCTCACGGAATCGTGTGCAGGCGGTAACTTTGGAGCAACATTCGGAGGAGCTCTCTAGTGGCCAGAGCTGCTTCAGTGCTCCCAGTATGGACGCGTGCGTTGCTTCGAGGCAGACTGCTAATAAAAAGAAATGTGAGCCTTGAATTAAACAGAGCATTTATACAAATATTGGCTCAGATTTCACACACTGCTGCACCAGTTTGCCAATTTGGGAAAAATCCCATTGTATAATAAAATTGAAACCTTTTTTTTTTTTTTTTTGACGGGAATTTTTTTTTTCTGTGGTTGAAGTTTTTAATAACACAAGTCTGATTTCCCAAGCTTCAAATTTATTGTTAATCAATCTCAGCCTCTCTGTCCTCGGAGGTCAGGCCTGGCTGGTGATGTAGCGTGGTCTCCATTCACTTTGCTGAGGTAATTGCAGCTTTGCCTGTTAATGGGCTCTGCGTTGCTGCCGGCCCATTCACGGTAGTCGCTCCAGAGGTCCTGATTAAACAAGGGAGAAACTTAGTCCAGACCAGGAGCGGCGTCTTCCCTCCACACCTCGTCCTCGGCTGCGAAACTGGAGGCCAGTCTCCCAAGGAGGCCGTCCACCCCTATCGACCGCACGCACGCACGCACGCGTGATCCTTTTAGTTGATGTGCTGAAGTGGTCAGAGGTAAATGTTGTTTTAATGAAGTCTGCCTATTGATTTGACCGCGCTGCGTGTTTGTGGCGTTAGGAATTTAAGCATCACTCGGAGGCAGAGTAATCAGGATAATCAGGCGTGATGCACATAGCCTGTACAGAAACTGAAATCACTGTGTACCATACGCACAGGAAGCCACACACACACACACATCTCACCACCCAGACTCTTTAAAAAATGACGACAAGAATGTTTGTTGAGAATAATTACACCAAAAAAGAAATCACTTTGCTGCCAAAATGTATCCCACTCTGTGTTATGGAGATTTAGACAGAGAATTGGATTTCCCCAGCTGTGAAATCAGTTTTTGTAGTCCCGCTGGCCAAGCGCATCATTATGCTATACGCCACCGTAGGCTGCCGTGGCTGCGCACACGCAGCCCCAGCCTTTTCCGCTCCGCGAGCTCCCTTCGGGCCCGCGGCGTCGCGCCGCGTGTCGCCATCGACGTCCTGTCACTCTATGGGCTCTGCAGCAGGCCAGACGCGAAGCAGACGCCTCCGAGAGGTGGCGGAGGTACGTTCCACGCTCATGAAAACGCGGGAGGCGCGCGTCGAGTGCGTCTACAGATGTCGAGCGCGGCACTTGAAAAGCCCTCGATGGAGTCCGAGCACGTCGACGAGAGCCTCTCGCTCCGAGTCGGTAGACGGACGCGAGCGCAGAGACTGCAGTACGAGCCTTTCCAGCAGACAGGTCTCTCCTTCAATGTGGATCGACTTGAATGAAAGTGATTTGTACCCGCAGGGGTTCTGCTGGGCTTCGGCCTCTGTACTCGGCCCAACACGTGCTGTAACGCAGCCACAGCTGCATCTGAGGAATCCTTCGACACCTGGTACCGGCACCTTCCTCTCACTCGCTGAAACTTATAATGACAAGGAGTAATTTTAAACCTTCTTTTTCTTGTCGATTGCTGATTTATCTCTGTGGAGTAATTAACGAGCCTCCACCAGAGAGGACTTTATTCTTGCTGTTCTGTTATTGCCTCCTACTGCAATTTGATGATGATTCCTAGGCAGAAAGTCAAAATGAATAAAACATACATCCTCCTTTAATAAGCTAGACATTATATCCATGTCTTTTTTACTGTATATCCTTTAAATCAGTGTATTTAAGTGAGACGGCCACCTCTGTAATAAACATGATGATGCCCAGTCACAGCTACTGTAGATCGTGACTCCAAATGAGTTCTTCCTGCTCACATTGTGACGCAGAATGCACCTTTAAGTTCAGACTGATGGTCTAATGATTACTGAGGTTTTTTCTAGAAGTTTTTCTCCTCAACACTATGAGGAGGTTATTTATAACTAGAAGACTGATCTGAATAAGTCTCATTACAGAATGTCTTTTCACGCGGTTTTCTTTTCATTTTGGAGATATAAATGATCACATCACACTCTGATGAAGCAACTTTACAGATTTGTGACTATTCTATGGCTCTAGTTTAAAGGTATATTACATTTAAGAAGAAAACCAATTGACATTACTCCTCCTGAACTCCTCGGGTAGAAACACTCCTGAAGCAGGATCGATGTGTTTGCATATGTTCTACTGGGTGCTTTTGGATGGACTGGAGAAAGTCAACTGAAGATGACTGCTTTAAATTCAGAGCTGAGCAACACTGACAGTGTTCCCGACGTGTAACAAGTCAGATTACCATCACAGCTATTACAGGAAATTGTCTTGGGCATTTATTCAGATTTGACGCCGACCTGAAATTGCCAACAAATTTATTTTTTGACACTCATGTCAGAAGTTTTAAAAAGGCTCCGTGTGAAAATACAGAGTGTGTTTCAGTAATTTGTTAGGAGGCTATAATTCGCAGGCTTTCTAATATAACAACAAAGATAACACGTTGAGCTGCACTGATGTTTGTATGTTACGCACCGAGTGTGTAAATGTGAATCTGCTCCATCCAAGCCAGTGAAAATATTCCCTCTGTGCTGATATGCACAGAAATGCGGCATGAATGGACAAGAGCGAGGCAGTGTTTTCGGCGGATGCCGTGTTATGCTGTGATGATCTCAGCCTGAAATTGCTGGAACAGACTTTGAAGTGGCTCGGGTTTTTCATCTCCCTCTTTCGCCGTGTCCCTGCCTCCCACATCTGCCGCTATCATAATAACCAGCAATAACCCTCTTTCAGCAATAACCAAGACTTTTACGCCTGTAATGTGGCTTCAATAAATAATGTCATGTTTACCGAGGGGCCGTATTTTACAGCAATTTGGTTTAGAGCCTCCCCTCTTGTTTCACATTCTGGAGTACAGTACGTAATGTGGCGCATTATGCCCACCAGCACCAACATGCATTAACACATTATCATGTGAAAACCCAAATGGCTGCAATGTATTTAGACCGCTTTGCTTTGGTGCACGAAAGAGGACAACGGCTAAAATATTGAATATGAAGTCTTGTCTTGGAATATGCTGCACACACAGCAACGTTTGCTTCCTGTAGATGATATAGTGTAAAGTCTGGAGCACAGTGGCCTTGTAATTGTGGAATAGCAGATGAGTTAGAACCACAGGGACATCGGGATAATCAAGCAAATAGGGCTTTTGGGAGACGATCCAGAACCTGGTGATCCACTCATTTTACAGTATGAGGACCCTGTGCTCGGTGTAGGCCCAACATCAGTGTGCATGTGCATATGCTGGAGTTGGACGGCTTTCTCCGGGCCCCTCTGAAAGCAGCAGCAGCAGCACGAGCACGGGGGCGCGTTTCATTAGTCTGTCAAACTCAATGATATTTAGAGCCCCACACCCTCAGCCAGCGCTGGAAAACTCAATCAGCACTCTGATTTCATAACCCTGCTTGGTGACAGGGCTTATTTTATCGCCCCGCTGATTCATTCTAATAAACGCCGGGCAGCAGCGCTGAAATACAACCCCCCCTCCTCCTCCTCCGTCCTCCATGGGTCGAGCCGCAAAGGGAGGGGGAGGCGAGCAGGGATAAATCAGAATTGTGGGAACTGGAGGGTGCAGATAATCCATTACTGGTTGGGGTGTAGCTAGCGAGCCCGCCACCCCATCACCCCCCGCCCCCCCGCATCCTTTAGCACAAATCAGGAGCCGGGCCCGCGTTGATCTGCGAGGGCTCGGTGGGGCCATTGATTGTGGACGATGCAGGAGGAGAAGACCGATAAATAATCGGAGGCAGTGTGCGGTGGGTGAAGGAAAACAATTATCTGCGGAGGTGGAAAGCACATAAAGTGAAGAATGATAAACACTGTGAAATATGATTGACTCCAAGTGATATATGGGAGTGGAAGGACAGGCGGAGGGGCCTGTGTGCGCTAGATATCCTTGAATGGAATGACTGTGTGCGAGCTGAGGACTTACTCTACTGCCCCGCGCCTAACCACATTTCTCCTGTGTGTGTCTGTGGATGTGTCTCCTCCGCTGCAGACGACGGATGACATAGTTTCGTCGGCGGAGTGCTCCAGCGACGACGAGGACCTGGAGGAATGCGACTCCGGACACGCAGGTGGGATGGGTGTGTCGAGTTGTGCTTGCTCTGGACCTGGTCTATTTCTCCTTATCTTTCTTTGATTTGCTATCAAGGAGCCTCTCCTCTTAGCATCAGGTCCCATGGGAGCTTCAAGTGTAACTTAAAAACAAAAAAACAAAAAAAACAAAAAGAGGCCTTAGAATAAGAGTAGCCACACTAGAGTGAGTGGAAGTTTAAAGAACTCTTTGGAGATGGATGAAAGCAGTGACACACGTCTGCAGGAAGCCACGCTTTCTGTTGAACTGCGAACACTGTAAGTGAAGGCACCGCTCGTGCAGCAGAGTAAAACCTCCCACCTTCCATCTCCGACACAAGTTACACTTAGCTATGGGGCCACTGGTTGCAGACATGATGACGCCGTTGATACTAATTTTGTCCTCTCAGCATTCGGTCGAGAGCAAACTTTCCTCAACAAAGTACAAAATCAGTATCAAGGCCCATGTCGCCTGCACTGATGCTTCAAAATGTATCTGTCCTGTACACGGTTGATCTCCCCCCTGCTGTGCGTGTGTGTGCGTCTCTCTTGACAGAGGATACATTTTGAGATTCTTTCGAGAACAAAGATGCTTTCAGCATAGATACTGTGATATGTAGCAGACTAACTGCAACAGAGCCTCTTCCTCCCTCCTCCTCCTCCTCCTTCTCTTGTCTGTACCTCTGTTTCCTTCGTCGGAGGCTTGCCTTACCTGAAACATTCTAATAGAGAACAGATATCCTCGAATTTCTGTGCGCATCGTCTCTCTCCCCTCCTCCCCTCTACACACACACACACACACACACACACGCGAAACATGTACAGAAACACATATCACTTTGCGATTAGATCAAAGTGAACGACATTCACTCAGTCTGGGGGGAAAAGAAAGAGCGCAGGAAATAAAAGCAGGGATTTGAAATGAGCGGTTATTTTGAGGCGACTTGGGTTTGGACCGGTTCCGGGGCGGCCGTCAATCACGCGTCGGCAGCGGTTAGCACATCAGCTAGCGTGGAATAAAAGCAGCTCCCCGCCGGCTCGGGACGTTTTTATTGCCTCGCTGTCCTTCAACGCGCCATCACAGCCGACCAAGCGGTGCCGCGTTAATCTGGCTAAATGCGCCGAGCATATGTCCACTCTTCACATCTTATAATAAGCCTGAGGCGAAACAATATGTTGCCCCTTTTCTTTGCTGTTTGTGCTCAGAGAGGAGAACAGAGCAGATAATAGGATGCTTATTTATTACCTCAGAGATGAGGTGGTTCTGAGTGCTTAGCGGATCTGCTGCCAGTAATTCCGTAATTCCATCTTCCTCCAATCTGTGGAAGGAACTCATTTACTTTGAAGGCTGTTCACACTGTAGCATCATTTGTCTCCTCGGAATCAGGGCCGTGTTTAGGTTCTTCTACTCATGGCTTTTTGATGTGATGGGGAAACTATTTTCTCTGCGCCTTCACGCAGGATTAGGTGCTTTATCTAGGAGCGCGGCTTCCCTCCCCATCGCCGATATTATTGAAATTGAACGAGCGGATTCTCACACCTCGTGCGTTTCGTTTCCCGTCGCCTTAGACCAATAAAGCCACGAACCCAAGTGTCCCCAAAATTGGAAGAGCGACAAATGTAGCGTACGCCGTTATTCCTGCAGGCGAACACGGTGCCCTCCCCTCATATAGTGGCAGCATACGCAGTCAGACACACTCATACGTACTGTACATTTCACCATGTTGACACAGAAATTCATATTCTCATTCCTTGCCCTGCTTCCAGTCGTATGAACAGCTGCATGACATGACGTTTGTTTATTTGCGTAGCATTTTGTTTTGGTTTTTCTTTCCCTGTGATGCACATATGAACATCTCTCTCCTGTATCGATTTGGACCCAGCTGCTGGGTTGCTCCAGATTTGAGCTTTTGTTTGTTTTTTGGCTTTAAGTTGGGACCGGGGTGGGGCTGTTTTTGTTGTGGTGCTTGTTTTCTTTTCTGTATTTCCGTTTGGTCGTTTCTTTGGTGTCCTCATCATCCGCCGTCCATCCTCCAAGCAAGGATAGAGCCGCTCCTCCCGTTTTTGCCTCATCTTGTGCCGCATGAACTTTTGGTGGTTGGAAAATTCAAAGTTCTCCTCCTCTTCATCAAGTTTGTGTTTTTATTTGTTAGTTGTTTTTTTTTTTTTTGGGTTTGTTCATTTTTTATGCCATATGGCTTCTAAAAAAACCCACCCCCCCTCCTCATTTTCGATACAACGTAGGGAAATGAACGGCAACAAAATCTTTTCTTGCCATCATCCTTTTTTTGGCCTTGTGCAGGCAACCCCATTCTGTCTCAAGAAAGTTGTGTGTGAAAGAATGACTCCCTGTCTTCCCTCCCGAGCGTAAAGCCCCTCCATCCCAACTCACCCACCCTCTTTCTTTCAGCCTTTCTGCATATACATGTCTGTTTGATTGCAGATGGCATAAAAAGACTTTTATTGCCACAAAGTATATCTGTTTTTCTATTCTATCTGTTGCTCCAAGTAGAAGGCATGCACACTGTACTGGACTGTACCGCAGCTCTATAGACTAACTGACCCCCCCCCCTCCTCCTCCCCACACTCCTTCTGCTTCTGCATGGATATGATTGGCATCCATTTTGTCTCCTGCTTCTTTTCCACCCATAAGTGTCAGGCAAAACCCCCCGCTGGCTTTTACTACATGTCAGTGTGTGTGTTTGGGGCCACAGCGGTGGACCTGGACCTCCGCTGTTCCCCGCTGCAGCGGCGTCCCGTGTCCGTGCTTGTGCCTGCTGTCTCTGTCCGTGCCCCGTCTGCGTCTGCCCGTGTGGTGTCTGCTGGATGTGATGGTCCCGTGGTCGTGGTGTCCGTGTGTGTGTAACTGAACCGTTGAGCCTTAACCAACCCCCCCCCCCCCCCCCCCCCCCCCCCTTTGTCCCGTGCGAGTTCCACAAGAGCGCAAAGGAGCCGTGTGCAGCGATCGCTCCGAATGAGAGGAGGCTCTGCACACGTTTACGGGTCTGGTGACTAAATTGGCTGAAATAGTCCAAAAGCAGTTCAGTTCAAACTTCTACCTGAAAACATCTGAAGAAGCACGACAGATGCTCGATTTAGAGAACAGAAAATACGGAGCCAATTTGTGTTTTAATTTCACAGTAATTAACAGTGTCAGCAGCTTGTCATTAGCATGTAATCGGAGCAATTTTGTGATTAATGTAATGTAATTATATTGTAATAATTGACGCAGATGATTCACATAAACACACAAACTGAACCTTCGAGTTTCTTTAAATCTTTTAAGACATAAGACCTGGATAATCTTTCATTTCAAATTAGACAAATTATTACGATGACTCAGCAGTTCTAAAAATGCACACGCGGTGATGCAGCAGGCCTCAGCGCAGGGCGATTTATTTCTCACAATACGGCTTCCGTTGGGAAGGTGTATTACACATGGACAGTGTATCATGAAAAGTATGGGCAACACATTCAAACTGTCCTCGTCCCCTCAGCTCAGTTTCAGCTTTATGTCCAGGTAAATCACCGTCTGGGTTCAGTCTCGCAGCTCCTGCCGGCATCCTTTCTACAAAGCGGCCTGTCTCCTGCATCACTAGACGTGATGGTGAACACGGCTGAGCAGATAAAGAGCCACGTAGCTGCGGTTCTCCATCTGCTACATGTAGGTGACACATTAGAAAGCTTTGTCCCTGCGTTACGTACAGTACGACTTGTTTTAAGTTGCCCAAGTGGCAAAACACACACCCATCAATCGAACCTTGGCGTGCTGTAACACATCAGACTACTTCCTGCTTTGTCAATGATCATAAACATGCAGGTAGGTCCTATTTATCTCATCATACAATAGTTGGATGAAGAAAATGCATTCTGTATATGCTCAGCACAGAATGAAGTTCTAGCGATGGATCACTGAGTTTCAAGCACCACTGGATTAGCCGTCATTGAACACAGGCCCGTTTAGTTTAAAGGTCACTGGCTGATACACGAGTGCAGAGGTCCCGCCTAATAGCTGTAGAGCAAATGGAGCAGGTGACGGGGGTGCACGTACTGTATGTGGATCACCACAGATCCCTGGGAACTAGCGAACGCTCCACAGGTAGTTCCGATGTTCTTACAGGGAAGAACGCTCACCGTTGCACCCAGAACATCATCCAACTTTTAGGATGGAAATGAACGCCCATCGCCGAGGAAGGGTTCTACTTTTAGCCGGCGTGTGCACAGGCGAGATAAGATAATTTAACGGCCGGGTAAAGTGCTCTGCTTTTTAGGCTACATGTTTCTAAAAGGCTCAGCTGCTGCACAGAGCACCAGTATAATCCCTGGCATGTCCTTTTAAGTTTGTCCTCCCTGAGACTGTTTGTGTCGCTGGCTCTCTGGTAATCAGCTTCCTACCTGTAGTGCTGGACTTGAATGAATCTGCCACAGCAGGTCTCTGGGCACAATACGCACGGATACAATGGGATTTCAGGGCCCCAAACTACTGACTCACCCACAATTTGCACTGTTGAAATCCCATTGACTCACTTTCGTCCGCGGTAGGTGCTGCGGCACCGGCTTTCCGCTTTTGTGGCGTTGTCAAATCCCTGACACATCGCTGGGATTCATCTCCATTCGGTAGCCTCAGCAAAGGCGGGATGGACACGGGGATCAGGCCGCAGGAGGGACGAGACGAGACGAGCAATGAGAAAGTGCTGTTCAGAGATTTCTGCATCTGGAGCCTTCAAGCTGCTGAGGTAGTCGGTTAATCAGGTGTTTAGTCGTGACTGTATTTACCTGCAGCTGTGTCTTTCACACTCAGTCTGTGGAATGCTCTGACTTCGGCCGAGTTCCGCGCATCGATGCAGAGGCCGCTCGGTGGAGAAACACTTGTCATGCTGCCGTCCTGACCCCCGTTTTGAGTGTAACTGGCTGTGGGGGTAGCGGAGTGGAGAATTATTTGCCAGGGAAGAGGCGGCTTAGAATGAAATCCCCCTCCATCTTGACGCGTGTGGAAAACAAACGCAGTCTGGTTAAGCAAACCCATTAGCAACCACAGCGTTTGTCTGCTTGGAGGAAAGGCAGCACGAGGAGCGGCGCCCGTGCAAAAGCTTACACAGGATTAAAGTGTTTACCAAAACATCAAGGTCCTGTGCACTGACTTGACTGGAGCCCCTTAACTGCAGCGGTTCCCCTCCCATCCAAGAGCTCTGTTGATACAGCGCTAAGCTAACAGTCGCCACAAACTGTTAGCCAGGAAGGATGTAAACAAGGGCGGAGTCGGGTAAATAAGGATGGAATCATCTGTAATGGGCTCGTGCTGTTTATTCAAGGAGGCGACGGGTTCGGTTTCATTAACTGCGTGCACGCATTCATCTAACGGAAAGCCGCTCGGCGCGTCGCGCTTGGACGCTCGCGCTCGACTCGTCGCCGTTGATAGCGTCGCGACAGGCGCCGCATTCCCTGCAAAAAAGCGCCCGGGCTCAAACGAATGAGGCTCCTGTAGCTGATACGCGAAGACAAATGTGCCTCTCACATCTCCTTAAAGTCACCAGAGGCACAAATGAACCCCCGTGACCTCTTGTGGAACTCCTTCCCAAACGTGGTGTTTATCTGTCAAAGGAAGGCTGTTGGTTATGTGCATAACAAAAAGCATATAGACGTGTAATAAGCAGCAGCTCGTTAATTACCCCTCCACGCCCCCGTCTGATTAATTAGCACTAGTGCTGGGACTAAATACCACCTAATGTTGGTTATATATCACCCATGGTGCACCTCTCTCCCTGTTAGTGGCTGACGAATGGTTTATTTGCCTGAGAGAACATCCCACAGCCCTTTGGTGGCAGTGATCCTTCACTGACCTTTGACCCCTCCCCCCTCCCCTGACCCCTGGCTTGCTGTATTGTTATTGTATATTACTCTCCCTAAATGCAACTTACTTAAGCATGCATTAACCCAACTTACAGTGGAGGGACTGAAATCCAAAATGAGACCATGTCTGATTTTACCTCTCTGTCTCTGACGTACATCCAGATCGCACGCCCTGCCCTGTGTTTGATAATACTAACAAGAGAAATGTATCAAAGTAACTAATAATAAAGTCTTTATTATTAGTTAAGTGAAGGTGGTGACACTTTGCCTATAAACTGTCCCCCTCCCTCTTTGTCTGCCTCGGTGTGTGCTTTCTGGTTGTTCATCTGTGATAATGTGAGAAATCTGATGCCTTTTTTTCTTGCTTGCCAAATCTGTTTATAATTTTGTCTTTTTTGTACATATATGTAAATACACATATATGTGTGATCTCTGTTTCCTTCTGAAAAAAATGTTCCAATTTTAACTGCCAATTTGCTAAGAATCACTACTGCCAATGTTTTCATGTTTTACTTTCCCTAATTAGAATGAAGCTTCCTCTTTTCTCTATGAATTCATTGCTTCTTCCTAAAACGCTTTTCAAATTGGGTGTCAAAACCACGGCAGCTGCATTGGGAGCTCAAATTCATGTCCTCATAGAGAAAAAAGCGAAGCCACCTCCAAAGTGGACCCTCATCAGTATCTGTCAGAACTGTTTCTATGCTGATCTAATATTGTCCTGTTATTGAAGCTACCTCTTATTGAAATTTGGATTGGATCCACGAGCGACTCGATTAATTTTGTGCATGGCAAAGAAGTTGCAGCTTAGGGTTTGTAAAACTGTCAGTGTTGAGAGTGCTGTTCTCTTTTGTAGATGGGCATGTATATGCTCATTGTTTGTATATCCCCATCCCTTCCTTACAGCCAAAAGCTCTAATGCCGCCCGACCGCTTCGTGCCGCCTTTACATGGACATGGCAACTGATGTACACGTTCACCCCCATCTATGTCATTTCCTTCCTAGTATGTTCATAGGTCCCACCCCGTCTCACCCCCCCCCCCCTCGACCCCCTTTAGCTAGAGATCCTGAGATGTACAGTCATTCGTTTGTTCATTACCGATGAACAAGTTAAAGTTAAAAATAATTTTAAAAAAAGAAGACGAAGAAAAGAAAAGCAGTCGTCTAATCAGGCTGTAGATATTTATGGAGAGACTTATCTATCAAAGCAAGGATAATAGATATACAGTTTTCTTTTTCTACAAAATTAAAAGACTTTTAGAAAAACTAAAAAAAAAGAATATCTCCTGAACAGAATGGTGAAGATTATTTTTCATGTCATGATGTGTGGATGTATGTGTTGTTGCCTCCCTGTGCCATCCTGTCTAAAAAGAGAAATATATACTAAATAATCAGAAACTGTTAAAAAGAAACTAACCTATTGTCCAAAGGCATTCTTACACAACTTTCTTTTGTAAATTTTTTTTTCTTCCTGCCAAAATCATGCGGGCAATTTGTTGATGTAAGTTGACAAATCTGATGCTATGCTTTGTTCCTTTTGAAAACTGTTTCTTTCATTTTCTTCTTTGTAGGCTTTTATGATTTTCTGAGCTGACTTTGTTTTACTTCTTACTAATCCCTTTCTGGATAGCTCTATCTGTGGCTTTACTTTGTGAATGTTTCTACGATGTTTGCTCTAACTCTGAACTCTCTTTGCAATGCCTTTAATTATGATTTTCAGTATTCCTTTGTTTTGATTGTGTTCGTTTCCTTTATTGTTCCAAAAGGTTTGCATCTCTTTCTAGTGCCCTGTTTGTGAGCCTTTGCAATGTACAAACAAACCACTTTGGCAAGAGGATAAGGAGCTTCAATGAGCATCTGAATGTTTCGAGCTCTTTTTTGAACCATGGGATTAACCAGTAATACACAGGTTGTTTGAAAATAGACGCATATGGTCCTGATGAACGAGAGACCACAAGCTGTTACGATCAAGATTCGTCCGTAAGCGACGCAAACCAGCAAACATTCAGGTGCTGTTGAGCTGCCCGGTGACTTTGTGCCATTGTGGGAACTGTAGGGGTCAAAAGGCACGAGGCTGGGGGCCACTAGGGGAGCCCAGTGATGCGGAGGGGGGGGGTGTCATGACCACTTAGAAGCTGGGGGTCTTTGGCTGTGAGCTCCCTCGTTAGATCCGTGCGTGATGTCATCGGAGGCTGTCATTACAGCGTTCTGACTCAGCAGTATTTGTTCGCACGTGTAGGTTGAGTGGTGGTGGGTTAAAGAAAGCATCTCTTCAGCAGCAGCTACACTATGAAACATCTGAGAAACACTTTCTCATTTCAGCCTTGGTTAACTCGCTTTCGGCCCCACTGGCTCACACTCGAGTTGCAAACAAACGTTAATGCCCCGCGCTTGGTTTCATCCGCCGAGCGCATCTTTTAGCGCTCAGTCTATGAACAGCGTGATAAAGGGTTTGATAAATGCATCAAGCCTCTTAAAAAAAGCCCAGGCTGGTGATTTATGAGGAGAAATATACATAGGCGCACTTTCTGTAGGCACTCATGGAGGGTATGAGGAGCAGTGCAGCACAGAAGAGCAGGATGCTGCTCAGCAGTGGAGTCTAGTGCAGCGCTAACATGCAGGACGTGAAGGAGTTAACGTGAGCAGTCAGTTTCATGTGGCCCACCCTTGTGCATCCCTCAAAGCCTTTTGATGCAATGTATACTTTATTTATGGCTGTTGTTTTCTTTCAGTTTGGGTCTTGTTTTGTTCTGAGTTCCATTGTTTATGCACTGGTACAGTACTTTTCGGTTCTTTTCTCTCTTTGTTTCTCCTCAGTTCCTTTTCTCCCTTCGTTGAGCTTTGCTTTTTACGTTCTTCGGTTACCGGTTCCTTTGCTGTGTGCCTGCGTTGGGGCTTCGCTTGCCCCCCCGACTGACTGGTTTCTCTCTGTTTCCCTTTGCAGGAGGGGAGCTAGTGATCCCCGTGCTAGTCGAGGACCCCATAGACATCCCTTCTGTATCCACTCGTTCTCCCTTCATTCCCCTCCCCCCAACCCTCCGCCCCGTCCTCACCATTATTGAGACCACCAAAGAATCCTTGGCCATGGCCACTGAGGCGGGGGTACCTTGCTTGTCGGACCGAGGCAGCGATGATTGTGATGATGGTGATGGTGGTGATGATGGTGATGGTGATGATGATGATGATGGCATGGTGATTTCGGGGTTTGGCTCTGGCGAAGCTTTCGACTCTAGCCTGCCCCCGACTGACGATGAAGATTTTTACACCACCTTCTCCCTGGTAACAGATAAGATCTTGACCACATCGGCCTATGAAGGCGGCTACAAAGCCCTCGCGCCCAAGTGGGAGGCCAAGGACTTGAGGCCTAGCAAAGCCTCTGAGGCAGGTAGGACTACACCCACCTCGCCTCTGCCCGACCCCCGGGGCACGCCGGCGGCGGCGGTCCCCTCGGACACGCCCCCCAAGCTGCCCGCCGGGAAAATGAACAACCGCGAGGTAAAACCCCCGCAGCCGGACATAGTCCTGCTGCCGCTGCCCACGTCCGTGGATCTGGACGGCACCAAGCCGCGGGGCCCCTTCATCACCTCGCCCATGCTGCGCACGGTGCCCGCCGCCCTGCCCACCGTGCCGGGCGTGGTGCGGCGGGTGCCCCCCGGGGCCTCGGAGGTGGTCCGGGAGTCCAGCAGCACCACGGGCATGGTGGTGGGCATCGTCTCGGCCGCCGCCCTCTGCATCCTCATCCTCCTCTACGCCATGTACAAGTACAGGAACAGGGACGAGGGCTCCTACCAGGTGGACGAGACGCGCAACTACATCAGCAACTCGGCGCAAACCAACGGCGCCGTGGTGAAGGATAAAGTGCCCAGTGGCGGCGCCAAAGGCAGCGCGGGTAGCAAGAGACCGAAAGACAAGGACAAGGAGTACTATGTATAGAAGTCAAGTCATTTCCCAACGTCTAAAAAATGAAACTGTTTGGAGAAACATTTTGACAGTACCATATTGGCAACTGTGATTGAAAAATGATCCAGTCTCTTGAGAACTCAAGACTTAGTGAGTCACTGACACACTGACTAAAGACCTTGGCTTATGGAAGCACACTTACTATTGTAAGCATTACAGAGAGACAATGCAGTTGGACTTCGCCGGGACTCAGCGAGGACCTTTTTGACGAGTCCCGGCCGGAGACGCTCAGCTGCGTGAACAACACCACCACGACACGCACCCGGCCCCGAGTGTCTGTCGGGAGGCGCGTGGTCCGACCTTGTCCATTGTAACCCTGTAAAATACGATCACTGTCATTTCGGCCATTCTGAGCATGCATGTGAGGTGTATGTGACGTGGTGCTGGCATCTGTGTAAGTGAGGGACCTCAAGAAACTATGATTGTCGGGCAAGTTGGAAGTCAGAAAATGATTTCGCATTGAGCAGTTTCATTCAATGTAGCTGTCATGGATGCGATATGAGGTAAAGTATATGTGTACTTACTGTTTGTTTAGTTTCTGTTTTTGTTTGTTTTTTTATTTATTCGTTGAATTCAGGCCTTTTATTTTGAAGGATGATGTCCAGTCGGGCTTGATTAGGCCACGCTCAGTGTCCGCTCAGCAGGATGTGATACAGTAATGTATCTCAATATTTTTCTCCCCCCTCCCTCGTGTCTCTCTTAAGGATTGGAGTATCCGAGTCTTAGACGGTGTCCAAGCGTGCAAAAGTGGCTCCGCCAGGCAAATTGCACAATATATTGTTATTTTTCAGAAATTCGACCCTCTGACAGCATTTTCCTTTTGTTTCATTTCAGGTTGTCAGGGTTTTTTTTTTTTGTTTTTCACATGTCATGGGATGCTGCGGTAAAATGCATAACAATTTGCATCTGGTGGATATTTAATTGTAATCTTAAAATGAAAAAAACAACAACAACCACAAGCTAAAGACTTACTCCAGTGTGAACAAGTGTGATTCTATCTGTGTCACAGACGACTGTGTCAAAAACAGCAAATATGTTTACATATTTTATTACATCATAGCCGTTGTGCTTTGCAGGTCAATATTGTACAGACGATTCAAGGTTCTGTTCAATTTTCTAAATCCTCTTCTTGTATAGACAGACCGTTTGATTAGACTTTTCTGCTGTAGCAACATGACAACAAGAACCGTTTGTATTCTTTTGCCGGGAACTGGAGATAAAGGAAAACGATAAGCACAGGAGCATTTGTTGAGGCGGGAGCAAATGTTGTTAGATTAGACGTCTGGTCTCTCTAGATGCTGTTTCTCTTCAGTCGCATGAATATTTGACCACGGGAAGCTGTCAGTCGAACAGGAAGCACCTCCCTCAGATCTTGTATTAGAGACCCCTTCATGTTCTGGAATTACTTTCATCATGTTATTTATTTTTTTATTGGAAATTTAAAAAACAGAACAACAGAATAAATACGGACTGTGATGGATTTGGAGATCTGTTGCTAGCACCTTACTGACTTACTGGTGGGTTCTTTTGTTTCTCCTCCTTTTTTGTAAACCGTGATGTCAGTGTTCTCGTCTGCTCGTCTCTTTGCTTTTTGATTGTTTTTTCCGTTATCGTGTAGCTTTATTTCACGTCTCATTTTTATGACATCATCTTCCGGCAATGTGTTGTTTTTTTTTATGTTTATTATTTAGTGCTGAAGTTATTTCATCCTCCATCCATGCAGAATCAGTGTATGTTCACTTTGATTTTTTGTGTTGGTACTTGGCTCTTTTCAACCGGTTATTTATTACTGTCGTATGCTCTTTGACTCCAAACAATTCCCAGAAATAAAAAAAATGTTGTTCCCAAACTTTTTTTGGGCGTTGTTCAGCAGGAGGCCGTCACTCAACCATCTCCTCGACGCTGCGAGGAGATAGATTCCATTAACGGCGAAGACTATTCACCGAAGCCACGATTTCTTATCCATTCGCTATCACTTCAGTGATTTTCCTTTTATACCAAAAAGTGGTATCATTTCCATTCAGATGAAGTCCGGCGAAGAGTAGCACAACACTATCATTTACCTATAGACGATTATGCAAATTCACACACTGTTCATTGGTGCAACAAGAGGAAAGAGAAGCGAGAGGAGAGAGCGGTTATTAGAGCGTCCGGAGTCTTCACGGCAGCAGGGGAGCGGCTCTGGGGTTCTTGAGTCGGGCTTTTGTGAAAGTGCAAGGCCAAATGGAATTCTCCGCCACCATACGGCTGCACATGAGGCGGCAGCGCCCGCTTTCCCGGCTCGTTTTTACGCCGTCCATATTTCGCGCAAATGGGCCTTCTCACGGCCGGTCATTAGCTGCAATAGCCCATTGATGTAGGATATCAGTAGTGAGTAGAACCAGCGCACAATGACTACATATTAACTCATTCATTCTGCCACAGGCAGTCGGAACAAGGAGGCCAGTAGGGATTCGTTCCACTGAGGGACTTTTTACATTTTTCACCAAGAACGTGTGGGAATTTGTTCTGTATAAGTCAACACAATAGAAAGTGAAGGCTGCCTTATTTGCTTTAAGAAGCAATGACATTTAATCCACGCATTTTAAAGCAAGAAAAAGGAAAAATGAGGAAAGCAGTAGCTACATACATGTAGGCAGTGGAAACAATGAGCTTAGCAGCGATGGGAGGGTTTTAGCTCTGTTTGTTTCCTTAACTTTCTTTGTTTTCTGCCACTGTTTTTTAGCCAAATAATGTGGATAAGTGGAAAGTTTTAAAAGATTTTAGCTCTGCTTTACATCTATTAAGTATTTCAGAGAAAATCAGGCATTTTCAGGAATGTGAAGCTGCCGTTTGTCATTGCTGGTTAGTTGTTTTTTTTTAAATCCGACTGCCCTTTTTTTTTTTTTTTTTGAAAGCGCTCAGTATTTATCTGGCTATTGTAAATTGTGCCTGAAGTCACACCGTGTGATGGAACTTCTCTAACGATCGCTCCAACGTCAGACCTGATTTACAATCGGGGGGCATCTGTCAGAGACACTTAGTTTAATTCACCTAAAAATATGAATCGGTAAGAAGGGCAACAACCAGGCAGCACCAAAGCTCTAAAATACAACTACCCTCTGCAAATTTCATGACACTGCCATAAAAAATAAATGTCCTTCTCTGTGATCCATGAGACAAAGATTAAATTTAGAGAGAAATTCTTTGGAGACCTAATTGTGGCAATAAAACAAAGAACCATCAGGGAAGATAAATGCAGCATAACACGACGCTGAACAGCAGAATATTTCTCCCAATAGCAAAATAAATAAATGTGATTAAAAGGCCGATTGTCATTAAGTTCCCAAATAGAACCCGTGTGGTGCTGAGTCGGCCTAAAACGTCTCCTGCAAAACGCTGCGAGGCGACTGTGAGGTATCGCCGTCCTCCCAGCCATTAGTCACATTCACATCCACACCAGCAGGGTGCCTGCACAGGAAGCGCGTCCACTTGATATGCACAAGCCATTCGCTCGCACAGTTGTCGGCTGACAAAGTTTATTGATTAGATTTTATGTGTGGCAGCGACTTTTCCTTTTAGTCAAATTAGGAGAAGTAGATTACATCAGTCCCACTGATGTCGGCTGGATAATTCATATCTTAATTGACAGGAAAACAATTTACATCTGCTAATGGCTTTTCTGTGTGCATTTGGCTGCATTCGCTCCAGTATAGAGTCTGTGGAAACCTGAGCCGGCTGCATTTAAAGGCTGACAGTTGACCTTCCATAGAGTTTAACTAACGAGCTGCTTAATCACGCTTAAAGGCTTTATGGCACCGTTTTCTTCCCAAATAAACGTTGCCTCCATCCAGCTACAGCCTGTTTGTGTTGCTCCCGACACTGAATGCTGTAAATCGCCTCTCCTCATTGTAGATGGCACGTTGTGGGTGCAGCGGCGATCGCGCATCCCGGTGGAGCATCAGTGGGGAGAGTCAGGTGTGAGCGGGCGAGCGAGCCTCGCTCACTCCCTCTCATTCTTCCGCTCCAAAGCTTTTAGTTAGCTCCTCGGCTCTAATTAACTGCCAAGATATGAATGCGCTAATCTGAGCTCTAAATCTTCACTTCTACTGACAAAACCTTTTACAGGCTGTCACAGCTGCATGATAAACAGCGGGGCTGGTGTCTGGCTCAGTGGCCAGACTGCCATCTAGGGACCAGGTCTGGCAGCTCACCACGTTAGCGCATGTGTCGGCTGCATCACAGCATGTGCACTAAAAGGTAAATATGCACAAATGTAATGCATTATATGTTGTATTTTAATATTATACAGTATTTCTGGCATCAGAGTCATTTCACCACAGGTGGATAATCAGTCAGAGCTGCCGTATGCAGGAGCAGAAGGCGGCAGGAAGTGGTTCCTGTTGCTGTGCTGTCAGCGGCATCAACAGGCCTGTGAGGGATCAGGCAGAGCGAGCGTGATGCAGGCGGCGTGTGCATGAGTACGCGGCTGCACAATTACACCGAATGTCTCTGTCTCCATCTGTATGTGTCAGTGGGTGATGTTCAGAGCGGCGTGAGCGTGCGTGTCTGTGTGTGTTGTACCTGCTACCCAGGGAGACGGGCCTCCCATCCAAGCCTGACAGTGTGATTGGATCCGGGGAGAATCCCAATGAAGCAGTGAGCACCTCGGCGGCAGCCCGGCGCCGCTCAGGCCAGGAGGAGAGCGAGGCGAGATGGGGAAAAGGTGCATGAACTGCAGACCGGTCCAGCTGCTGTGAAGGTGACTGCAGCAAAGCAGGGGTGGAGAACACACAAACCACAGCACCAGGAGGCTTGAGCCCACAGTCCTTGTTAAATTCTTGGCAAATAAGGTCAAGGTTCACATTCAATTACCTGCATTACATTATTTAAAGCTAAGATGAAGCCAAATAATAGTGGGTCACAACGGGTCACTTACTTAATAAGGCGACTTGAAATGACTTCTACAGCCTCGTCAACTGACCCCGCGTAATCTATTCATTAAATTATGAAGGGAAACTCAACTCTCATATCACATCTTGTTCCATTATTTCTTTCACCTACTAGTAATAATACAGATTTACCCATTCATGCGTTTAATTAAATTAAACACTTTGTGCACTAATCTGAACACAGTTTACATAAAGGTGAGTTATCTGCGCCGCTATGAAGCCATGTAGGGATGAGATAAAGCCGCCTTTAATATTTATTGTGCATATCGGTGATCTGGCTGCGAATGCAATTCAGGTTATTACAGCATCAGTGCTTCAGAGAACAAACTTCTAACTCCGTGCGTTGGTTAGAAGTTGGCGTTCGCTGCCGACCTCGTTCACGCTACAACCGCTATTATTTCAAGTAAGCATTAATGTCCGTGCAGCTGTAATTGGCCCGGCTTAATTGAAACGCGGCGCTTATTCCATGATGTGAACCGGTTTTTCTTGTTCCTGTCGGGTTCCCATCGTGCAGCACGTTGTAGAATCCAGCTCGGAGAATCAGTGCACTATGAGAAAAGTACAATAAGCTAATTGGAACTGTACACGGGGGGGGGGGGGGGGGTCACAGAGAGCGCAGAGCAGGCTGTGGCAGGTGAGAGTCAGCGTCGCTCTCCTCCATCTGCACACATTCCTGCCATGCAGCCAGTGGTAAATGGGAAATAAGTGGCAGTTAATATGGGGCCGGGTCGCAGCGGTCGCCGTCTGCTCGCCGTGAGGTCACGCGGGCACACGCCGTGACATTTAGCACAGGCCGCTCGCGAGCGATGACACTGGAGCGCGAGGCGCCATCAGCGGCTAAATGGCCGCCGCTCCGCGCCTGCCTGCCATCAAACATGGAAATCACCCCCGCGACCGCTGCATACTTCACTTCCGCTTCGTCTTGTTTTAAAACGGGTTATAAATACGAATGGCTCCACAACAGTTGCAGGGCGAAACGGCGGGTTTTTATCTCCGCTCGGGAGAAAATGAGCCTCGACCGCCGCAGACCCGCTCAGTCTCAGCCTCCGGGCTCAGGCCGAGCACGGCCGCCTGATTGAATGGGTTTGTAATGCAAGCCAAATAGGTTTGTTCTAATGGGAATGAGCCCCGGCGACGGCTGCAGAGGCTCAGCCCAGCGCCGCTCTCACACGGCGGCGTCTTTAAAAGGGGTCATTTTCACCGAGCCGTAGATTCTGGACGTAACCGCATTCACGGAGACGTTTGTTTGTTCTCGTTGCTTTGTTACAACAGTATAAACCAGAGTATTTACTCCAAGACAGACCTCCTTGCCGTGAGCAAGGCTTAAGCAAGACACTGACCACATGCTGAATAGCTGCAGGTTAGTGTCTGGGTTACAAAGTCAAAAGGTGAAGACAGAATAATTAGACCCCACAAAAACTGTGGAAAACCTGCCTGAAGTTGTGTCATATTTATTCTGCACAAAAAGGCTAATTACATGTGGATGCTTCCCTGAGATGAAGCCATAAAGCAGAGAATCTAAGCGGGAAGTGCGGTTTTTACACAGAGAAACAAACCTGGATGTTCAGAAATCTCTGTCTTATTGAGAATCTGTGGCAGAAGCTCAAGGTTAATGTCGATGCTTGAAAACAGTCAAACGTGAATAAGCTGAAATCCCTCGAGGGACACGTTGTAGCAGGTTGAATCAACATAGCTGCTCTCGTGCATATTCATTTGTCCGAGAGCTGAAAATGTTTGGCCTTGATTCTTCTCTGGTTTTGATTAACACCATTATGGTTTGTATTTAGTGAGACTTTTTAACGATATTATACTCGTACTACATCTAGTCAGTGATCAGTTTCTTTCTACACCACCGCCACCAGAGCAGCCGTGACGTCAGAGCATCATCGTGCTGATGAAGGCTGTGGGATGCGGGCGAAAACTTCACAGGCTCCAGGAAAACCGATTGTGTGTTGGGAATTATTTTCCGGTTCTTTTCAAGGTCAGTGTGAACTTTCTTGCTCTGAATAATCCATAGAAGAAAAGCAGTGGATGATACAAAGGCAACACTCTTTTCTGTGGATTATACAAAGTAACTAGGACACTTTTCTGAAAGGTTAATGCTGTGGCGGGGCAGCTGAAAAAACATGAGCAAACTAAAACTGGTGTTTTGAAAATAAGTGATTAAATACTAACCGGGGACATTTTTTGGTTTATTATTCGTTTTTTAGAGCTAATATCTGGCAAATCTTTAGAATAATGGCATGTGCAAACGTGACATGACAGGAAGAACCAGGGCCGATTCCTCGTTAGTCACAATGTGACACAGCTAATGAATGTAGAAAGCGCTGCGGTTGCTAATAACAACGCTTTGGGTTCTGTGATGGAATTAATTGTTTCTGATTGAGTTTAGCCCATCTCCTGCATGGAGACGCTGCCAGACCATCTTGACTGACTTCAGGTCAGGCAGATACCGTGTGTGTTAAGTTCCTCATGCATGTGCAAATGCAGATTACTGTGGAAGACTGTATTTTACTCTGCTGGATCGCAGACATAAACACGTACCAGCGACGAGCTCTGAATTTATTCATTACCATCTCTCAACCTGACAAAGTGGAGTAAAGCTGGACTAATGATGGGGCAGAATGTAAATGGGTAAACTAGTCTGCTGGGAGCAGCAGGGCTGATCTATGAGTTTGCATGTGTTTTGCAACTTAATATAGCTTAGATAAGCAGGCACTTTCCCAGGGATGTAGTACAATATAAAGAAGCACATTAGGGAGCTGGGATTGTCTGTGACTGCCAACTGTGATTTATTTAGGGAAATGTGAAAACATCAATATTGTGATGAATGAGCAGGGGAGATTGCTCATCATCTGCAAATTTAAGTCTGAGCACAAGTTTGATGTGTTTTGGGGAATAAATATTGCTAAAACTAGCTGCTCTCATCTGACGGGGGTTGAAGCAGAATGGGTCTTATATGATCCATTTTATCCTGTAACAGCCCACTGTACAGAAACAGGAGCCCTCTGTAGTAGAGGACGTGTGGGTTTTTTGTTTTTATACTGTGCTACTCAAGTGAAAGATGATTGCAGTAACTCGCACTTAATGTGAGTGGAGTAATTAATACAATCAGCCTCTAGAGTGTCTAATACTATATAGCTATAAAGCGACCGTGAGCATATAATGTGGAGTCCTTCCCAAGCAAAGCCTGAATTAAATAGAAATATAGTTTTTATTTTTTAGTTTGACGTGCAGAGACTGATAAAAATCAGTATAACCAATACATAAAAATAAAGTACAGTAATTTAGTAACAAGTTTAATAAATGAAAGTTATTTCATTGTTGAGGTTTAATTTCAGGTGTTAGTTTGTTAGTTTTCACTGGTTTGTTTTTTTAGCTTTAGGCACCAAGAATATAGAATTGTGTAATGTAGATCCATTATCCATTATCATGTAAACAAACTATCTTTAAATTTTAAATTCAAACCCTTTGATTTTACAAAAAAAACAACAACATAAAAGCAAACAAATACTCTCTGCTGCTTCAATAATTAGAAAACAACTGGTAAATATTACCAAAACTGTAAAATACATAACAAAAAATAATTATAAACTAAATCAAATAGGAATATACAAAATAACACACATATATAGTTTAGTACATAGTTTAGTATGATGTAACAAATATGCCATACTGTAGTACTGTATGTGCAAATTAGGCCATAGTTTAGGTTGTCCTTCAAATGATAGGTGATATGAGCAAACATGATAGTATGTCCTCTAAATTATGCCACAGTAGAGTAAGATGTGAAAAATAGGTCATAGTAGCTGGAGCCTCTTGAAATGAAGAGGGACTGAAGTGTTCTTGTAAAACCAGGCAGGCATTTAGCTGCATGGGGATTTATTCAGTGTATACATTTTCTTCATATTTTATAGAACATAGTCATCTTTTTATAAATATACACAGTCATGCCCAAAACAAAAAGTGATAAATTGCTCAGTACATTAAAAGTGATGGTGAGACATACAAAGAGCTGCCACAAAGTCATGATGAAGCACCTTTAAAGTGTGTTTGTAAAAAAATAACTGCATTGTGTTCCAAAGGCACCAGTTTGTGTGGAGTCACTTTACACACCGGTCATGATGAAACTATTTTTTAAACAGCTGTTGAGCTGTTAAAAGGAAAACTTTACTGAGTTTCAGCTTGTTGTAGGTAGGGGAGTAAATGTAAGTACCACACTTACTTAACAATGACAGACAGATGAAAGTTCATTACCATTTGTTTACTGGCACCCACTAAACCAGAACCATATAGGAAGCAGGTTCACAATTGAAGTTGCATATCAAAATGTTGGAGCATTGGCAAGAAGTGTAAAAGTAAAGCATTTACTGTCCACATTAAAATACATTCAACTCAGGTTCATATGAATAGCTTAAACACTTACAGTACAGTAAACACACCTTCACAGTGTATAAGCTCATGAGTTCTCCTTCAAAGTGTTTACCAAACCTAATCTGTTTCACCCTTCTGCTCTCAAACAACTTTATTATTGCTTCTGAGGTGTTGAGGAAGTGTTTAGTGCAAGGCCTCCTATTACGGTAGAGTTGTTTTGTGGATGGGAACCAGCCAGGTAGCATCAGCTGGAGTGTGTGTGTACATATTTTTCCATAAACCATGTTTTTGCTATCAAGGTGAGGACAACGTGGGGACACTTGGAAGGTCCCCACCAGTCCAAAGGCTTGTTTGAGGGTCAAGATGTGATTTTAGGGCCGAGGTTACAATTGAGTTTTGGTTCGGATTAGAGCAAAGGTGAGACGTCTGCCTTTAGTTGTGATGGTTAGGGTTCAAGTAAAGGACTATGGAAAGCATTATGTGCGGGTGTAGATTGAGATAAAGGTTCACTTGAGGGTTGAGCTAATCTTCGAAATGTTTGGCCCCGTTCACTGCAGAGTCATCCAAGTCTGAGCTGGTCATATGTTTGAGAGGAGCTGCTGAAATTGACAGGAGAAAAAAATGGTTACACCCTCAGGCTAATAAATATTATGTCTTACTAGTAAAGTAACCCTGAAAACGTGTATTTATTCTCTTGTATATTAATATTAGTGTTAAACAGTCATCAAAGGTCTTGGGGGTAAAGCAGACAAGTGTCACACAAGGTACTCTCTTCAAACTCTGCCAAATATCTATAAGCCGCTTAGGGAAGTGCTACAAGTGATTCTGGCTGTGAGCCACTGGCCATGATACACTTACGTCCAAAGCGCTGATGGAAAGTTCCAGCCCTTGGTGCTCACTGAACTTCTATGCTTGTAGCTATTTATGTGGTCGCACCAATCATCTTCTGATGCCTACTTCCACCAAGATGTTATAAATCTAAAAATGATTTCTAATCCTTAGCAACTCACCATAGTATAATATGTTTATTAAATGCCTCAATATGCCTTTGAGTGTGGTGTGAATTCTTCTTCTTTGGTTTTAACTGTGTACAGTACTATATGTGTAAATACTCACACAGTGCGTCTGATCTCAGGGAGCTGCTTAGGAATGTGCTATGGCCATTGATGGAAGAGGACAGAGCAGCCAGTTTCAGAGTCCTGGATGTGGCGTCCAGCTTCTCATCCTGTAAGACACAGATGCATGTGTAAAAGTGAAGTCCACAGCCGTGATGAAACTGCAAAGCATCTGACACAGAAAAAAGGAGCAGAAGGTTTTGTACTACAGTGTGCACAGCCTGAGGGCTGTCTGACATTCAGTGTGTGATGTGATCATGGAAACACTCTTATTATCAATAAAATAAATAAGCAAATGTCTGCACCTTAATCTACTTGTATGTGTATATAGGTATTTAACAGCACTGTAACAAACTTCGATTGACCTCAAACAGTGTATTTGGACGTTTCAAATGATAAATTATTTTCCGAGTCCCTCCACGAACGGTGTAGGATAAAAGCTCCTCTTACAGACACGCTATTAGAATCGCATGCCCACATGGCTCTGCCCAAACGGACGTCCTGCTGCACGGTTCACCAAGTCACTGCTGGGCTTCAAACACATTACGGCTTTCTTTTATCCTGACCGTGCACATGTCCGGTAACGGCAGCACAACCATTGACCCAAAAAATAATCCTTTCTGAATGACGCTTTAGAAACCGCCGCTTCAAGCGGGGGACAGCTATTACAGCACGTGTGTAAAGGCTCTGTCGGCATCGCTAACTCAGATCTAGCAGAACAATTGTAAAGATATTCTATCCATCTGATTTTTTCTTTTTTTTGTAAATAAACCCTGGGTGGCCAGCAGCTATTAAGTTAATGCAATCACCACTTAGCCCTCAACACGGGAGTCATTTGGCAAACCAATGGGGCATTCTGGTAGATTAAACCATTTAAGAAAGTGACTCCATGGCCGTTCAGTGGAGGCTACGTACAGCTGATGGCTATCAGCTGTCAACAACGTCTTGATGGTTCCCCTGACTCCTTTAAAGTACAAAAGACGACTGGAGCAATTAAGAGTGAGTGGCAAAATGCGGGTTTATGTTTCGGTCTACATTTGCCATTGCTTGAGCTGGTTCCACTATGTCCATTCATGATGCATTACTGGTATGTAAAATTATTCATGTATTCATACAAGTTGCAAATTAGACGCAGTGCACACACTGGCACCTGTGTGGGCGAGCTAGACACATAAAGGGCTCTCAAAGTTAGCTATCCTTATACAAATGGCTGTTGTTTGAACAAAGCAGTGCAATTAGTGATTGAAATAGAAATAGTGTGGGTTGTTGTTTGGGACTACAGGCTCTTGTAAGACATTATAAAGCTCATTTTTATGGAGTATAGAGTTGCAAATGTCTGCGTGTGTGTCCTACCCGGTACTCTTGGATTCTGCGTTTGGACTCGTCCAGCTGGTGCTGCAGATCCCAGACAATCTCTTTGTATTTGGTGTAGCGCTGCTCTACAATCTCCCTCTGCCGCTGGGACTCCTGGAGGCGCAAAACAAGAGGTAGTGTCATCAAATAAAGAGAAAGAGAAAAATAAAGTTGATAATAAAACATGTCATCCACTGTGCTCCAATTTACTATTGAAAACTTGTTAAACCCACCTCCAAGTCTCTAAAGTTCTCCATCAGACACAGTTTCTCTGGAATGGACTCCAGGTGATCCAGGGCGACTCTTGTGTTCTGGAGAGCAGAGCACAAAAAATCCAGGTCATTTACATATTGGAGAATGGAAAATTATGCTGCAATTGTAGAGCGCCTTTCTACCTAGTGGTACTCGCTTTAACACGAACCACCGACCACAGCTCTACCTCATGATCCCCTGCTGCCCTACAGTATGTATCATGAAACATGACCAGAGGTGAAAGGAATCAGAGAAATCAATAGGCGTTTGCGCTCCAATTATAAAAATATTAAACATCCTAAATCAATAAAACATTTAGCTACTGAGTGAGAAAAGATAGATTATACATTCATGTCTAAAAATTAATTGGTCAAAACTAACTCACTCACTCACCACTGAAGGCATTTACATGCAAAGCACCAAACTGCAACACAGTAAACAGGAAATTTACAGGGGTAAATCCTGGGCAGTCGCTCCCTTTATTTCCCTAATTATCCTCCTCTTAGCATCGCATCTCATTTTAAAACCAAGGAAAAGAGATGAACAAAAATGACGCGAGGATGGACTAATCAAAACACATTTAGTGAAGTGAGGCGATGTACCCAGTCAAGGGTCATCAGAGGCAGTGATTACTAATGACGGCTACGCAGCTGGAAAAGCTGTTTGTGGGCTTCAAACTGTTCGGGAGCGGCTGCTGATGCCTTTGTGGATAATGGTACAATATGTACTTGTCAAGAAAGCTACACAGCTGATGCTATTAGCGCTGGACGTGCCATTTATGGCCAATATTAGACTTGTGTGAAGTGACTGTCCCCTGAAGTCAGACTGGTGATCAACGCATACACATGTGTACCACCGCTAGTGTACTTAAAACACCACGTGTGTTCAAGCCCACATTCAAGGAGAACATGCTCAATTTGAGATTTAATTGAGGACTTTTTGGGCACAATCTGAAATCACTACTGTGGCCGATTGCAATTCATCCCGTCACTGTATGTCTCAATAGCCTCCCTGGTCCCATTCACATGGTGCATTTAAGCATCAAAAGAACTGGTGGTTACAGGGCATCATGCTGATTGCCTCGCTGAATGGCTCACTGATCTACAAGCAGGGCCCGCTGGACGATCCTCCACCACACACGGAGGCTACGCGGAGGACGGGTCGATGCTGTTTTGTTGTGGTAAGCAGAAATAATTCTACTTGATGACAGTGGGAGGTATTTCCTTTTGGTTCTTAACAGCTAATTAAAGGTCGAGGTGACCAAGCGTGCCACATAACTGTGATGGATGGACGGCGTATGTTACACAGCTCCATTTATTGTTTGTCCAAGAGCGTAAAAAAAGCGCTCGGGTCAATATAACCTTTCAGAAATTTCAGGCTGACATCAGATATCTGATTAAGGACGTTAGTGGCAGACGTTAACAGTTTGAAGGCTGAGTTCAATACTGTAATGTCATTACAGCGTGGTTCTTAACCCCATCAGCATGACTTATGATGATTAACACAGCACTGAGCCTTGACTAAAGCAATCATGTGTTAGCCCCAACAGGATGCGAAACAAACACAGCCTCAAGTGAACACGTCTGAATCAAATCATGCAACTCAACAACATCTAATTTAAACAAGTTCCTAGCTCCAGGTTTATAATTTGTATTATTATTTTTTGTAACGTTCTGCATTTATAGTGATTAGTACGTGAATCATACAATGTTTCTTACCATCTCGAGATCCAAAACACGATCCTGTGCAGACACACAAACAAGCAGCGTTACTCTTTGTGGACACGGAAGAGAACCAATGTTAAAGTAAAGCCTAAAACAAACAAATTGGTCCAAAATTTGCATTGACCAGTGAGTCCAGGTAAATGCACAAAATGGTGGATTAGAAAAAAGAAAAATCTGGTGTGTGTGTGTGTACTTGCATCAAAATGAGAACCAAAAAGGCCTGTTTGAGGGTTTAGATGTGATTTTAGGGCTGAGGCTACAAGTAAGTAAGTTTAGTTGTAATGGTCAGGGTTAAGGTAAAGGGCTTGAGAAGGCATAAGGTCAATGGAGGTCCTCACTTCCATGGAAGTACAAGGATGTGTGTGTGTGGCCAGAAATGAAGAGAGGCTTCCGACAAGTGGGTAACAAGAGAAGGGAATGCAAAGGCTAGGGGGAGTCTGTAGCACATGGCCGGCTCCTTATCACACACACTGACACACACACACAAAGACGAACCACTCTCGCTGCTCATCCAGCTCCTGACTGATGTTCCCTCTCTAACGATGCATAAGTGATGCTATGCCTCTTATCTGCCACTCAAACGCACACCTGCTCTTTCCCGCTACCGGCTGCCTCTCCCTCTCCGCCTTTAATGTGTTGATGGTTTGTAGCAATTGTACCTTCTTCTCCTAAGCCCACAACTTAGTTCATGCCTTTCATGTCCCTCCACTCTATCCGCCGTTCCCTTCTGCGTCTCTCTCTCTCCTCATCCTTCATAATTAAAAGCTCGGCTGGGTCTGAGAGGGCTGATTAATTGCACGCGAGCGCTGGCAGGTGCCATCCTGCAGCCACAGATGGGACCCCAGCATCCAGCGCGCACACAGAGGCATGGACACATTTCGAAACGATTGCTTAGCAGACGTTTTGGGCGCTGCGTGTGTGCACGTGTTTGGATGTTTAATAGCGTGCCACTGGGGGAGTCCACAGCAGACTAGGTGAGTCGGTGGCCTGCCAAGCGTCGATGCTGCAGTACTGAAAGACGGAGACAAGGCCTCTGGTGGCTTTTAAACTCCACGGCCTTGTGTCTGCAGTAATTAGCAACTTGTTCAAGCAAGGCTGCGAGGACCCGTCAGGCCCACGGCTGTGCGCTGGTGTTTGCAGCCCCGCACTACAGAATTCACATGACTGCAGCCCAGCAGTTACTGACCTGAAGGCTCCTCATTTCTTCCTCCTTTCTCCGACTTCTCTCCAACAGCTCTGAGATATGAAATAAAAGACATCATGTAAGGAAGTACTGCATCCTGTTAGGATAGCACAATGGGATGATATGCAAAACCAGACAATAAAGCTAACAAAGGTTTCTTTGACACTATGTCCATCAGGAAATATTTTACCTCAATGATGAATGATGACTTATGACTAGTCACCATTAAGACAAATATACACTAAATTCCTCCTGCTTTGCTGCTACTTACAGTTGCACTGACCGATCAAACAAGAACACTTTAAACTGCTCTCTATCTAAAAAAATCTGAATGAAGCCATATTGCAGGATTTCGGGTGCAAGAGGCAGCAAAGTGGCCTCAAGGCGTGGCTGAGCCTGTGTTTTCAATATATGACTTACTGTTCCTGGTACGGACTGATCCACAGGCTTGAAAAGTTTCACATTGAACCAAACAACAGAACACTAACACTTCAGTGGCTTGTTTTTTATGATTGCAAGCACACTGCAGCCAACTATTATTGTGGTTTTATGTCAGTAGTGCTGTAGGTCATGGCATGAAAACTTTCATGAAATCCTCAGTGCCTATTCCAACTAAGTACTGCTGCAGGTGTTGTGCAGTCTGGATCTAGACGCCTGGATGCTATCTTTGATTCCACCCTTTATTGATACAGTATGTCCAAGTAGTTTAACCACTGTTCCTTCAACTGTTACTTTTCAGCCCAATTAAACAACCACTGAACAGTGATCAGCATCAACTTCACAGTTGTCTAACAGTGTGGTGGACAGCAGTCAGCTCTGGGATTCTGACCAGTCTATACAGTATCTCACACACCAGTAGCTGGATGCAATGGGTGTTTTAACAGGTCCAACTCATCCTAAACAAGTTCCCTACCAAACAACCTCATTTAGAATGGGTGATTGCAGACGCCAGGATTAGTTCTAAACAGACCATAATAACACTATGTGGTTTAATAGCAAAAGAGTAAGGAAAATCAGTTATGATTACGTAATATTGCAAATTGCATATTCATGTAGAGAATTGCAAGTCTGTGCAAGAAAAACAGATTTACTGAGCAGCCACAGACTGAAAAGACATATTGAGAACTCAGGTGATGAAATTCTAATTCATTCCTTCATTTCAAATAAACAGATCCTGTAGCTGTTGTGACACAGAGATTAGTCTCGGGTCTATTTACCACAGAGAGCATACCAATGCTTGAGACTGGCAAGGCTACTTCTGTCAAATGGCTGAGGATGAGTAGAACAGTAATAACGACAGCAGGGCCTGGAGATGAGGGTTGTATCATCACAATGCTTATCTGTGTGCTGCACAGGGATGATTGTCTCTATTTAGGTCTTCTACCCCCCGGACAGTGTCCTACTATGACTCTCTAAGGTCCTGTGAGTCTTTTAACTGTGTTAACTGTCTCTCTCTCTCTCCCGGTTAATGGAACACAAATTAGGCCCATTTCCCTGTATTGTTCAGATGAAGCACTAAAAACAAGTTGTTCTTCCTCTGGCAGTTCCAGCTCATTAGGAGGAATGCAGTCAAAAATTGGATGGGAGAATGGGAAAAAAAAGTCCATTCTGCATATAAGTCTCAAAGTTCACACACATTAAAATGCCTTCTTAAACATTTGTAATCATAAACAGACCAAACAGTCTGTAAAAAAAATATTCCAGCACACACTCTGACGCAGGCCGCCATTTTCACAAGCATCCATTAAAAGACGGCGCACAATTCCACTCTAAATAAAAAGCCTTCAGTAACACAAAGGCACTGAATCAGTTATTGCTCTTAATGACAGTGTGATTAAATGTAAATGAGAGCGGAAGAAAACAGGAAGTTCGAGTATCACTAGGGTGCATTAATCAAAAGACACGGTCAAAGAATGACTGCATTTTCATTAAGAACTCACTTTCAGGTAAATACTTGCTCTGAGTTACTATAATGAATTCAATAAATATGCACAAATAAATGATTTCCTCCCAGTACTTCTCAATCAGTTGTTAGTTGACTAATAATGAACGCAGGCATCATTACACTCACGCGACGCTGTGCCGAGGTATATATGATTCGCTGGCATGGTTTGATGACGCTAGTATCACACTTTAAGCCAGAACCCCATTAATGCACGTATAATACTGGTGTGCGTACCTTTCTTTTCAGTGCTGAGGGAGTGCAGCAGCTTCTCCTGTTGGTCCAAGCGCTCTAGCAGAGTCGCCTGCTCCGAGTCCCGGCTCTGCCTGAGGCCTTTTAACTGATCCCTGGTCTGCTGGTGCTGCTTCCTCAGGCGTTGTTCTCTCATGCCGCCTTCCCGCACCTCCTCACACAGCCAGCGTAACTTGGTCTGGTTAGATAAATAAACAAAAAGGTGGGATTGAGACATTTTTCCATATGCATTATCATTTGTTTAGGCCTATATTTTAATAACATAACCACATTTTTCTCCACTGGTAACTAATCTGACTAATCAATGCCCAAAACCCGTCACAGGAATTTAATTAAAGCCACAGCCTTCAGGTATAACTTAGGGGCATCTTTATTTAAGGCATAAGAAGTTACAGTACATCTTAATGTTTCATTCCTAGAGTTTCTATACTATATGTTAGGGATTCTCTTTAAAGCTCTTTGAACCGAGATGATAGTTGGTTCATATTTATCATTTTTGAAGCCGACCGTGCCACTTTACAGCCAAGCAGAGTAACGGGTTAGGTGAGGGTTCTAACTGTGCTCTGTGAGCCTGTAAATCATACCTTGTCATGACTAACTGAACACTGCTCACAAGTGAGCTAATTATCCTTCTCCAGTGCTTTACTTTTGGAAATGCAAAGTAATCTGTAAGCCTTACTGACAGGAGATATGTATTATTGTGATGAACACATCATGCATCACCAGCGCAACAATAATTACCTGCTTCTTTTGTACAGTGCATCATTGCATAAAAATGGGGACTATTTTTCTTTGAAAGATGCCACGCGATTATTACTGCAAAAGAGCGGAAAGCCGTGACAAAGGCAATGCATGAAATGAAAACTGCGTTGCATATTTACTCACTGACACCAGTTCCACAGAAGCAGAACACTATGTCAACTACAATGCTGCTGCAGAGGAACAAAACCGTTAATAAAACCGTTATTCTAACTTATCTTCTAAGGATAATGCAGTTTACGCTCAGCTTGATATTATAACACTCCTGTCACAATTCCCTGAACCTCAGTTTCAGTCTGATCACTGTTAACTGTCACCACAAATCACTGCACAGCTGTGGAGGGTTTGCACGGCGATGATTTATTGGGTTTTGTGAGAAGCTATTCCACACGAGTGAGGTTTACGTGACAGAAACTACAATCGTGCATCGATCCAGTCAAGCTTCCATGACAAACTCATTGATTCTGTGTACTACATGTTTTATGCCATCCTCCTATTAATCTTCAGGATAGTGTAGAATGGGAAATTAGTATGTAATCATGAAGGCAAGTACCATACCTTGGTCTCAGCTAACCAGAGGTGGGGGTCTTTGACTAATCCAGGTTTCTGGGAAATAGCCTGTCAAAAAAGAAAAGAGACAACGTGATACACATTCTTAAAAACTATAACATACACAAGACTAAGATAACCGGATGACTGCAAGTTTTTGTTTTTCCATTCACATGGATGGACAAGCAACAAAAAAAAAAACAAAGCACCACGCTGTCAAACCCTGAACTACTGTAAAGAACAGCTTCTGCCAACTTAAATTGGCGTGGATCTGTGTTAAACAGTCTATGACACTGCACGCACGGGTGCATGCGAACACACCTACACACGGAGGTTGCGTGTGTCATAAAAATGACAGGAGCGCGTTCTATTCTTCCCAGACAAGCTTGTCAGAATCGCCAATACAAACTGACTGCCTGCCAAATCCTAATGACTACTGACCTCACACTCACACGCACACACGCGCACACACACACACAGTTAGATGTGCAAATAACAACAGTTGTCTAACTAGGTGGCACTGAGAGAACATTTGCAATGCGTCAGGTCCACATGCTGGACATTCACCAAATGGTTGAAAAACTCTTCAGAACCCATTTTTTCCACATGACGGGTGAACATATTGTACGTCAACGCCACTGCCTGAAATGAAAATAAGCCGTTTTATTAAGTATTCAGTCAGACTGTGAGGCACTAACGAATGTATTCTCCAAAAGTATATATTAACTTGGTATTGAATTGCTTCTTTTGCCCTGCAGTCAGCGGCCTCAAAAGGGTTTGTGTAGATCAGATAACAAGATGGATAACAGTCACCCTCACCAGAAAAACAATCAAACTCCCTACTGCTACATATGAAAAGAAAAAAAAAGCCATCACACACACATACACACACAAACACAGACACAGACACACAGTCAACGAAAACATGCTACTGTTTTATGAGCAAACCCTTGTGGCAAAATGTTTACACACAACCAGCAGGCATGAGAAGCACACAGCAGGATTTCTTTGGACCCTTTCTGTCCCATGCACCGGCAAACAACACCACCACTGCACAGGCGTCAAGCAATTTTTTTTTCCCAAGCTGTCACTCACGCTCAGATCCAAGTAAAATGAATTTACCCGAGTTGTTACCACAGCAGCTCAAAGTATGGCACTGGAGTACCACTGTGCAGAAATCCCCATCTCAGGGAGAGTACAACCGCACGGCAGAGCGTGCGACTGCGTGGGAGGATAAAACCTGCCTCTGCGCCGCTCGTTCGCTCGCTCTTTACTCTCTTCCAAGCCATCAAAGGCGGCTCTGCGCGATGCCAGACAAAAAGGAGGTGAAACTGTTGGAAAAACTGAACAGGTAGGCTGGGAGTTGAAAGTGCTGTCAGTGGGGTGGAAGTAAAAGGAATGCTACTATTTTCTCAGCGGTGCCGCGTTGGAATCCGAGGATCCGGCACCGATAATTTGAACACGCGATTGCGTGGTTTATTTGTCTCTCTCAGAAGGGAAAGTAAACCTGCAACTGGGGGTCCCGGGTTACAGTTTGTTTGTCTCGCCTCCCGCCAGGAAAATTGTAAAGTTGATAGCGAAGTGAAAGGTGAAGATGTTACAACAGCAGCATGTGAAAAGGACACGGGAGGATGTTTTCGTAGAGATGCTGTGAATGTGCTGCTCACCTTTATTACATAGTTTAAAGCAACGGAAAACAAAATACTAGGTCGCAGGTGAATTCCAAAAAATTATAATTAGCTTATTGCAAGCAATGTTGCTATTCGCAAATGTGATATAACGTTGTATACTTTGTGTCTAAAAGGTACAAATCTTAAGGTGTTTATGAAATTCATGAAGTGTTTTTATCTTGGTGAGGACATATTTGAGAACGCAGTCCTGAGTCTGTGTTTTTTTTTAGTTTCTTTTGAGCATTCAATCCAAGGTTCAGCATCAGTCTGCACTGCACCGTTTTTTTACATTGTCGCTTATTTGCTTTTGATGTAAATGCCATTGCAACTGCGACTAAATTAATGGTGCACACAAAAACAATTGTGTTTATTTGCTTAAAAGCTGGATATTAATATCCTCAAATGATTATGACTATTCTGAACTAAAACAAACTGTGCATAAATAGAGATCACCTGTACCTAGAAGTGGCAGTCCAGCTAATATGTCCTTAAAAGGCACCTGGAATAATGCTCAGTGAGGTAAAACTAAAAAACAGCCCCAGGGTACTCGTTAAAGGCTTAATGGAGTTACTGGAGCTCCTAAAACCTCTGTCCGGGAGTCTACTATAAGCGAGAAGAAATGACGCATGCAGCATGATGTCCATTACAGGACACCATGGAGGAAGCTGCTGGGAAAATGTTCTCCAGACTAAAGACACTGAGATTGAGTTAGGGGAACACAGCACTGTATACAGCATAGAAATGGCTCCGGATGAAACCTAATACACCCTTTGAATAGTAATGATTCCCCTTAGGCCAATCACAAGCACGTTTCACTTCTTTCAAACATGACGGATTGCAGATGAGGCGAGGTGTTGGCCCACGCTACTGGGCCAGATTGAGACAAAAAAAATTAAAATACAGTAGAAAAGCAGCTTCTAGCAAGTGGACCTGTGGACAACTGTGTCATTACAAGGTGAAATATGGATAGAACCTCTGTATGATCCTTTGGAAAATAATATATAATTATTACAACTAACTTAACCAACAAAAATCTAAAAAGAATACAATGTCCTATTAATAACCCAATATTAAGGCCCAGGGGAGGAAACTGCACATCGAGTTGTATTTCAGTGGGGCATTTTATCTCACCACTTCCACATAAGCAGCAACAACAGGATTATTTACAGCAATAAGTTACTTCAAGTGATATGATAAACCTATTCTTCAGGTGTTAAAATGAGCCTATAAATGATTTACACTTAGCATAACAGCGTCCTAAATCTTATAGGCTGTGGAGATCCTTGTGCTTTCCTGTATTTCTACTTGTCTGTACATGCAGAGATGAAGTCAAACTAAAGAGACTAAAGAAAGAACCTGTCTCTGAAGTATGACACAAACAATAACTAGATCCTTGTCTTAAACTCTTTCATATATTGATTATTTTACCAACTAAGACAAACGTTTTGTGTCTGTCTTCTTAAAAGATGGTGAGGCCAGAAGTGAGGCCAATCATCTATAGTAACAAAGAAAAAAAACTCTAATGTCGGAATAAAAAAAAAATGTGGGAACATTATGCAGCAGAAGAACTTGTACCCAGGTGTTAGAATTTGTGTTTTTGGCTCATATTTTCTGTCCAAATTGCCTTGAGCTTGAAAGTGCAGAGCCTAAGATAACACAAGCCCAACAAGTGTACTACATTTCTCCCGATGGAACAGAGTCAGTGTTCTGTTTTTGGAAACAACATATCCAAAATATCCTTTTTATTTTGATAAAACCTTAAAACATAAAATGATTCAGAGCTGTCCAGGGTGTTCTCTGCTGCTCGCCCAGTGACAACCTGGGATTGGCTGCAGTACAACCCTAATAGGAAAAGGGATCAGGATGGAGGAAATAAATGGGCCGAGCACGGATGGGTCCCATCAGGTTGGAATCAAGTATGCTCTCTCTCATTGGAATATCAAGAGTGGAATAACATTACAATTGTAGATTTAAGGCAGATTTGCCTATGATGCAACGTTGTCTGTGATACAGCGTGCCTTTTCTCAATAAACAAAGGTTTGAAAGAATGATGGCAATAGAGAGAAGTTACAGTACGACTTAACAGTAGGAGGATGCAATTACTGTTGACCATCTAGCAAAATAACATGCCACATACAGTAGCGGGTCAATATTAGAGATCTCCAAGACAATACTCATGTTTTCCTGTTTAGTGACTGTGTAAAAAAAAAACATTTTCATTCGTACGTAAGTGGTTTATCAGTAATGCGTTTGTGTAGTTGTGTTTAATTATTCTTATAAATCTCTACATTCAGCTTCATAAAAAACAGAAATCTACTCAAATGAAATACCTGCAGTTTGTCTTCACTGTCCATAGCGAGGGTGCAGCAGGCTACATCTAGTTCCTCACCGATGGAGGTAAGGATTATCTCTTGTTCTGCTTCCATCCGCAACAGCTTCTGCTCCAGCTCCGACTCAGAAGCACGTCTCCGCTCACTGGACCTAAGCTGTGGCGGAAGCACAGAGGCATAATTTAATGGTGGTTCTAGTTTGACCACAAAATTCAATTCAAATTAACATTAGGAGAATATTTTAGAGCAGATTTTTTAGAGAAGTTCATTAAGGTTCCGATCATAAAGCGATTTAGTTAAGTTTTCTTCATTGCCCAGTATGTAGTTTTAATGTCTCAACCAGGACACAAAATCAATATGCCTGAGGCACAGGAACCAAGGGTTCAGTGCTGCCCAGGGACTGTGGATCATTATTGCGTCTCTAAGATAATAAACCTCGCATAACACATTCATAAGTGTCTCTTTGTCTCCATTTGCCTGATTTCCAATCAATACACAAATGTCCCTATAGAGCCCCATGGAATTATCAGAACTGTCAAAAAGGTTAATAGAGATTTAATATTAGATCAGCGGTTGTAAAACACCCGAGGTCTTATTGCTCAAGTCTATTTAAAAATAACCCTGATTTGACATTTTTAAACCATAGATACAGTAGGGTTGTATGGTTACATACATGTATTTGTATGTTTTACCATTATCTATCATCTAAGAAAAACAAAAAAAACAAGCCAGGAACCTTCAGAGTGCTGTCACAATGAATTTAAATGTTGTAGTATATTAATATTGTATTTTAATAATGATAATGATTATTATTTAAGTGATATTTCTTAAATTTTTAATATTTGTTAACCAGTCTACAAAGTGTGACAATGCAGGGCTTACTTTTTCATCCATTTCCTGTTTGAGAGTCTGGTATTTTCTGAGGAGAAGTGCGTGTGCCTCGCCCTTTGTGTTCAGCTGTGCTGCCAGCTTATCACACTCATCCTTCATCCTGTCCAACTTGATGCGCAGCGCCCCACACAGCTCCTTGTCTGACGCTGCATCTGCCTAGTGGAGAGTGGACAGCTTTAAAGGCCCAAGCACACAGGCAGCACTGCGAGTGCTGGCTCATCAGTTTCACAAACATAAACGTCACCATACTAACACAATTAGCAGCATCAGCATTAGATTTGCCGTTTCAGTAATACTGTGGAGACAATTGAAGGTGAATTCACAGGTCTGACACAAAGAGGGATGATTGGGTAATAGGCCAAGTGAGGCGAAATCCAAACAGACATTACAGCTTTTATCTACAATGATCATACTGTCGCACACAGCTCAGGATACAGTAAATTAGAACTAGCTAGAATGGCTGAGAAGTGGGAGTGACAGGTGTGACACAAAGAAGAAAGATGGAAACACAAGTGCTTGGAGTGAGAGAGAAAACAGATGGAAAATGCTAAATTAGTACTGGAGGGAAGCAGTAAGAGAGGGATTAGGCCAGGGAGAGACAGTGAGAAAGAAGATCGAGTAGAGGAGAAATCCACAACGAGAGGACAAGGACAAAAAATACGAATATTTAAAGCTTTTTCTGACAGTTGACTGTATCAAAATCACACCATAGGCTTCTGGCTATGCTCTGCGAATATTGGGTGGGCTTCTTGGGGACATCTGCTGTACCCGCAGGCTAGTACTTAAAAACATTCTAGCAAACGCCCTTGTCCTCACTTCACTCGAAAATGACACCATTACAATGAGCTATGTCAGATATTAATGCCATTCAGCACAGCTAATGGGCTAAACTCAACCATATCAGGGAGGACCATGCCCCTTAAGAAACAATGTACCCATGAGGACTCATCATTGCAGATACTGAAGGGAAAAAGAGGGTAGGGAACTGGGGGAGGAAGTCAAGAAGAATCCCAGATCTTCAGTACTGACTTGATGAGAGGTTTAATATCGAGGCTTTTAAATATTCACGCTTGGAGCTTTGGAATAGCTGTGAGGATCAATGGGGCACCACACACCATTAAAAGCTCAGCTATTCCCGATTCCCTCGTACTCAGAGGACAGAGTCCTAGCCAATAAAGAAAATTAGGCTAAATGAGAATTTCGTGTGTCTCGCTGAGTCGGAAATATGCCAGATGTTTAGCAGCTCAGGCGTGTTGCCCTGTGTTGGATGTGAAGGATGTGTCAATGACAAAGTAAATGTCAATGACAGTGCGGTGTTCTGTGATTCATGAAGAGGTGTGAACAAAATAAACGCTAATTGGTTTTTGACCTTGAGATCTCAAAAGATTCAACTAATTAGAAGTGTGTGTGACACCTGATACCATCAAACCTTTGAAAAAGCAAATTTAGCATATTTTACAGGATGACAATCAAATTATTGTGTTTCCTTTGTGTATATTTATTAAATGACCCACCTTGACCTCCATTAGCAGTGCTTGAGTTTCATCTCGCTCCTGACAGCAGAGCTTGAGCATGTCCTGCATTTCCCGGTCCTTCTGCTGCCTGTTGTCTCCCATCGACTTCATGCTCTGCAGCTCCTTCAGATGCACCTCTCTCTCTAGACGCAGCTGTTCACTGAGGGTGGCCCGCTCCTCCTGCACCACTGCCAGCCTAGCCTGCACCTCCAAAGCAGTCTTCTGGAGCTCCTTCCTAGAACTCTCTTCCTCCGCTAACCTCTGCACTAGCTGGGCGTGAGCTGAGGTCATCTGCTTCAGGGAACCCTGAAGTTCGGCCTGTGTGTCCTGGTCTCTCTGACAACGGCGGGCTTGGACGTCAGCCCGCTCCTCCAGCCTCTGGTTCTCTTCTCTTAGTCTTGCTTGGATGCTTTCCTGGCGCCGAGTCTCTTCCTCCAGCACAGCTGAAGTCTCCCTCACCTAGGGTCAGCCGCACTTTTAGTATCTTATCAAACATTTTTAATGACTCTTAAGCTGTAGAGTTTTTAAGTTGTTGAAATTACAGTTATATATAAAGTTAACTACATATGGCCTGTGATTGGATTTGTACAATAAGTGTTTATAGAACTAAAACATTTCAGACAACAAGGACAATGCAGACTGACAAGTTGTCATTACATGACATTCAACCCCAATGACTGTGAGAATTTAACTACTCATGAATGAGGGATGAAGAGCCCCAAATATGCACCGTCTTATGAAAGCCTGTCCCGTGAGTTAAACATGCGTTTTTTTATGTTCCTCGTGACCTGAAGGAGCTATTCTATTTTTGGACCCCACACCTGCTGGATTTCCTGCTCCAATGACAACTGGCGCTGGCGGGTCTCGGACAGCTCTACATCTTTGCAGCGGAGTTCTTCCTCGCGCCGGGCCAAACGGCCTAGGATTTCAGCAAGTTCCCTGCGGGCCGCCTCGGTCTGCTGGCTCAGCGCCTTCATCTGGGCCTGAGAGCTCTCCTTTTCCCTGGCTGCCTGGAGAGAGGAAGGGAGAGCACAAGAGTGGGGGGGGGGTAAGAGAAATGAAGAATGACAAATGAAGAGGAGGAGAAAAATGGGTTAAAAGAAGAGCTCTGACAATAATGATGAGAGCAAGAGAAAAGCGACAGTGAGAGAGGGAGAGAAACATATGCAGTACCAGCTCTGGCACTGATAGGAAAATGCTAGCACTCAGCTCTCTGATAAGGGACAATGGTCAGGTCTGTTCAAGGCAGATTGCTTCTAATACTCTGGCTTTGACTGGAATTTGCAAAGACTTTGCTGTAGCTCAGAACCTAATCATTTAATTGAGCACTTGATTCTCTCCCCTAATTCATTAAGGGGGCAGAAATGATTTTGTAATTAATTCGTGTCACGTTGAGCATGCCAGGTGGGAGTCTGTCTGTCTGTGAGGCACTAGGCTGCTGACTGACTTTGGAGGTGACTCATTCAGTTCAAATGAAATGGAAATCACTGGGAGGTGACTTTCAAGCTAATAATAATTCCCAGTCATTAATTATTCAGCTAAGTAAAACGGCTGTAATGTAGTAACAAAAGGTGTTGAGACAACTTCCTGTTTGATTATATTGTAATGAAGTTAATTTATGAATCATTCAAGGATTTTATTTTGTCTTTGATACAAAATCTATAAAAAATAACTATAACATGAATTAAAACAATGGAGACATTTATGGACTATCATGCTTTGTTTACATTTTAGTTTATTTCAAAAGGAGGTATTCATTTAATTCCCTTCCTTCTTTTCCTTAAACTGGAATTTTTTTTTTCCAGTAATTACACTAAATAGACAGAAGGTGATGCTTTTGCTTTTTTTCTAGTCCATTTCGACAATGAAACTAATGTAGGAAATGAGGGAGAAAAACACAAATATTAAAACCTGTGCTTTTCCCTGGTGACGGAAAGATGTCGATTTATTTCTGTGAAACGAAAGTAAACTTGAAAGGCCTTTATGCTGTAAATTAATCGAAGCAGTGACATGGTTTAGAAACAGACCTGCTTTAAAATGCTAATGAGAGACTTGATATTTTGTGGCCACTTTAAGGAACCCAGCTTCCTTCCACGTTGTTCTGTGATGATTGTGGGATGCAGAACTGCAGGGAGAGTTTGGTTCTGATAATTCTGTTTTTCCACTCAAAACTCTGGGGGAGGCAGCACAAATCAGTTTACTGCTGGAGTTCAAAAATGTATTTCAGTGGAGATATTATTGATTGTTTGAGTTTTTTTCCATACACCAGTAAAGTCAAAACAGATGTGCATGAGCCAGGCTCCACTGCTGAGAAGATGCAACAGAGACAGAGCTGTTCTCAGCTGTTGTGCTGCCAGATGGCCAGCCACTAACACTCTGCCAGCAGCAGCAGCAGCTTTAGCCAGTGCATTTGAGACAGAGCTGCCTGGAGACCACGAGTTGAGTCAACTGGTCTTTGTGCTCCAGCTGCTTGGTAGTTCCAGCTAGTTCATAGTTACGCTGGGGTACATTTTTTGAAGGTCTGAGTTTGAACTCAAATTCTGTTTGGTGTGCAAGACCTTTGTTTTTACTATACACAGATGAACAACCACTGCCAACAGAACAGACGAGCAGCTGACTACTCAACCATTGTGATTTATAGCTTGGTGCTTGTTTAACTCTAGATAATGTACAACAAACAGTTTTTTCTTAGTTGTAAAATGTATGTTATTAATACAAAATGCAGAGAAGGTTAAAAAAGTTAAAGAAAGCTCTTTCACTGTGAATGAATATAGCTATTTAACGATCATGTACCTGGATCTTGTAGAAATGTGATATTATGATCACAGAAATAGTAATAATGTAAAATAAGCCAACTCAGTAGAGATGAGTATTCTTCAATGTAGCTGGACAGAAAGCATTACAAAGATCACAGATTGCTGATGCTACTGTAGGCTGCTGTGTCAGAAGTCATGTAATAAATGCATCTGGACCAACTGACCTGGGAGGCCTTCTCCGTATGAAACTGAGCCTGGGCCTTTGCCTCCTCTAGCTCCTTCTGCAGTCTCCTGCACTTTGCCCTCCACTGGCGCACAGCCTCCTGAGCCCTGGTCTTCAATTCGTCTCTGCTCCGCGTGCTCTCGTGAAGTAACTCCTCTATCTCCCTCCTTTCTGCCTGCCCTCGGCTCTGAAAGGATGACTGAATTTATGAATAAAGTGTAGATGCAAAGTTTATAATCCGAGTCAGTGTTTATTTAACCCATAAATGTCTTATGGACTCACCAAGCAGTAGCCTTACTTTTTTTTTTATAATCAGAATTACAATTTTACTAATTTTTACGTGCACTAAAATGTAAATTTACTGATATAAATGTAATGTACACAGTAACCAAACAAAATACCTGTATGTCTTTCAACTGTTCAAGCATTTGTAGTTGCTGTTGTTCCCGCCGTGCAAGGTCTAATGACAATTCCTGGTATGGAGGAGAAAGAGAGAAATTGTACGCATGAAAATGCAGAAAAAGAAAGATGGGTCCAACTGAAGTGGAAAAAAAACATTTCAATAACAGCTAAGTAAAGAGCAGAAAATTGTGAATCAAAGAGAAAAGGGTCAAAGGTTGAGACTGTGCTACCAACAAATAGGATTGTCTGCAAAGCTCCTTTCAAGTCTGACTGAAGGCTAAAGCGAGAGAAAGTAAGATTACCGTGGCACCATTTATGTGTTAGACTAAATAGAACTGTCAGTTAGGACTAATTATCCATAGACTGATTAGTCACAATCCTACTAGACCATGTATAAATTCGGTCACTGAGAAATTGAATCCTCTACCTTATCTTCCTCATTATATTTCGTTTTTGTTCATTTATCGCTGAAATGAAACATTTCCAACGTCTATTTTGATCTACACATAAAACCCATAAGAGATGCCCCAGGTGATACACGCAAACACCCACTTCATCTTTTAACATCTACTCTGCAAAGAGAGGAGCGTGGGTGTTTAAACATATTTTCAGAAAAAGAAACATCAAAGATTAGAGAAATGTGCCAATGCTTAAAGTGCAGCTATTTCTACCTACATTTTATTGATACACATAACCTTGAACATTGGTTTGGTCTTTTTTCCCCTTCAAGATTTTTTCCTGTGTTGCTAAAGTGATGGAAGTGGCACAATGCACTAGTCTAAGAACGATAAATGACTGCTGCTTGATTTCTGATCCCTGATTCTGACTGTCGCCTGATGATTTTAAAGAGGATTGTGTGCCATAGAACTTATGGATGACATGGCTACGGATGAGATGCACCCAGCAAACTAAAAGAAGCTTGCTCAGGATGGAGATGTCATCAGGAGTAAAGTCAAAAAGATGCCTGTGTTGTGTTTATAAGTCTTGCTCTTGTTGTTTAATTCATTTTCTTCAATACTCACCTCCACCTTCACACTGAGCTGCACCTTCTCCTTCTCTTTACGGTCCAGAACCCTTTTCAGATCTTCAACTTCACTGAGAACTGATGCCTTGCACAGCTGGACTCGCAGATCTGCCACTTCTTTTTCCAGCTCCAATCGATCTAGAAGACATATACATGTTGAGAGCAAAATTTACATAGAATACAAAGTGACAACAAACAAATGAAATGGAATCCACGGCTTTAGTATTCATTAAAAAGCAGCAAACACCAGCCGCAGTAACATTTGTACACTCTAATCCTTTTTATCTACTTTTTTGGATTATATCAAGTGCCAGAAAATACGGTTCTTCTCAATGACTGAGGAGTGTTTCTATCTAAATGTCTTTGAAGGATATCGGTCAACCAAATCATGGCTGAAATAAGACACACACAGAGAAATCATACAGTACCATGGTGTTCACATGCTGCATAGAGCAGAAAACGCTAATAAAAATGAACAATCCTTATTGGAATCTGAACTCAGGTGCGTCTGCTGGATGCTCCATCAGTTCTAACTGGTTCCTAGGTGTTTCCACAAGCACAGTCACTGGTTCATGTTTGAGTGACACTTGTGATGAAATTCACAGCCACCCCCACTCTTCTCTGCTCTTCTTAGATTGTGCACTATAAGACAGATGTCTCAACATCAAAGAACAGAGAAAGCGGACTCAACCCCCAACAAAGTGGTGCGATCTGAACACTACACCACTGGGTTCAGAAAGAGCAAACCAAACCACAATTTAAAGAAGCACCGAAAACATGTGGCTGTTGGAAGTGGGCACAAAATAATTACACAAAAATGACAAATTCCAAATGCAACTTCTCTATCAACAACAACAAAAATAAGCAACTTCACATTTATTATTTAAATAGGCAATGATACTGTTCTGCATTGATGAAGCTTTCAAACCTCAACACTAAAACCGCCTTACACAGCTTCACTCAAATACAGTCTCCTACACAGATGACAGCAAAGTGGCCATGAAAGGCACTCGTCTGACCCACCAGGAGTCAGGGTCTTGGAGCTACACTGCTACAAGTGAAGGAGGAAAAAGTACCAGCTTTGATCTAACTTTGATCACTTTTATGGCACTGGAGATAATCCACAGACTCAATTCTGTCATTGCAGAATGAAATCAATGAGCTGCATTTCTCAGTATTACTTTGACTGGCACTGTCCAACACTTGAATTGAATTAAAAACATTATCCTAGTATTCCTGAACACGTCTCAACTAAAGTTTAATTGTGATGGGCTGTAGATAAAATATGACTGGATTGGAATCGGAATAATGAAGATTACTTGTATGATACAGCATTATATTCATAAATTATATTGGTGAGAAAATAAATCAGCAATAAATAATCCATCAATAATAACAACCAACATTTCAATAAAAAAAATTAAACAAATGCTAATTATACTTTTTGAAAACAGGTCCTTTCCAGTATTTGTTCAGTGTTGAAATTATACTTTATATACTTATTTCTTCCACCACTGCTTGCTTATGTGCATGTTTCACTGTCACTCCCTTCACTTGGGGCAAACCAAAGTTGGCAGACCCAGACAGAATAACAATAATATGATAAGAGACGCAAATGGTGCAGGATTCTCCATATATTGCTTTTCTACAGATGCTGATACAGTATGCAGCCAACGGACTTCTTACTTAGTAGCATTATCATAACATGATCAAATCTCAATGGAATCTATCATAGTTAAATAATAAGCCAGTTGAACTGTAAGATGTAGGATTTTAAGACTAAATGTCCGACTTTTTATTGTATTTGGCTCTAGCAGATCTCAACGCAGTTTTGACAGTAATGCCAACTAGTCTGTGGTTACAGGGCTGGCACAAGACTGTTCAACACATCTGGTTAATCTGCATCGAAGCATACTGTTATATTTGTGTTTCCTTCATCTCTAGGCCAACCCTAATTTCAATACCTGGCCCACACAGTCCACCTCTCCCCTCTTCTCTGTCACTGTGTCTGCCATGTGGCTGAGCAGTGGGCTGAAAAGTTTCCAACCGGGCCCTCTGAAGCTCCGTCTTCTCCTTCTTCGTCCTCTGCAGCTCACCACGCATGTCGTCCACCTGGAGATTACCAGGAATGTGAGCAGACAAAGAGAAAGACATCTGTCTGACAAATGGAAAAAAACAACCCTGAAGTTTTCTTAAAAAGTTACTTCCTATTGTTTTGTCACAAGGGAATTGCTGTACATCTGCATATTCACTCAAGCGCCGTACACACAAACAAACCTGTTGAACAAGGGACTCTCTGCTATCCTCTGACTGTTGCAGTAGTCTTCTAGCTCTTTCAAGCTCCTGCTCCATCTAAGAAAAGTATATCCAAAAGAATGAAAGTCTTGGTTGGGTCAGCACAAGCAACGGTTAGATGCAGTATCTGCAATCCAGAAGTTTAAAATGTACTTTGCTTCACTTTGCTTTTTGAGTTAAGCCACAATTAAAAAAAAAATATATATATATATATATATATATATATATATATATATATATATATATATATATATATATATATATATATATATGTTATGCCTCAATAAATAAACTCACTACATGTACCATGTAGCAAATGTTACTAAAAACATGCATGACAAACTACTGAGAAACTTTCTAGCGCAAACATTTTAAATGGTTGGTTCTTTAACATTTGCTGACTAAAGTCATTCACCTTGTACTTCTCTCGCTCGGCTTTCAGCAGTCTGTCTGTCACGTCATCTTTCTCAGATGTTTGTACCTGGCGCCTTCCTAACGCCTACAAAGCACATGCACACAAAGAAAACACATAAAACATACCAAAACACACAACTCCTCTACGAGCACTGTAACAATGCAATGGGAGAGGTGCTATTGCGTTACAGCATTCCCTCATCTCATCTTCTTGGAACAAGATACTGGCATCGCCGTGGATTTGTACATGAGCTTAGATCCCACACTCAATCCCACTCACTCTGAGGCGGCTGTAGTGATGAATTACCGGCTGCTGGCAATAACATCTACCCAAGTGACTCATCATATATTTGATTCACGTCACAGTGGGCCCATCAGTGGGGAATAAATGTGCCCTCTGCTCTCTCTCATCTTCTGCTCTTTAGAGGTAAAAGAGATTATTTTCCTCTTCAATTCCTCACGCTTGTTTATTTACCCTTAATTTTTGGACAAACGCATTATTTCCCATCAACCTGAGCCCGGCTGCTGTCCCATTAGGACACTACAGAGGACAGGGATGTAAATGAATTGGTAACTTGTATTACATTATAGTGTGTGGCTGCAGCTACACAGTGCCCCCCTGTGGTCTAGAAACATCGAACAACACAGAATGACAAGAAACTGATTACGTCATAAACACCAGCAAACACATGAGGAAATAAATGCATCAGGCACTGTGACCCAGCAACTGGCTTTTCCTGCAGGTTCTGTGATTTTGACGACAATTTACACTGAAGTAGGAAATCACTGTATCTAATTGTGTGCAGAATTACTAACCACACCAATTATAGTTGATGTAGTGGGTGGTTTTAGGGTGACATTTTCTTTCTTTTTTTGCAAGGTGAGAAGTAACTGCTCAAAAAAAGAAGAAATTAAATTGTTTCAGCAGTCTTTTTTTTTTACATCACCAAGCTTTACACTTTAACCTTTTAAGCAGCTAGAATGCCGTGGAAGTTTTTAGAAAATTGGGCAGTAATAGAATAGGTAAATGTCAATGGTTGGTATTATTACTCGGAAATATAGGCATTTATTCCTGCTGAATGAAGGGCTGGTGTCTCAGTGAGATGATGAAAAATATGTCCATCAGTCTCACTAACATAAAAAGACTGCCTACATGTTCATGTTCAGAAGTTAACATCTGCCTTAGGTGCACAGATTTTGAGTCACGGCGGTACTAGAAGTAAAACAGTGAGAGAATTAGAACCACTCCACCATGTCCTAAAGGTCTACAACCCCGATGAGATATGTGGTCAAATATAATATGTAATATTATTTGGTGCTTTTTCTGAATGTGAGGGAACATTTGCGTGTTAACAGGCTGGTGTGGGACAGAGGGATTGCAGCAGACGAGGTGGGAGGCGGGTTGTCACCTCCTGCAGCTCCTGAGACATGGCCACATGCTGCTCAGGCCTTCTCTCTCTGTCTGTGTGCATCTCTCGCTCCAGCTCCTGCAGACGTCGCTCCACGCGAGATGACACCTGCAGACAATAAGAATGAGGACGCCTCAGGTCACGCAAACACCTCCGCTGCAGGAATGGCAGCAAGTTATGATAAATGAGACAACAGGAAATTAAAAGTGTGGGCGACAAAAATAGATTTTTCAAACTAAATGGAAGCATTACATGCACCACTCAAGTATTCAGAGGAATCAGGAAGTATCACATCCCCCTGTGTTTGACAGTTAATGCCTTTATCTGGTCACGTCCACAGACATGACAAGATAAAATATAGTAAACATGTTGGATGTCAGCTGGGGCTGCATAATTTTAACTGTAGTGATGGTGCAGTGAGGAGCAATATGCCTGCGAGCTTTTGAGTTTTATTTGAAAATAGAAACCATTTGTCACTTTTTCAGTATTCAGAAAACAAAAATATTTGTACATTCCAGCAGCTTTCATCCATCAACAGCTGATGTGATGCCCTTACATTCAGGAACCGCCACTTTTCTTCTCACATTCACAGAGAAAAAAAATGAATTCTTGAAGTATTTGTAGTGAAAAGTGCAGCCACAACTCACCGAGTCATGTCGCTGGGAAGTTGTCATGTGCTCTGTGAGGCTTTCCATTGCCCGCCTGGTGTCAATTTCAGACCTGTGAAATTAGAAAAAAAGAGAGACACACACAAATACAGCAGTGAATATATTTACATGGCAGACATTTTAGACATATTAAAAAATCCAATTCCAGGACATCATTGCTAAAAAATTTGAATACATAGTATGATGCCACTGAAGATAATTATGCAGTTTCAGATGTTGAGATATGTGGATTAATTTGGTGTGGTCACCAGCGTCGGGGGGGAAGGAGAATTTTAATAACTTCAAAATGTCAAATTTAAATGTTGGGGGAAAGCTCCTGCCACATGTCGACTTTGCAGGGCTGTCTCTTTAAGTCTCCCATCACACTTTTATCACTTCCTCATCAAGGAGATTTTAAAGACCTGAAAAGGTATAACTATTAAACTAAAAGTTCACATTTCTGATTAAACAATATTTCTTCTAAATCCAATTTAAGGTGATGCAAAGTTTGATACCCAAGGTAATTTAAAACTTTATTCTAACAACTTTAATTTCAAACAGCCTTTAATCACTGATTTACAAAATGTAAATGTAATTAATGAATAAAATGGTTTGGATTAAAATGCAAATAAATGAGAAATTAAAAGTAAAAGTAAATGTGTTTTACTGTTCATGTCCAAATGTCGAATTCTGAAATCCAGTTGCTGGATTTTATTCTGGGGCTAATGGCACAGGTTTATCTACTTGACAAGGACACCAAAGTTTGATTCGTAGCCTAATACTAGTCACAAGATGACTCTAATGTTTGGGCCCCCATCATTCACTTAAAATATTGATAATACACACGAACACACTCAGAGAGAGTCATACGTTCTGCCTCTTCACAGTTAAGTCTGTTTAATACATTTTTATATAATGTGTCATCCTGAAACTAATAAAAAGAAAAAAACTGAAGGAAAAGGTTATTGTGCATAAATATATACATATATCTCAGATCAGATCTTCTCAGATACCGATTTCTCCTGAGGATTTCTCTATCCAGGTCACATGACAGCCTCTGCTGGTCACAGCGCAGATCCCTCAGGGATTGGTGCAAAGTATGAATCTGTGTAAGACAAGTACAAAAAAACAAACAAACTACTGAATACAAAACACAGGACACAACAGCAGCAAAGGATTGAAAAGACTGATAAGCAATGATAAAAAAGACCAAGAGAGCAAAGTAAAGTCCTAACATTAACAAATCATTGATTTATAAAAATCTGGAAAAAATAAAAAGGTTGCGTGTGCGTGCGTGCGTGGGTGTGTTGCTTAGTAAGAGTGCCCTCTTGCTGTAACGTTTTGAAACTACATGAAATAACAAGCAGCAGTGATTGGTTTGTCTGTGATTCCTTACATCCTGTCCTGTCAGACTGGCATCCTTGAAGCGAACGCCAGCAGACTGAGACCTCTTCCTTCTCCCTGGGGGGACTGTATAGTCTTTCAGTGGAGAGGTAGGATGGAAACGCTGGTCTTCCGTAGTCCCTAACATTATATCAACATTATGAAGCGTTCAGACAGAACTTTTTAGAAAGACTACTTAGAAACTTGTTCAAGCACAAACAAGAATCACAACAGAAAGGCTTCATTTTTTTAATATTTCAGTCACAGCCAATTGTGAACAGAATCCTCTCTATTTATTCATACCTGATCCCGAGGAAGCCTCCAAGTCACTGGTACGCAGGGTTGAGGCGGAAGCACTCTTGGCACCACTGGGTCTGCCCAGTCTCTGTGTCTGCAGCTGACTTATCGACTCCTCCAGGTTTTCTCTGAGCTGGTGTATGAAGAAAGCCTTAAAGCCATCTGCATCTTCAAATGCATTATGTATGTGATATATAATAATGAATTAAGCACTTACCAGTGCCATGGCTTCAGCCTGGTCGTCTGTATGCTCCCTGTACTGGCCTAGCATCTGATCTACTTTGGTCAGGTTTTTACTAGTGTCCTGACAGAGAAAAGCAGCCATTTCATTAAAATAATTCATTTCAAATTAGAGAGCACGCACGTCCACTAGTAGGAAATAGTAGTGTACCTGCAGAGTGTTTGCCAAGGTGCTAATCTTTTCTGAAATGTCTGCAACTGGAGCATCGCCTGCGCTGCCACTAGCTCTCGTCCTGTTCCGGCCAGGTCTTCGGTGGGCTTCACGCCCCCGAGGCCTGTGTCCCCGCATCCTGCTGTACGACTCCGATTCGCTGGAAGTGTCCATAGTTTAGGGCAATGGTCCCAAAGTTTGGTGACAGTGTCTGGCTGGATAAATAAGATTAATTATGTTAAATACAAACGGCAGCTCACACAATCAATCACAGTCCTGGACATTGTTGTGATTGATGTTCCTCCTAGCTAGCAACAAGTGCCAACTCACTATAGTAACCCTTAGCTAGCTAGCTAGCTAATGAAACGTTAGCCAACTAATTTAGCCATGTGGCACTACAGCTAAAGCAACACGGCGTTGCATTCGTCCAACATAAAAGGACCAAGGGCATGCTAACACCCTAAAACAGTACACAAGCGGCGCTGGCGTGGCGCTTTAGGCGTGCTAGCTAGCAGAAACACCCTCTCTGCTATGGCAACTTAAACTAGCCGCGTCTCCTTAGGAAAACAACAGACGGTGGCTGCCTCGCGGCATGCCGGGAAGTGTAGGCTGGTCCCCGCGTGGCTGTGTAGGAACTTGCGATTTGACAACTACAACGTCCAGAGGTTGTAGGTGAGCGCCACAAGTGCCGCTCTTCAGTTGGAAGAAAACTGTCGAGCAAAAAAAATCTCAGTTGTTAACAGTTATAAAAAACGATAAATTATTATAAAAAATATTATATTATATTATATTATATTATATTATATTATATTATATTATATTATATTATATTATATTATATTATATTATATTATATTATATTATATTATATTATATTAGCTGCGTAAAAATGCTTTCTTAGTCGCAGGAAAAGGGCTATTCTGCAGTCAAACACAAGAGTGCCTCAGAAATCCATCCCCTCAAGTTGTAGACCACCTCCAAACCCGTCCCACAGCATCACCACCTTCACAACTTCACACATAGTCCTGTATGGACAGCGGCACCGACTTCAGCTGCCTCCACCTGAGGGTCAACCAACACGTGATAGATAGGTAGATTGATGCGTGTTTGTCACCGTGGACGCCGGGACAGTCATCCACCCACGTGCGGGAATAGGAGGCAGATCTGTCTCGTTCGGAGCATCTCTCCAGCATGCAGGTGATAGCGTGCGCGCTGTTTGCGCTCGTCGCTCTCCCCGTCAGCACCGCGTCGGAGGCTGCGTCGTGCCCCGCAGTGTGCGAGTGCTCCGAGTGGAAGAGTCACACGATCTCCTGCTTTGACATTGATATTCTCCCCAGGTTTCCAGCCAGCACGGAGACGCTGTAAGTAGGCGCGCAGAACGCATCTGTAAAAGTGATCTTACAGGTTTTTTTTATTCTCATGTATTTTGAATGTAAAGTGCCCCGAACCCGAGGAAAAACCATTATAATATCATGAATATTCTTTTAAAGTGCTCCCACAGGGACTTTAGAGCTGTCTGTGATGTTTAACAGTTATTCCATTTCAAGGTATCATTTCATCTATTATAGTTTTACTAACACGTTTCAAGTTGTCAGTGTGATCTTTTATTCTGGTTTCGGTGTTAAATGTGGTGTGAAAACGTCTTAAAAGCATATTCAAGTTATTACATAAATTACAGGTTTTTCAGTGTAAGAATAATGAGTAGTGGGTGTAATTGTTAAATAAGTAGATCTTATTTAAAAGCTTGATGAAATTGATCCACCTTTGTTATGTGAAATGACAGAAAGTAAAGTACAAATGTTACTAAAAAGTGAATTTAATTAATTAATTTAATTTAATTCACTATATTAAAACACAGTTGCAGGTTTCTTTAAACTTACAGTAGTAGCAAATACTGACTTACAACTGTCCTGCAACTAATCTAAATTAATCTCTTGATTCCTTTTCTTATTTAGTTTCAAAATAATCGTTCAATCCAACAATGTGAGGGACAGAATATTCCTGTAATTCTTTTATCTTTGGATTCTTTTTCATGTGGTGCAATGCCAAATTAAGTGTAAATTTATACACACAGTAATGAAAAAGCAGAGGCGTGGAGGCTCTAAAAGCATTTTGTTTGGGTTTGCAAAAAGTGAATTGCAGTGGAGTGTAACAAATTCTTTAAAAACTAACAGCCAACAGTTGATCTTTGTTCTTTTTGTTAGACGAGGAGCCAAAACAAGAAACCTGGGGGCCAGTAAGTCGTAATCTCTCAGGGTCATCTCTGAAAATTATAGCAGGTCATAAATTTATTAGAAACAGACCAAAGATTATGCAACAGAGAGCAACTGGTTGAAATAGTAGCTTTCAAAGTGTGTAATGGACACACCTCTAATGAACTACGGACAAGACAGACAAAACAGACAATATTATAATTTGGATGTTGGTTTTCACACCTGTTACTCAGACAGTTTTCTTTAAAGGTAACTGACTCAAACTAAGGAGAAGCTCGTTGTGTTGTCACGTGATGATCCTCATTCCTCTCTTACAGTTTACTGGATCGCTCCATCGTTCGCCCTCAAACCCCACTCTGCACCCATCACATAAAATTATCTCCCGACCACTGCTCCAATTCAGGCGTCCACGTGCCCTGACGTCCCGTACGATTTCCTCACATTCCTGCCCAGAGTTTACCCAGAGCCCTCAGGAGGACAGAAAGACATGAAAGCATGCCACCAAACACTGGTCCGGCTCCGGCCTGATAAAAATACCTGCCGAATAAGTCCAAAATAGACTGTGCATCGAGGGGAATGTTCCAGCAGATGAGGCGTGAGGGAGTTTGATTTTGTTGTACACGCACGGTGGAACCAATGACCCCGCTGCCCCGTGCAGCCCAGAGGGGTTCAGGTCCGGTCCGGCCAAGCCTGACTGGCTGTTGTCTCATGTCTTACTGCCTCTGCCAAGGAAACCTATCTGTGAATATGTCCATATTCATAATTTCCATATTAATATTCCACATCATTGTTTGCTCTTATTGAACTTGCTTGGATTGTAGTTAGTTTCAGGTAAGTGTAGATTGATAGTTTGTTTTTTTTATGAAAATAACAATGAGACATTAATAAGATGCAGGTAGGAAGAATGTGTTGCTTTTAAACTCAGAAGACAAGCTGTTACCTATATAGTTCATCCTGACATTATTTAATAGAACATTGATGCAGATTTGTGTTCTCACTCTCTCTCATTGATGCGCTGAGAAGTTAGGTCAAATGTTCCCATTTTGTAGCGAATGCAAAAATTTGAAAATCCCAAAACAGAACATGGAGCTGTGAATGCAGAGAAGAGCTGTGCGCCCTGTCTGTGTGAACCGGGGTTACTCCACGTGTCACTGAGAGTCAGAGAGGTGGAAAGGAAAGCACAGACACTCTCCAAAGTCTGCGTAGCGTGACTCCCGGCTGCGTCTGGACGATGCATTCAAATACAATATTTACCTTTTACGGCACATTTTTCAAACACCCACAGGCTTCCATTTGAGAATAATTAAGAGGGAAAAAAGACTTCAAGGGAGCGGAGGGGAGAACGCACGGCAGCCGCAGCCTCTCAGAAACCTCAGAAGGCTTGGATTGGACTTAAAACATGCGATAACCTCTGATATTCATTGTCCCTCGACCTCTCGTTTCATCAACCCATCTGAGGCGTGGGAGCCTGATGTTGCTAAATGGCAACAGATGAGCACTGGGATTAATAGTGAGCTACAGAGTGGGAAAATGACCAGGATGAGACGTAGCCGAGATGTTGGGTTCTGCCGACGGTCCCCACCGCTCGTACCAGTGGATCGTGTCATGGAAATTGCGGCCGTTGCCTCACATTCTGCAGAAATCGCCCAGTTTTTTTACGAGCAAGCGAGTAGAAATGTGACCTTTTATTAGGCCTTTTCAGCAGCTGATTGAAAATTGCTCCGGTGAGTTTGCGCTGGAGGCATCACAGACGTGGAAGCAGACGCTGAATATGTAACCGATCCAGTGTCTGCCCGGTCGTAATGCACCTAAATGACGCACAGCCCATAGTAAACACCTGTTGACAAGTCAGTGTTGACACTATTAATAATTATGTGGATTCTTCCCACTTCAAACTCAATTTGTTTGAAGTGGGAACCTGTTTGTTTTCTTCGGATTCCGTCCAAAATGACAAATCGAGGGAGTCATTTTCCCCTGAAGCCTCTCAGCCGGGCTGAATGTGAAAACGCGCGGTTCTGAGTGTGGCCAGAACCCAGCGTGGCCGAGCCGAGGGTGTTTGGTGTCAGGCTCTGCTCTGTGTCCCTCTGTTTGTTTGAGCTTGTCAAAGCCTGCGTCCGCACAGCGTGAGCGCCCCTTCGCATACGAGCGTGACTCAGTCCGGCCCGCGGCCTCGCAATTCGCCTGCTGTTTCGGTGGCGGTGGGTTCAGCCGAGACCGGTCGGGACAGGAAGCCGAAAGTTGCATCTCCGTTTTGATTCCGCCCTCGGGCCACCGCGACGAAAGAAGAAACGCCACATTTGATTTTAGCAGCAGGATGAGTGGAAAATGTGCCCGGCGTGTACTCTTCAGGAATGTTCAACATCCTCGGAGATACGCTTTTGTGTTTTCGTTACCCAGAATCACTGGCTGTTGGTGATCTTCTCATTTAATGCTGAGCAGCAGAGCAAATAACCATAATGTTCCTCTTCTCTTTACACAAGGAAAGGCTTGCGGTCGGGTGATGGAGTTATAAGTCAGAGCTCATAGCTCACTGCAACCTATGGTTTCACATGGAAAATGCAGACTTTGGTGCAAATGTATCCACAGCGTGGAGATGTGTATTGTCCAGCGTACTGCTGCCACCTACAGAACAATAACAAATCATCTGTTTCTCATTTTTATGGGATGGAGAATCACAGTCTGTTGAAAATCCATGAAAAAAATAGAAATGCACAAAAAATTGTGTGCAACATGTATCATTTGATAACAATACTGCCTCTTTCTTTTATATGTACCTATGTAATAACAACATCCTCGATCGAGCAGATGATACTAAACTAACCTAGACTAAAATGTTTCTTCTTTTTATCAGATGGCTTTTCGAGACCCGTCTGCTATCTGTGCCGAGCGATGCTTTTTCCAACCTGGTCAACGTCTCAAGAATGTGAGTGACGCTTCATCCAGGGCCATTGCTCTAATAAAGCGCGCGCTCTGCATTAATTCCTACGGGGGTCGGTCAAAGTTCACCCGCCTTGCTCCACTTGCTCCAGTTCAGTCGCTTCTGAAATCCAACCCAGTTCCAAAACGCCGACTCGTTTCCCACTTGTCTCCCGCCCAAGCAAATGATGTGCTCTCTGTTTAGCATCACCGCCGGCCCCTAATCGCAGCTGGAAGTGGTAATGCATTCCTTTAAGGCTTGGACGTTGGCTTGGTACTGTGTTCCTGCAGGGCCCGTTGGGCGTGCGGTGAATCAGGCTCCCAGTAGAGGTGGAGGACGTGTGTGGAGGTAAACTAGACACTTGAGCCTTGATCCTCGACTGCTGAGCCCACGTCTGCCTCCAAGTCATGCGTGACAGAAGTGGATGAGAGGCTTTGGTCCGAGGCGGCGTCTCCACAGCACTAGTTATTTGGGTTCAAGCCAGTGAACGCTGTTATGGGGTTTTTCTAAACTGTGCAGCACTCACGCTTTATTTAAATAGTATAGAAATAATAAGTGATGACTGATGACTTAGATGCTGCTATTACAGTCACCATCGGAGCTTTGCTGATGTCTTTCAGATACATATCAGTAGACGTGACGCTGCAGAGGCTGGAGAGACACTCATTCCACACCCTGAGGAAAATCACTCACATGTGAGTAACTAAAGGGAAAGGGCAAGCTCTCTATTGAGCTTTATTGATTACTTTATTGTTCACTGGAGGGGAAAATGCTTAATTTTAAACCTTGCCTGCAGCAGGTGGAAGCGTGTTTCATCATCAGACCGGTTCGAAGCAGATACACGAGGCCACAGAAATAGCTCTACTCCTAAATATGAGAAGAATGGATAGGAAATAGTTTTGAAATGAATGAAAACAACCCATCAGTGCTTCCGTTGCTGGTCTAATGAGCGCGTTAGAGCAAACCAGCCAAAGAGCAGCCAATATTCTTCACTCTCCAGCTCCATTCTGGTCTCGATTATGGGATGGAGATTTATGGCCGAGGCTCCAGGTGGACCACACACTTCCTAGCAGAACCCCTCCCAGCGCTTCACATATTACTGCGAGACCTCCTGCCTACGCGAATGATTCGCTCCGAGTCGAAACATCGCACAACGCAGTAGTTTGTGCGTGCGATTTGCAAAATGCATTTGGTGGTTGTATCTATTAACTGTGCAGATTTAGTTGAGATTCATTCAGCCTGACTTGATGCACGTGTGTGTGTGTGTGTGTGTGTGTGTGTGTGTGTGTGTGTGTGTGTGTGTGTGTGTGTGTGTGTGTGTGTGTGTGTGTGTGGCTCATTTTGCTGCTGGCATTTCTCTCTTAATTATCCTTACTTCCACTCCCTCCTTCCTGGCCTCCTAATTCCACATATCAAAATACAGACAGAAACAATAATTCAATCTGCTAGCTGAGGGTTGTATCTGTGTTCTGGGAGTGTACTTTGGACGTCTCGGGGCCTATTTGCCACTGATTGGTGTGGTGGAGTGCCATACATCAGATAATGGCATCTCTCTCAGGTTTCCTTCAGGGTCAGACACAAATTAATGCCCTGTTTCCTGTCGGCTGCTTGAGGCCGACTGCAGCTGTGGATCTATGTAGGACAGCAGCCTGTGCTGCGAATTCAGAGCGGCCTCAAAGGGAAGCGCCAGCTTTAAAATTCAGTAAAAAATGCACATTGATACAGATTAATATTACTGATTAGGCGACACTGTCTGAGCTTCTTAAAACAGCAGCAGCCCTGAGAAGATCAAGCTCTCCCTCCCAGCGACGAGCACGTCTGTGCGCTGTGGCCGGCGTGAAGAAGAGCCAGGACACACATTCTCGAAGCACCACACGGCCTCAGCCAGCTGTGAGAGGTGCTCGGTCCTCCCAGAATAAACACACTATTAAAATGCTAATTGGACGCTTCTTCCGGGCCTGGCAGTGCACACGGGGCTTCCCTACTCTAAAACACAGGCGTGTTTTAGAGTGGCCATGAAGCTTCTGGTCTTTGCTTCTTTGTGTTTATGTCTGAAGTGTTCAGTAACATTCTCATGCTCCTGTTTATTCTTCCAGAGAGATACGCAACACAAAGCGACTAACTTACATCGACCCGGAGGCCTTTAAGAATCTCTCGAACCTCAAATACCTGTAAGTATTTTCCTCTGTATTGATTTAATATATCGATGACATTATGGCAGCTCAAACTGAATTTGATGTACATGTTTTATCTCATATCACTGTGCTCTTCAGGGGGATTTTCAACACTGGCCTTACTCGCATCCCTGACTTGAGCAACATCCACTCTAATGACATGAACTTCATGTTGTAAGTAAATGCAGCGTTCAAGAACACAACGGTTGGCACACATCAAAATGCGCAAACAAGCCTTTCAATCACAGCGAGCTGAGTGTTCAGGTTTCATATGATGAGTAGAGCTGGAGAAAAGAATTTGGTCAATCTTCACTCTGGCATTTCTAATTTAACTGCTTACTTTGCATTGCTTGCAAGACTGATGAGCAATAAAAGATATTTATGTGCAGCACAGCAGGAATTATGGGAAATGTGGAGATATTATACAACTAACAAGACCCCTTCAGTCGGTAACAACTGTCTCCACATCTGTAAACCTTTACACGTCCTTATTAAATTATGAACATCTCTGTTGTCATTTTGTCACATACCTGCTCAATCTAATAACATTTTTCCAGTCAGCCACTTAAGTTAAAAATATCTTATTCAACACAATTTTCCAGTGGGAAAGGGTTGAATATGTGACCCAACTTAATATCCTCTGTATTCTGTGTTGTTGTTTGCAGGGAAATTGTAGATCACCCCTACATCACTGAAATCCCGGCCAACTCGTTCCGCGGCATCACCAGCGACGTACTGACAGTGTGAGCTATCATGCACTGGATACATAGAAACACAGTAAATTCAAATGTAAATAGATTCAGTGTATATGAGTAGTGCAGTAAATAGAGTGTACAACTCTTTATCCCTTAATTCGTCCAAAATCCTAAAATAGCAACTGGAAGAAGTGGGGGATCAGCAGAAGTGACCTCACCTTGAAAACATGTCCTCATGCTGATCTCGCAAGAGTCTGACTGAGATATAGAGAGTTCACAGACACTGACACTCACCAAACACCACATGCATTTAGATTTAGGACTGAAGGACTATTTAATACACAGCAATGGAGCTGCATAGACAGCAGCATCTAAAACAAACACTATATCATCCTATTGATGAAAAATAGTTAAGGCACCAACAGATGGAAGTGTTTTCCTTCAAGTGATAAGTTAAACAGATTCTAATGAATGATATTTTCTGTTCCAGGATGCTGTATGGAAACGGCTTCAGAGAAGTCCAGCATCATGCCTTTAATGGCACCAGGCTGGATCAGGTGTAGGTTCATGCTACTTAATGGACAAACATGTATCTTTTTTTAGTTTAGTTTTTATTTCACCTACAGTTGCGCTTCATATGTCGCGCGTGTGTCTGCCACACACTCGTATGTTCAGCATCAAATACATTTTCACGCAGAAGGGAACAGGTGAGCACTTCTTCCATATGCTACAGTATTTAGCCCGTCTCGTCACCCACTGGCCTGAATCTCGAGGATATGAGTTGTTACTGATGTTAACCATAACCCCTGTGCTGCTTTACAACACCTACACAAAGCCCAGGTTTCTTATAAGACGCTAATTAAGCCATCGGTCAGAGGCTAGTGATTCTTACCACATGGGTGTTTGTGTTGGCGGCTGCTCTGCTCTGAGGGGAGAACTGATCTCAGTACAGCGTGACATAGACAAACACACCCCTCACAGGTCTATTATCCTTATTAGATTTAAGGGATTCAGGGATACGTGTAGTGAGAAACAGTGCGCAATTTCTTCTTATGCTATTTAATTTAAATCAACAGGCGAGACTTTTCTCTTTCATGTCTCATACTTGAAATGAGAGGACATAAACACAGCACTGTGGCTGAACGAAGCTTGGGAAAATATTACACCATTTGTCAGTCTGATTGAAATGTGAAGGACAACTTTTCTCCTAATCAGCTTGAATTTGTGTCCCCGTGTCCAGCGACCTTCACAGGAATAAGTATTTAACCAGGATGGATGACAAGGCGTTTGCGGGGACCATCAGCGGCCCCATGCTTCTGTAAGTGACAAGCTGTGATACCGCAAAGATGAGCCAGTCCTGCTTAAACGCAAGCATTTCAGTTACCACGCACAAACATTTGACAGAATCTGCATCCTGTCTACCAGCAGCTCGAAGAAACACACCAAGGGCAGGTCAATACAGAAAGATCTGTTTACTGTGAGACAGAAAACCAGTCAGTATCACAGACAGATAAAGAAGACAGTAAGATGTATCCGCCCCACTGTCACAATGATTACTTAGTAATGCTCTGCTGGAGAGTTGAGGCGCAGCCATGTTTAAATTGGGCAAGCAAAGACTTATCTTGCATAAGTGTCTAAAATGAGTCGATCAAATCCGCAGGGGTGAGCTTCAAGGACCTTGAGGAGATTTTGACCTTTCAAAACAAAAGCATAAGCAACATTAAAAAGCAATGATTCGTTTTCTGACCCATAGAGCAGAATATTACATCATACTTCAGAAGTAATGTTAAAAAAAAAATTAATCTGATTATCACCACGGTTACATAAAAATCTTTGGATTTCATTTCCCATCATTATACAGTTGAACATATGGCAAAGCAGTTTGGAAGTATCACTAAATAACATAGTTTTGTAATTAGATTATTCACACCATGTCAGGTTTGGTTTGAACAATTTCCTCCTTTATAATTTGCAGACTGGATGAGAAATGTCTGTGGGATTGGGTAGCACGTCATCAAAGGGTACAATCACCGCTCCACAGCTGTGTCCTAGACCGGGAAACCTTATCTGTACGAGCGTGCGACGGAGAAGCTTCCGACGTTTGCTCCGATACTGATTCTTTAAGGTTTTCAAGTTCTGCTCCCCGTTTTCAGAGACGTATCTGGTTGATCTGAGCGCTGAGGGTCATGTCCTGAGTGAGGTCACCTCCATGATGTCATGGCTCAAACATTTGGGAATGACGGAATGCGAGCGACGCTCACGGGGTCTGAGTTGCCTTTGTTTTGGTTTTTTTTATTGAAGCCTTACACAACGTGCCCCGTGGGAGGAAAGTGAAGGGGACGATGGAGTGGGCAGAATGAGACCTCAGCAGGCGGTTTGGACTGCGTTTGCTTTTATTTAATCAAATTAATCAGCGCCTGCAAAAGCAGAAACGAGAGCTCGGCCTGTGGAAGAGGGGGGCGCCTGTTGCTGCTCGCTGGAATGTCCCGATAATGGGACCACGCAGGATGTCGGTGAGATCGCCAGTCCCCCTGCACGTCTCTGTCCCGATGAGCTTCAGCTGGTCTCGGCGCGACGGCGAGGACGCAAAGAAATGCCGCGTGTAATTGCTAAAAGGTGACGGCGGAGCTGCAGGAAACAGATGGAGGGTGTTGTTTAATCCATCTAGGAGCTCTCCCGGCCTCATCGTATCTGGTTCCCCCTCGCGTGCCATCACTTCCAGTCGGACACATGACGGCTCGCGGCTCAGGATTTCTTATTAACATGCAATAGTATGGGAAGAGATACACATAAAATTACATGGTATCAACCGTATTACGGATTTAGCTTGGCTTCATTTACTCCTTATGTTACTGAGATTCAGTGGTAAACTGTAATAATCCCCATGAGGAAAACCTTCTTTTTGCTCATCTTCATCAACATCCCAATACGCCGATACTACACCGATGAAACGAATCGTGCCTTTGCTTCTTTTCCTTCCTGTCCCTCCAGCGACGTGTCTCTGACCGGGATCAGCTCGCTGCCGGCGGTCGGCATGGGGTCGCTCCGGGAGCTGAAGGCGCGCGACGCCTGGGCCCTGAAGAAGCTGCCGCCCATCAAGACCTTCAGGCACCTCACCACGGCCAACCTCACCTACCCCAGCCACTGCTGCGGCTTCAAGAGCCTCAAGAAGAAGCGGGGGTGAGTGCGTGTCGGGCAGCTGCTCTTCTGGGTGTGGACGTTGGCAGAGACTGAATCAACCCCGTGACACGTTCACCTGCAGCGAGACTCCTTACAGAACTGCCGCAATTACTGCCACTCATTGTTGTTATTGTAGGAAGAAGTTGGAGTCAGACCAGTAATGACTCCAAAGGAGAAACCAACTTCTCTTAATTCTACACTTAGCGTAAGTAGGGATTGTACAGGCTTCTGCTGCTCTTGCTAATAGACGATGGTGTTATTTTGTGGTGTTTTTCAGCTTTTTGGAGTACATCATCTGCAACCTCACTGCCGTCTATGACCAGCATCACAAGCGCTCGGTGGGGCCCCTCCGCACGCCGTCTCTCCAAGAAGACAGCGTGGTGGAAGCAGCCGCGGACCAGGAGCCGCACAACGGCGAGTCCCAGCAGGAATGGCGGCGCGGCGACTCCCAGGGCAGCCTCCATTACCACGCCTACTTCGGGGGCCAGCCCGACGAGGGGGTGGGCTTCGGGGAGACCCTGAAGAACCCCCAGGAGGACACCGGCCAGGACTTCGACAGCCGCTACGACTATGTGGTGTGCGAGGAGGGCGAGGAGGTGGCCTGCGCCCCGGCGCCCGACGAGTTCAACCCGTGCGAGGACATCATGGGGTTCGGCTTCCTGCGGGCGTCCGTGTGGTTCGTGAGCCTCCTGGCGCTGGTGGGGAACGTGCTGGTGCTGCTGGTGCTGCTCACCAGCCACTACAAGCTGTCGGTGTCGCGCTTCCTCATGTGCCACCTGGCCTTCGCCGACCTGTGCATGGGCATCTACCTGCTGCTCATCGCCTCCGTGGACGTCCACACGCGCTCCGAGTACTTCAACCACGCCATAGACTGGCAGACGGGCCCCGGCTGCGGCCTGGCCGGCTTCCTCACGGTCTTCGCCAGCGAGCTGTCCGTCTACACGCTGACGGCCATCACTCTGGAGAGGTGGTACGCCATCACCTTCGCCATGCGACTGGACCGGAAGCTGCGGCTGCACCACGCGGCCGCCGCGATGCTGGGCGGCTGGCTCGCGTGCCTCGTCCTGGCGCTGCTCCCGCTCCTCGGGGTGAGCAGCTACCAGAAGGTGAGCATCTGCCTCCCGATGGACACCCAGTCCACGGTGGCCGAGGTCTACGTCCTGTGCGTGCTGCTCCTCAACATCCTGGCCTTCTTCATTATCTGCGCCTGCTACTTGAAGATCTACTGCGCGGTGCACAACCCTCACTACCGCTCTGGGTCCAAGGACACCAACATCGCCAAGCGCATGGCCGTCCTCATCTTCACCGACTTCCTGTGCATGGCGCCGATCTCCTTCTACGCGATGTCGGCTGTGCTGGACCAGCCGCTCATCACCGTCTCCAACTCCAAGATCCTGCTGGTGCTCTTTTACCCGCTCAACTCCTGCGCCAACCCGTTCCTCTACGCCATCTTCACCAAGGCCTTCAGGGGGGACGTCTTCATCCTGCTCAGCAAGGTGGGCCTGTGTCAGAAGCGAGCGCAGCTGTTCCGGGGTCAGACGGTGTCGTCCAAGGGCAGCAGCGGAACATGTCGGGCCCGTAGGAATCAGGGCGCGCTTGAAAAAGCAGGAGGCAGTGGCCAGGAGGAGGTCATCCACCTGAAGAAGTGCCCCGGACGCCAAGCGGTCGACCAGCAGAGACCAGAAGAGAGCCACAGTCTGGACACCAGCTCCAGGTAGGAAACCGGGACAGGTCCAGGCGGGACACCAGAGACCTCCAGGTGTTTGTCCACAGATCTGTTTGGATATTTAACTCTATTTTGTACCTGCTTCAGTTTTCGGGCCGAATTCACCTGTTTTCACAATTATCCTATTGTTCCAGTTCTTGGAGGATATCAAGTGGCACTGAAATATGAGCTAGACTTCATCCCACTCTGTGTTCCAGTGGACTAGTTATAACAAAGGTTATTCACAATGCAAAAACTCAAAGTGCATAAAATCCATTTTTAAATCTTTTCAGTTACACATGGAGTTTAATTGAAACTGTCTTTGCAGTCTGGCATCAGCATACAAGCACGTCAAGGACAGACTTCCCTCTGTATATAATGTAAATACACTATTTTATACATTTGTCAAGTATTTACCTGAAACTCAAAAGTAACTTTGGTTTGTTCTACTACACAAGTGTGATGTTGAACGGTTTTAAGTGTAAGCGGACTGAACTTCTGTGTGACTTCCTTCTGCACCAAACCGACATATCACTCTCTTGCATCTGTAAAACGTGTGCCTGCATTGGTGTGTGTATGTTACTATGAACGTTAAATTCCTCTCACATCGATGCAGCAAAGTGCCGTCTGCACGTGCACCTACTTTCAGTATTAGCCATTTTCTGCAAATTACTGCAAGTATGATAATCACAGATATATACTGTGCCGGTGAGGCTGTGTCTCTGCTCTGGAATGTCGTGGTTGTTTTTCCAACGTGATTGTGGTGTTTTTCCATCCTCTTACGGAAGCGCGTGACTTATACCATCAGCAGCGATCGCTCCGTCGTCACCGAGAGGGCTTAAAGCAAATACAGCTGTAACGTACGAGTTAAAGGACGCCCTCTGCCAATGGCGGCTTAACATCTGGTTAACATTTCATCCGTGGGGTGACATTTTTTTCAAGGCAATATTCAGAATGAATGGGGTGAGCGGGTGAAGGGAACTTTCCGGGAAAGAGGGATCATTTCAGGTAGTTTTTTTTTTTTATTCTGGCCGCAAAACTGTTTAAAATAAATGTGGTCCGACTGATGAACAGTATGGAAAATATAGTTCAACATCACGCTACTGTGTTGACAAAGCGTGGCTGAATTTGAACTGATAAAAGCCTCGGAATGGTTTCTAGTCTCATCATCATCATCATCATCATCATCATCATCATCATCATCATCAACAGAATGCTTCCACGGCTTCATGTCTATGTCTTTGTGCCACTTAATGTTAACTCGCAGACCATGCTTGTTTCATGAGTGTGTGAATGTCGGAGTCTGTAGTGATCGAAGTCATCGAGCATTTGTGGCAGCGAACACCCAGGCGCGGGGGCGGTGACGCGTGCCGACGCCTCTGAGACGACACCTTCGCTTGGATTTCATGTCACTTTCCAAGAGGCTACAAGGATCGTCATTCAGAGAGTCACACACACAAACACACACAAACTGGCAAAAAGGGCTGAACAGTCCGATCAAGGCTCGAGGATGAGATTTATTTTGACATTCCTCGTGTAGCTGGTTCCCAGGGCTGCCTCATCATTCCTCTTCCAGTATTACAAATAAACCCATCTCCAGGCCGTTCCTCAAATAAGCAGAGTAGGACCCAGAGATGCAGGTTGCTGGAGTCAAGTACAGCAGGAGGAGAAAGTGACGGTCTTTCAGGCTTGGTCACGTTTTGAAAGTCAAAGTGTCCGTCCAGCTCTTGTTCCTAGCAACTTGAAACCCTTAGATTAGTGACGTCATTCCTCGCGCTGGTCCACGGGCTAGCACACATGTTCGGCCCTCTTGAAGAGTCAAGTTCCTCTCTCACACAGAAAACCCTCACATGACTAATAGAGTGAACTGTGGCTTTGTCAGTAAGTAAAGACATAGACATTCATATCCGTGACTCAATAATGACAATTTGCAATAAATGCAAAAGCGGTGGGCTAACTAGTCACTTAACAGCAGGAAGAACACACCTAGACAACCTGGAATCAGCCCTGTAAGAGAACATTCCTTTAAAGGTTGTGTCATAAAACAGTCACCAGCAAGTGAATGAAATAAAAACACCTCAAAGGACGTTCAAGCCTCCTTGTCCCAGATACAGTAACCCTTTTCCGACACTGCATTGATAAACTGAACATGCCAGATTCCGGGATACTACATCCCACTGAAGCCATCGAACTCTATTTTGCCCCGCAGCTTACTGGCAGCCACCGTCAGCTGGCGCTGCTAAGCAGAGAAAGCTTTACACTCCAAGCCAGACATCTCCTGGGCCTCATTACGAGCCTCATTCACCAGCAGCTCAGACTCTTATGTCTGAGTGCCCAGGAGTAGCACGAGGGCCCACTTCAGCAAAAGTAGCCAGAGATACATTTTTCCTGATCTACAGTAGGTCTGTTCAGGGCTGAATGCGTCTTTGTGAAGGGTGATATATTGTAGAAGTGGCAGCCTGCCTCAAATCCATTTACAATCAAGGGCAAAAATCTCCATGTAGTTTCTGATTCGGGTCTAATCCCAAACAGCACCACACCTTTATCTCCTAATTACCAGCGAGGAAATACGCAGGGATTGTGAGGGTTTGGCTGGAAATGACAGGAAAGGCAGGGAGAACGCCCATGCTGTGCAAACCCTGACAAGCATCCAGATGCTGGATTATACAGCCAGAAAAGCCCAGATGAAGACAAGCAGACGCACAGGAAATGTATTAAGTTAGCCGTCGCAACCACATTCACCTCACGGGTATTTGTGCAGGTGCCAAGGAGCCGGTGGAACGATAAGCTCAGCTGATTTTACTTTAAAAATTTATGTCTGCAGTTGCCAGAAGATGAAAACTATGGCAGAGCATCATGGGAAAATGTTTGATGTAGCCTAAATTATTCATAACGTTTAGGGGGGAAATATCCAGCACAAATAATAGCTCAATGTTATTTTTTAAAAATGTATTTATTAACATTTAGCCAAACGCAAAGTAAATGTGTTCTAGTAATAATGATGGTTAAATATTTAGTTAAGCGATTTTAACAGTATGTTCTTTAAATGAAAACACTTGATATTGCTTGATATTGTTCAGGAGCCAACGTCAACGTTTAGTTTCACTGTGTCACCACTTCGATCGTGGCTTCTGCTGCTGTTGGTGGTGATGATGTCATTTGATCACGCTGCGGGGTGACCTGAGGAGCTACTGGAGGAGAATTTACAAAAGGAAAAAGGCAGAAGTGACATTTTGTCGAAGTTCTGTTTCAAACATGATTTAATTAAAAAAAATTAAAATGAGTAAAATAAACAACACGTAAAGTAATTGCAACAGCAGTTAGAACAAGCACACACGCGACTAAACAATTAAGCACACAATTCCATAGCAAGTCATAGTCACCTATCACCTGTAAACACCAGAGCTGAAAAGAAGTTAAAAGGCACATACACAACATCCAGCGATTGAGATTGACTTTAGCAACATGTGATCTAGTGGGATTTTTGGAACTAATCATCGAAAGCTACCAAACTTCTTCATATTAACAGTGTGTATTATTTAATACAGAAACTGTTTGCATCAATGTAGTTTAAATGACAATTATTAATATAACAAAAAAAATAATTTATTCCAATGAATTCCTGCATTAGGGAGTTTAGATTTGGATCTGCATAAAACTGTGTTAATGTAGTTTCTTTACAACATTTTACTCTTTTACAGAGTTGACCAACAACCAAATTGGCAGTCAGAAAATGTACTTTATTTCAAATTGCTGCAACAGAGGCAGGCTAAAAACAAACTGCAGAGACACACACGCCCCCCCAGAGTTAAACTCACTTCGATAGAAAATATTCTCATTTTAAAAGTCATGAATAAAATAAAAGCACAGAAAATCGCAGTGGACGAAATGATTTAGAACACAGCGCTGTACAGCTTTGTCCATTCAACAGAAAAAAAAGGAACACTTATAAGATTATAAGAGCACAGTTTGGTGCGGCTTTCATAAAAAAAAAAATCATCAACTTCCAGGAATAAATAGGAAAAACAAACAAAAAAAAAATGAACAGAAGGACACGACTGTGCCCAAAAACAAACCATTGAAATCTTTAAACTGTTTTAACTATGACAGTTTTAGATTTTTGGGTGTGCAAGCAAAATTGAATCTGCACAGAAAAATGGTGACACACACACACGCACGCGCACACACGCACACTGTGGGTACTGATGAACCTGACCAATTTCACAACAGGTTGAGGAACGGACAGTGCAAAATGTCAGACGGCTGCAGAAATCTAAAAGTTCGAAAAGAAGAAACACAGACAGGACGAACTTGAGAATGTTTTGTACAATTCTTAAACAACAATCACTTGTTCTGTTTTGCGTGTGTGGGTTTTTTGTGTTACTTATTTGTATAAAAGGTGGAATGAAGCTCCAGAGAAGCCAATGAGGGAAATTTCAGCACGTAAAAGATTTTTAAAATGCCTTGAACTCTTAATCAATATTAATGAGATTACTGTAACTTTCAGCTTCTTTACCTTAACCCTTCATTAAAGATTTTTTTAAATAATGTTTAAAAGAATATGTTAACCACATAAAACACTCTGGAGCACCATTTTCATCAACAGAATTACGATCCAACAACAAAAAGTAGAAGCCAAAAAGTTGATTCTGGCCATTCTAAAAGGCAGCAATCTTGACTGGTGGCACTAAGTTTGGACTTGTGTAGACACGAGTCAATCCAGTCAACTGACTACAGTGCATTATGGTGGTGTGTCTCATCTACAGGATTAGAATAAATGACGTGTGACCTCCCGCGGCAGGTCAGGTCACACTGGTCCACTACACCTGTACCATGTGAAATTCTTGCTTTCCAAAGGTTGAATTCTCTCAAGAAAAATGGTTGAGAAGCCTGGAGGAAGAAGAAAAAAAAAGGAACAACGCTCTGCTCACAGGCTCCCTTCCCTTGTAGGACTCTCATCTTGCAAGGCCAGTTGAGTGTCTTTGACAACAGTTTGTTTTTTACAGTACCTCACAGTCCTTTGGGTTTGTCAGAGATCTCAAAGACTCAGACAACATTTCCTGAAATGAATCCAGTCACAGGATATGGAAGGATACTGAAGTGTCGATAACTGGATAGAAGTTCCTGCTCCTGTTGCTTTGTCTGTTTTCCTCTCCTTCCGGCTTCACCACTCTGCATCACCAATGGCTTTAGAGAAGACAAAGTCTCTGCCATTCAGATTCATGATCCCGTCCTTCAGGTGGAATTTCCATTTGTTCTTACTTCTGTGAATCTGGGGAGCGAAGAGAAGGAAATTAATGCCGTGGGCGTCGAGCACAGATGGATACGCTTTCAGTATGAAGTGGATACAGTCTAATGATTTTAGACCATGCACACAAGACTCAGCCAGACACACAAGTGAGTGTGTTAGCTATAGTCCTTAACTGAACAACAAATAGCAGTTAATACATAACAAGGGCTCAAACACTGCACTTCGAACACAAAGATGGGTCAGAACAAACCTGAGGCTTTACATTTCTTACCTTGTCATACTGGCACACCACTACATTCTCTGTATCAAACAGCTCCTGGTCCTCCTCATCACTGACATCATCCCCGCTGTTCAGAGGCTCCTGACGAGGAGACAAAGTTAAACAATGTTGAATTTCCAGGATGTCTCCATGATCAAACATCAGATCTATATGTTGACTAAAAATCCATAGATGGTAAATACACATACAGATAAACATGATGTCAGCTGATCCACTAGCGATAGGACATATTTTATTATAGACGTGTGTTGTAGAATAGAGCTTTTTGATCAACTGAAGCACTAATGAAGGAATCAGATATTAAACATAATGCACAAACCTATTAATTTCCTTCTCCAATAACTATAGGATGATTTGCTTAACCTTCTCCTGCAATACCCACCTCCTCCACCTGCCCATCCTCTCCCCCCTCCTTGTCCTTCTCCTCTTCATCATCCTCGTCATACTCCTCCTCCTCATCGTCATCCTCCTCTGAGGAGGAGTCGCCATTTCCATCCACCTGCAGCATCATGGGAGGCTGCTGTGCCTGAGGCTGGGGTTGAGCCTGGGGCTGTGCCTGCTGCTGAGCCTGTGGCTGACCCTGTGAGACAGCAGCATCCTGAGCCTGCTGGACCTGGACCTGCTGGATCTGCTGGACCTGCTGAACCTGTTGAACCTGCTGGACCTGCTGGACCTGCTGGACCTGAGCTGCTGTTGCTGCCTGACCAGTCGGTGCTGCCATAGCTGTTGCCTGCATCACCTAATGGTAAAAATACCCAGGAAAGAAGCTGGATTAGCGAATAATATTCATTACTAATCCTCTACTAACAAAACTGGATTGCCACCTTGAATCATTATAACATGGAACCAGTACTGACCTGTGTATTGCCTGGTACTTTGTTTCCTGAAGCTAAGACAATCTGCTGTGGCTGGATGATGACTCCTGTTTGCTGGGGTAGGCCCCCCTGCAGAGGAGCCAGGACCTGGATAAACAGAAATCAGAGGGAGTTCAGATTTTACAGATGCTCTCATCTTAATATCAACTAAACAAACTGATACTTAGAAAACATCAAAGGTTCATCTAAATCTCAAATTACTCAAACTGACTTCTGTCGAACAAAGCTAGATGTTCCAGTGTGTGTGAGATGGGGAATACCTGTTGTATGACAGGTGCCTGAACGCCACCAGGCTGCATCTGCTGCTGCAAGAGGATTTGCTGCTGTGGCTGCTGGATGATGTACTGAGCCCCATTGGCGGCCCGGACCACCTGCAGGATCTGACCTGAGACACCACAAAAACATAGATACACATTAATATGCGACCACCAGAGGACCTTGGAGTAACTTGACACAATGACAAAAGTTGTGCATTAATTAACAACGTGGTTACATGTAACTGTATGAGCGCTTTACCTTGGCTGGTGATGAGCGATTGGTATGGAGTGACCCCTGTGGGCAAAGCAAGGGTTGCTGCAGCAGCTGCTGCACTCTAGAGGAGGAAAGAGGAACATGAAAAATAAAATCCCTGAATGGACACAATGCAAAAAGAAACACATGCACAACACCTGCTTATGAGAAGATGACTGTAGGGTTCAAAGAATATGGAATTAAAAGGTTGTTGTTGTAGGGTTGTCAAAATATAATTTTAGTTCCACAAAGCCTCTCATTATCTGCTGTTGTGGCTTTTACCTCTCTCTGTCAGACATTCCAGTATCAGACAGTACAAGGACAATAACTCTACAGTTTAATATAAAAAATATAGTTTTTAAATTTCAAGGTATGATTTCACTGTGATAAAAATACAAGGAGGGTGCTAGAGGATTAAAAATTTGGTTTACCTCCATATTTATAAATTATCAACACAATGTTTTAAATTATTCTTTCAAAAAAAAAAAAAAAAAAAAAAAAAAAAAAAAAAAAAAGAACTGTTCCCCTTTTCCTTTCAGTTTTGTCCGATAAAAACTTCACAATTTTTCACAAAGCACAATTTTGTGGGACATGAACTGAACAAAAAGAACCACTTGGAGCAGATCCTGGAACAAATCTGTTAATACGGCGGATTCTTACAGGCTACGATCAGTTTTTGCACAGCTGTGTGACAGACATGTCTCCTCACCATCCCTGTTGCACTCATGTGCTGTAGCATCTTAGAATCCTGAACAATAACTTGCTGCTGGGGAGCTGTGGGGAGAAGCAGCAACAAGTCATCCAATGGTATTCTTCAAACTTAACTGCTATTTCATTTTTCTACTCGTACACTGCAGCATGCCTTAACCACAGTGGCGTTGATAGGACTGAACAACCTTGCTGCTGCTGGGGAGCATTTTGCAGGATGACTTGCTGGGTCTGTGCTTGCTGGGTCACTTGCTGGACTTGTTGGACCTGTTGGACCTGCTGCTGCTGTTGGTGTGCAGCCGCTTGCAGGGCTGCCTGCTCCTCGGTATGGAAGCCCTCCACCGCCTTGGACTGCAACAGCTTGTTCTCCCATAGCTGAAGAAGACACAGCGTCAGAGAGGGGTCTTTGTCAGCAGGCTGTCATTGTATTAGTATATTGGGAGATGTGATGTGTTTGTTGTTTCCCTAAACTTAATTTTACTATTTAACAAAGTGACTTCCAGATGATACAATTAAGAATAACCTGTCTACCCAGATTATAAACATGTATCACTCTATAGTAAGCTTCAAATGTGTTGTCAGACTGAATAAAGCACATGTCCTCGCGCTAATGATACTTCATTTCCCCATTAATGGATGCACACAGGAACAACGCTGCCGAGCACTCACCGTTTTCAGCTCCAGAAGCACTTGCTCGTCCACTCCCTCGTCCAGGAACAGCTCTCGCACTTCGCTGATCACATCCTCAATCACAGACTTATACAGCTTAGGCTAAGAGGAAGTAAGCACACAAACACAAAACATTGTCATCGTCACTGTTTGCCAGTAAGTAACTACTTTTACACGGATGACTGTGTGTTTTTAAGTTTTTGTGATATCACAAAAATGTTAAAAGGTCACATTGTGTGTATATTCAATTGATTCGTTTTAAACTGTGACGCACTGTAGTCTAATCCCTGAGGTTTGGCTGCAGCGCTTGCACATCACTGCCCGGTTCCTTTCGCTAATCCATAGGACGCAGGTCTGGGTTGTGCGCATGTACGTATGTCACGATCGTGTTTAACGTAACCACACACCAACAACAGAACCCACGCCGATTATCGGCGCGCGACAACGCGACACGAACGCGGAAAAGCGTTATGGTGGCGGCGACACGCATCGTCCCCGGTGTCCGCAGCACGGACTTCGGTCTCTCCCTTCCTCCCCCTCGGCCTGTCTGCTCCTCCACTATTTAAAGCACAGTCTGGTGTTTATATGTAGAGCGCGTGACGTAACGTGGAGTAGCACCGTCCCATCCCGGGCAGTCTATATTAGAGAGCCAATATGGCGGTATAAAACCAGGCAGCGGAAAGGAGGAGGGTCAGACCCGGAGAGCGGGGAGACGTGGAAGCCATTTTACAGAGCGGCGGGCTGCGCGCTCCGCCAGCCCCGCACTTTGAGCGGTGCGAGGCGGCGTGTGGAGGAGGTTGTTTGTTGCGGTGTTGTAGCTTATGAGTGGCCGGGTTTGACTAACAATGTGGCGGTGTCGACAGGGAGCGGGAGGCAGTCGACCTGACCGGGGTGACAGCGGTGGTTTGGGGCGGCTGTCCCGCCGTTCTGCTCGTGGAATGGAGGACAATGATGAGGCGTTTGACTGAGCGCCGACGACTTAACGCTTAAAGGATACTTTTAACTGTGGAAGCGAGATAATAAATATAGTAATTCATTCGCAGTGGCTGATGGCGAGGTGCTTTGCGTACATCTGTATTTGAAACGTTATGCGAAATAAAACCGTTTACCGTCTCCCTTTTAATCATTGCAGCGGCCAGCGATACAAACGTCGCTTTGACCTCCAAGTGAGGTAACGTTAACGCCAAACATTTAACATTTAAACCCGCTAAACCAGACATTTTCAGTAATATCATACACTAATGTAAGTCAACCATCGACCAATTCAAACGCTGTTGCTTAAGAAATGCCCCATAACTTGCAACCAGAAAATGTCATTTTACAACTAATAATAATCCCTGAATTTAAAAAGCATTTGCTATTATTTTAATTTTAGCAAAACACAGCTTCTGGCACATTAGTCAGTGCTTCTACCAGATGGCTTCATCTGAGCAAACTAACGTGATCTAGTTTCGAAAACTGATTAAAATGGCCGATTGGCTAAACTTTAATGTTCCTTTTTTATTTGATACAGCAGCTTAGTGTTTGTTAAAGCAGATTCGTTACACTGCGATAAATAAACACCAGCTCGTCGAGAGCTTTCCAATAACTTTACCCCCGTTTTCCCCGCTTACAATCCTGAGAGATTGATCCTTACCACTGGGTTCGAGTTAGCCGAGCTCGCCATTATACGCGTAGTGTAAAGACCACACGGGAATAGGCGAGAAATAGAGCCAAAAATTACGAAAAACGATTTAAAACAACTGGGAACGATATTGTAAAACAGCCGGCATCACTTTTGTAAATAAAACACAGTTTAAGCGGTCTTATTTACAATCCCGGGCTGCGAATCCCCAGCCGTCCTCCTTCCGTCGTTGTGCTGCTTTATATACTGAGCGATGGAGCTGCGAATGCGCGAGACATAGGGCAGGGTCATGCTGCGAATCGCGCGACATTTCCTGTGAAATATCATCGCCAGTCAGTGCAAGTGCTGCCGGGAAACGTAGTTGAAACGCATCTAGGTTACGTTCGTTTAATTAACACATGAAACGAAAGAAAGAGGAAAGGAACGGAATCTAAAACATAAATTTAAACTGGAAATAAAAAAACTGAAGCTGGAATCTGCAGGCTAATACCGTCATCGAATGCCCAGTCATTTATAATTGCATTGAGTCAATAAATAAAATTATAAAAATAAAATAAAATGAAATTCCAGTGCATTTTTCTTCACTCAAATTTCTTTGCTCTCTCTAGTACTCTCAAATTACTCATGTAATTTGATCAAGCCACATCCTGTTTATCCCATGAAGCCTATTTAAAAAGTAGTATTTTTGTGAATTTAGCATTGCACATTTCATTGTACCTTCCACGTAGCACTTATTTTCAGATATTTTATTAGAATAAACTTGCTTTTGCTCAGGTGGGTGTTTACAGGCGCAGCAGTACAGATGTTCAGATGTTGTCCTCGTGCTCAAATTAATTTCCCACATGATCACAGCAGAACCGACAGTAGCGACAGCCAAATGTGGTATGAAGATACCACATGTGGGAACTGCGGCACCTTTGTTTACGCTTCACGCCGTTGCCATGTAGTAACACCACAATGCCACGAGAGTGTGATCACGCAACATAAAACGCATAGGACTCCAGTCCTTAGTCAGACACAAACACACGCACGCACACCCAGCATGCAACTATTAAACATGAAATCCAATAAAGGGAGGTTTAAGTGAATCTGCGGATGAGCGCTGTCTATAGGTCTTGTTTACTCAGTCAAAAACGCACACATTTTCTGTGTACCAGGGGAGAACCCCCCCCCCCAAATAAAGCTTTCCAATAAATGAGAGCTGACAAGAGAGTGTTACCTCCACTTCTGTCTCCATGGAAACTTGCCTTTCTGGTCATTCTGTGGATATGGATGATATAGACCAGGAAACACGCGGCTCTTTCTTTGCATCAATTCACTTAGCACCCCAGTTTGCCTGCTCTGAGATGGAAATGTTACTTCAAGCAGATTCATTGCATTTACTTCACAGACAGGAAATTAAAGGCCCAGCTCACACTGATGAGGATGCGCTTTTGAATTAATCCGTGTAACCCGGCTCTTCAAGAAATGAAACGGAGGTGATGTAAACAACGCGCTTTGAGACTAGCTGTTGCTTCTCAAACTGAGAGATGTGATCAAACAGTAACGCTATGTTATCTGAGGCACGTTGTCGCTACCTTTGAGTCTCACTCTCAGTAACTGAGTAGCATGATGCCCTCTAAAGATCTAGAGAGTGCACCCCCCCCCCTTTCTTTGCTGTAGTTGCATAGCAACAGAGGAGCTGCTAGCTCCAGTTGTGTTGGTGGTGGGAGCACGCTGCACAGGGAGGCACTGACTCAAGATTAAGCCTGTCTCGGCTTCAATTATGAATGGGCTTCCACTGGCACACGGCTCCAAAATGGCACGACTGAGATTGATAAGACATTGAGGAACTCTTTGGTACACTTAACTCTTTTTTTCCCCCATTCCCCGAGGGGGAAGCTGAGTTGGACTCGAAGACACAAGTATTGAACTTAAATGATTAGAGGAAGCAAATGAATAATTAACTGGCAGAAGAGGCATGGTTATGATAAGACCCTTGTTGATGGAAATATGTGAGGTTAATGATTGGGGTCAGCCTTGAGAGCAAATTAAAGAGTCTCCCGCTCAAAGCTGCTACTTTACCAGTAAATGGGGTTTAACTGTGTGTTGCATGTTAAAGTGGTGCAAAGGAGGGGGATGAGGAAGGGCGCCTTTTGTTGGGTTACTATATTTAGGACTGAGAGGAAAATGGCTAAATGTGTAGAGGTAAAGCTGCAAAGAACAAAAAGGCGATGACTCTGACGTGTTACATGTGAAAAAACAGCCAAACTAATCGTCTGCAACTCGTATTTTTTATTATTGCAACCAACTGGAAGACAATACATCACATAAACATCATTGTAGTTTTTCAGAAAATGGAAAACAAAATAAAACAACATTTATATATTTTTTTGCCACAGTATTGGACAACGTTGATATTTACATGTAGTGATGCAATAGGTTTTGAAATCATTCTTTGGCAATATGATTGCACAATAAGGAGGGAATTGAACATTTACTGAAAAAAAACAACACCTGGGTGTACTCTGCATCACATCTCACAGATCAATAACAGTTTTGCTTTTTGACATCTCTAACCTATGGCTTTCCAATATTCAGCTCAGACAGTCACCGGAAAGTAATGGCAGTATTGAAGTATTAGTCAGAGAGAAAACAAAACACAAAATGAAAATGTGCACTAAAAAATGGCAACTGTGTTTTTTAGAGTGTGTCACCGTTACGTTTGGCAGCTTTGATAGAAACGCTTGTTCTCTGAGATTTTCGGGCAGTGAACGATTTTTCCCGTTGCTTTAAAATGTCCTGGCGATAGTTTGCGTGTTGCTCTGTTCTTCCATGACTTGTAGGTCAGGAGGTCATCTTTCCTGCATGTCGCTGAGTGAGTCAGAGGGAAAGAGCTGGTTGCCAAAGCAACGCGCTTGCCCCTCGACATGCCTTTTGCCAACTGAACACGTTATTTAGTCAACACAACACCGGGTTGTTACTGCGCATACAGCACAGTGCTTGACCTGGGCTGCGACGGATACCGGACGGGAGGCGGATGGCACACGACGAGAACACCGACAGCAGCGCCTCTCGGGCTCTTTTAAATGTCGGCATGGATACCGTACGTAACGCGAAGCCGGTGATGCATGCAACAGGTGGCGATAGACGGTGGACGGGACACCCCGCTCGGCGTCCGAGTCTGCTGCTACAACCAAACTCGGCCGCTGTCGCGTCTCACAAAGGTGCTTTTTCAGTTAATACTTGACTGTTTGAGCTAATGCGTGGCCGGGCAGAATCCACTGCTATCGCTTCCGATGCAAAAAAGGTCAAAGGTCAGGGCTGTCCGTTTCACAACCCTAAGTGAGATATAGAAAGACTTGGCAAAATATATATTTAAAAAAATCTGCCTCTGATCTCCAGACTGGGGTCTGTGTTAGACAGAATGCAAACGTGATATCCATAAAGGCCAGAAATACCTTTAAGAAAAGGGTTAACAATACTGTATGTCAATAATAACCTTGTCGTGTCTAAAATCATGTCCTACATTCCTCTTTCTATTCAATTTAACTCTCAAGTAGCATTTTTGGAGATATGAGGTTCTTTCAGGACACCTACGTTTTCCATGCCCGTCTGATCCAAACATTTACACTGAACAATGTCGATGGAAAACCAGGACACATGTACATTTACACACAGAAGAGGAAAAAAAACAATACTGTTATAAATAAAGACAGGTAACTTTCTGTCAAAACATGTCAGAGACATGACAACAGAGGTACTGAGGGCAGGCAGGCAGGCAGGCACAATGTTAAAGGGTGTGTGTTCCTGGGCGCACAAACTCGCACACTCTACAGACGTATTCTGAAATAACACCGGGGTTAACACAGAACACCAAAAAAACAAAACGAAACCATAAAAAAAGAACAAAAAAGAACACTGTACAGGCAGAAGGAGACGGAAGCGCACCCCCTAAGAGGTGATTGATCTGGCCTACGTAGCCTGAACCCAGAGCCCAGAGGTGGCACCTTCGGGCCTCTAATTGCAGAGTGATCTCCCACGGTCCTCCCTGAAGACGTGTCTTTAAAAGCCCGCTCAGAAAAAACAGAACCCAAATGATAAAAAAAAAACCCAAAACAAACAAAAACAAACAAAAAAACTTCATTATAACGGGTATAAGAATTGGCGGCAAAACTTTTTTTCTTTCCTCTAGGATCAAGGTTTATATGAAAATAAGTCATGCTTCATGCTAAATACATTGTTTATCTTACATGATCTTTGAATAAAAAAGATTTGCTTTTTATCTTATTTACAAGCACCCATGCAATATAACTGAGAAAGTCCTGCAGGTCAAATTGCTTCAATTAAGAAAGGAAAAAAATAAAATATTTTCTAACCTTTTTACAGAGTTGTCCGCTCGGGACAAATTGCTTATATCTTTATGAGGGTAGAGTGAGGGTAAACAGACACAAACAGAAATCTAAACCCACAGTTTATGTATATAGTTCTTTGACACTGTCATATGAAGAGGAAGGTGTGGTAGCTTCTGGTAGCTACGATATCTATACCAGGTGTCTATGTCTATGGACAGAAGTACTGGGAAGGTTTTTAGGGACACTTACATTATGCAACAACAACAACAAAATGAAGGAGATATTGCCTCAGACCCGGCACACTATCCATCTCTATGGTGATAAACGTGACCTTTTTTTTAAAGATTTTAATATATCTATTCTTAAATACTATGAGTGCTCTTGAAATAAACCATGTCATCATGTCCCATGATGCTTTTATTATAAGTGGCGTAAAATAATCTTAAGTGCATGAATATATATCACATCGGGTTTTACAATTATCTTGACACTTGAGGTCATTCACTCTTATGCTTTGTCGTTACTACTATGCCGCCTTCTCTCTCGCTCCCGTTCTTTTTTTTTTTTGTCAGCTGTCGTATCGGCTACATGAAGCAACCTGGTCGCTTATCTTTGGCACAGTCTCACATTTGTGCTCGTGGATGTAGAGGAGTGATGCTAGCGGGCGGCCCGAGGGTCTCGTTTAAACGGGGCGCGTCCCCGTCGGCTCGGCCGCCGCCGCTGGCATCACCGCGAGATTGCTACAGATTCACATAGAAACGAGAAAAAAAAAAAAAAAAAAAAAAAGACAGGAAGGTAAGACAAACAGCCATCTTCCGCTCGCGTACTGTGCTGCAATGTGATTCGACTTGTCCGAATTAGTGACAAAACGTGCTTTTTTATGGCTTTCATCCCCTTTTAAACAACAAAAAGAACAAAGACACGTGAAAAATACCCACTGATGTTAGTGTTGCTGAACATGTATATGTAGGAAAACATAGATTTTTGATATTGCCACAAATAAGTAGGATTCACCTAATGCCCTGCAGATAGATAGAGGGAGATGAGAAGTGTCCGTTGAGACTAATGCTGTAGTAACGTTACCTGTTAACCTATTGTGTGTATTGTATACTATATGTGTGTTAATGCTTGTGTCTGTGTGTTTGCACGACTGTGTACTTGTTCTATGTGTGCGTCTTAGTTTCTCAGGGCCTCCTTCTGCTCTTTCTGGCCCTTGGCCGTGCGGTTTGTGATGTTGTTGAGGCAGGCTCTGACCCCCGCCAGGTGGAGCAGCGACCCCGCCGCCTCCTTCATCTCCTCGTCGTCGCTCTCCGGCTTCTCCACCGCCGCCGCCGCGCGGCGCTTCTTCAGGGGTAGCGTGTCGCTAATTCCCCTCGCTCGGTTTTTGGTCCAGGGCAAACTGCTCCCCGCCAGAGTCCCAGCCCCTGCCCCGGAGCTACGTCTCTGTCCGCGCAGGGCCTGTTGGGAAATGTAGGTAGTGGCAGCGGTGGTGATGTGAGAATCCAAGGGGATTTCCCGGGGCTCGGGTTTGACGTCTGATTGGATCTCCACGGCGATGATATCGTCATCGTCCAGGGGAGAGGAAGGGGCGCCGACCTGGGAGGAGCACAGCCCGTTGGGGGATTTGGCTGTGCTGTAGGTGTGGTCGTCTTGGAGGTCCTCGCTGCAGAGCGGAGGTGAGTAGCGGGACGGGCTGTCTTGTCCTCGGCTCAGATAATCTCCCAGGGATGATCTGTGTGGAGCGAGAGAATACTGTTACTCGTGCTGTCACACTGCTGCTATGCTTTAAAAAAAGCTAAGGCAAAAATCTACCACCCTGAAATTGGCCCTCTGGGCCCAATGTGCATATTTCTCAGGTCAGATGTCCAGAAAGATGGGCCGTGCCGTTAGGAATGAGCAGACTCATTTTCAGATCGCCACCTATGCATTTTTCAAATGACACAGGCTTTCGGAGCAGCTCTCGTGCACTTTAAGGTTGTGCAACTTGCTCAGCATGTGTGGGACCTTGGAAAATCCAAAGTCAGAACACCAGAGTGATGATGCTGCAACGAAGCCATTTGACCAACCTGCAGCAACTCAGCTTTTACATCGCATGGCAACGTTTATTTAGCCCCGTCAGACCAAAGATGGTTTTCTCCGTGAGCCGTCACACGACAGACGGGAGTTCTGAGAACCAGTGAATCAAACGAAGCTGCAGCGTGCCCTGTCCCCTGGACATTTCCTCCCCTCGGGATCAGCATATTAATATGTAATACTAAAAAACACATGCACCCCTTAGAATGATCAGATATTCACTGCATACCTTTAGTGAGCCGTTGGGTATGTTTAATTCATTATGTGGCGCAGACCATCATATTCTTATGCTCCTGTGATGGATGTGCATGTCCATGCATGCACCGAATGTTTTTGGAATCATGAGGCCTCTCCCTCTAATAATCCTGTTTGCGTGTGTGTGTGTGTGTGTGTGTGTGTGTGTCCATTGTATAAACACACCTGGATGAAATGTTCTGAGCAGTGGGGAGCATGTGACTGCCTCTGACTTTTAAACACAGTAAAGATGTAATTATGTAAACTATCAGTGGAAAATTTCATCTGGTGCGTGCGCTGTTTGTGCGGAGGACGGTGGATGTGCGAGGGCGTGTCTGTGTGCGTCTGTACGGGAATGTGTTTGCACACACGGGGAAAGCCCTGACTGACGTTAATTGTACGGTTGGAGGCATCGGAGGCGGAGCGACTCACCTTATGGCCGAGGTCCTGCTCCCCACAGGGCTAACAGGTAGGGGTCTGATCACAGGGAAGAGGGCTTGGCTCCGGACGCGGGCGCCATTTTGGATCACACTACGCGGAACTAAAAGAGAAAAAAAAACACAAGGGAGATATAAACACAAATTCACGCAGCATTAGTCACATGCAACGCAGAAATGCAAGGGCACGGAGGACAGAGGGAAACAAACAGGAAGCTTCTCCAAAGCCTGTGTGGACGGCATGGAGACCTGGGAATAGCTGGATGAGCATTCAGCGACCGTCGGAGGAGGCCAACAGGGCAATATTGATGAGCAAGGCGAGGTTAAATTGAGCGGGAAAGCGTCATAAATGAGTTAAGGCCGCTGCGAATCATTCAATTACCAACGACCGCTGGGTCCCAGCTAAATGCAGCCTGTCTGACGCTGCGGGCTGCACAGAAGGTAAAGGGGGCAATACAGAGGTTTAACACAGAGAAGGGTCACGAACAACACACGAGGCTGTCAGGCCTCAAAGCCGAGCATCTCATGTCTCAAACTGTACAGTTCACAGATGTTATTCATATAGTGGGTCGGAACAGCTATATATAATATAGATAACACTGTGTGTTGTCAATGAAGTTTGAGAGGTTCCATCAAGGTCAAAGTCTTGTCAGTGGTTTCCTACTTGTGGAAAAGTCCTCAGTATTTTCACAGAAGAGAAGAGAAGAGAAGAGAAGAGAAGAGAAGAGAAGAGAAGAGAAGAGAAGAGAAGAGAAGAGAAGAGAAGAGAAGAGAAGAGAAGAGAAGAGAAGAGAAGAGAAGAGAAGAGAAGAGAAGAGAAGAGAAGAGAAGAGAAGAGAGGTGAACGTCGGAGCCCAAACCTCTCATTACTGCTGCTCACCACCGCCGTCCCAGTTCCCTAAAACAGCTGTCATTTTCATCTCCAGGGTCAGTTTGCATTTTGCAAATGACGACCTGCTGTTTGCCTTCACTGCCGCAGAAGCATTTGTTAAGGTGCAAACGATAGAAACGTTAAACCGCCGCATCGGTACGTCGCAGCTGAAGCCCCTCTGTTTTTTGGCTTCAAATCGTGGCCATTACAGTAAATTTACGATTGGGATGTGACGAGAAATTTCATTTTCCCCAGGAACCACAGGCTCGTTAAGACGTACAAGTTGTCACGACGAGACCCCCCAGACAACCGTCCCACAACCCTCTGGTCCACGTTGCAACGCACAAGGATGAATTAGAATAGATCTGTTTTTCGTTTGTCATTGTTGGTGTGTTTCTGTAGCCGCTCCCCGACCGCCTGTGTCCACAGTAATCTTATTGACTCCAGTTAGTGCGGCTCTGCCCCTGACATCTCCAGCTCCGCTCTCCATAACCTTATAAGTAAGTCCCTGCACAGAGTCTCTTTAGTAATCTTGATCACTTACTGCATGGTTGTTTGTTTGCGTGTGTGTGTGTGTGTGTGTGTGTGTGTGCGTGTGTGTGTGTGTGTGTGTGTGTGCGTGTGTGTGTGCAGGCAATGCATTAGGTCTCCACGGCTTGACACGCACCCGCCCCTCCCCTTCTCCACAGCTCGCTCCAGTCAGGCTTTGGGTTGCTGTGGCAACGGCTCCCCTTCCACATGCCACAGAGTGGTAGATCATGCATCAGCAGAGAAAGTGATAGAGAGGGGGAGAGAGAGACAGAGAGAGAGAGAGAGAGCAGCAAAAGGAGGAAAGGAAATACCAATCTCTGTTTCACATGGTCTCTCATAGATCAGTGGCGCACTCCTGACCACCGCTGTTTACCCTAGATACACACACACACACACACACACACACACACACACACGCTCCACAGACAGCGCTCCCCTTATGCGTGTTCTGTGTCTTCACCTCCGCTGTGTGAATTTTCCCTTTGTCTCTCTAATTCCTTCCTCTCTTGTTGATTTCGCTCTCTATCAATCTCGCCGCCGGCCTGTGTGTGCGTGTGTGTGTGTGTGCGTGTGTGTGTGTGTGTTTAGTGGTGACTCATCTCCGGCTGAGCACGCATGCCGGCTCTGCAGGTAAAAAGCCTGGGACATATGCTGAGAGGATGGGGTGACAAACTGAGCTGGGAAAATAGCAGGCAGCGCTCCCGAAGCTTGTCCTCAGTCACTGAGGAATTGAGAAATACATTTTACGAGCTAAGAGCAATAAAAAAAAAAACAGGAACGCAGTGAGGGAAAAAATGTAAATACAGAAAAGGCGAGGTGTCTTTTTCCTGGAGAGAAAATATCCTGCAGTCTGTCTTTTTTCCTATGTCTGGTCAGCTGCTCTGCCTTGTCTGTCTGCTTCCTTCGTCTTCGCCAGGCGCCCGTCTCTCTGCCTGCCTGTTTTCCAGGGCGATCGAGCCCTCTCTCTCTCTCCACTCTATTGTGCCGTGTACACACTCAGCCTCCTCTGCTCCTCCCGTCAAATGAGCTCCACGCCGGCGCCGGCGTACGCGTGAGCCCGCGCCTGCTCTCCAAGGGGTCAAAGGTCACTCCCAGCAGGCCTTGGAGCGCTAGCGTACGAACGCGGCCCCTCTCAGCCTCAGCTCGGCCGCTGTGTGTTACAGCCAAACAGAGCATGCTGATGGTGCCTGACTGACTGCATAGCTGGTGGGCTGGAGTCGCTGGCAGTTGAACTGGGTGGCTAACTGGCCTGTCTGTCTCACACTCCAGCTGAGTGTTTAAGTGCTTGGCTGACTGACACGCGCCACGACCTCCAGGCGGGGAGACAAAACAAACACTTGATGGCCGTAATTGAATAAGTTTAGACTTGTGGGTCGATTCGTCTTGACGTGCTTAAATCAAGCTGTGCTATTTAAGATTCCTAGATTTAGAATCGTGCAATAAAGAACAATACGAGTGAGAGCGGCAGCGGTATTTAGCAGAGAGCATCCCATCTGAAAGCCGACATCACCACTAGTTACATGTTTGACTTGTACAGTGTGTTTGTATTGCACTGCTTTAAAGCCATAGAGGTTTATCAGCAAATGTAATTAAATACCAAAGTAATGAATTGGCCTTTTTAGCTTGACGTTAGAATATTAGGCTGTTATCACTGATGCATTCATATAAAAGCAGAATATTAATGTGACTGGAGAGTGAATATTAGCAATTTTATATACTATTAGGTAGTTTTAAAATGTTAATTAATCATATGTAGTATAATAATGTTATAGCTGTGTTTAGTTCTTTTGAACGTAATGAGCACAAGCACAATACACAGGCGTACGTGCACACGCGTTCAAGTGGCAGAAGTAATCATATAAATTAATATACTGTAATTGAACACGTAGGAGCTGGTCAGTTTTCCCACTTTTCTCACTCCCTTTGTAGTCGCGCGGTTGTTGCGGCCTCAGAACTCGACCCAATTAATGGGAAATATTCCGTTTTAAGTGACAGCAGGTGACCGAAGTGCTTAAACGAAATAAGAACACTTAGGCAGAGCGGGCCCTCTATAATTCAGAGCTATTGAGTGATGGAGTCGGGGGGGGGGGGTGGGCGGGTTGGCTTGAGGACACGGCTGCCAGCCGCTGCCCTTGCGCTCATCCTGAGCCGGCGCCGGGCCACGGGGAGAGGCAGATTTCAGCCCGCATCAGCTCAGAGCGGAGCGGAGCTCTGGGAATGGGAGATGGAAGCAATAACGGCGGGCGCTAACAGTCCCAAACTCACTCACTCCGCCTCGCTCGCTGCCAGTCCACCTCCTTCACGTCTTCCTTGTCTTTGCCTCTGGCTGTCTGTCACCCCCCCCCCCCCCCCCCCCCCCCCCCCCTCCTGCTGCCTCAGAATATCACGTTCAACCATTCTGCGCCATCCCTCCCTTTCGAAAAGCGCATTACACATTTAAAAAGTTTCCCTCTCCTCGTCACATGTGCGTCTCAGGTCGCCGTCTCCTCCCCCGTCTCCCTATCAGACGCATCGCTCTCGGATCGGCCCCCCCGTCTAGAGGGACTCCGGGTTTTCAGACACTCTCTCCAACCTCGTCTCCTTGACCATTACTACTCCATTATCTGCGGCGATGGAGGCGCGCCGCAGACGCCTAATGTATCCATTTCCCCCTCCATTTAGGACTCGGCAGCCCAGCAAGCTCCCAGAGTGCTGCCTGATTGGGATTGAATGTCCATTTAAACTGCTGTCCTGCCACCAGGGAGGTGGTTGGGGGGAGAGGAAGAGGAGGGGAATAACAGAGGAAGAAGGAGGCGAGTGGGACTGTGGATGGAGAGAGGACGCCGGCGTTTGCTTTCGCTCCCCAGCCGCCCATATAATGCCTCCTCTCGCTCTCCTTTTTCCGTTTTTGCTCACTTTCTGTGACTCGATCGCCTCTCTTTTTCCCCCCTCCTTTCTAGTTCAAACTTTCAAACACACCTCCGTGGAAAAAGCCTTCCTCCTCTGGCGGCGAGCCAACGTGTCAGAATTCGGCACTCTGTATTCTCAAGGTGCGCTTCTAAAAAGGGGGATTTGGAATTGAGATGATTGGAGTTGGCACATCCGTAGATGGTGGAGAGGCGGGGAGAGAGGGGGGGGGGGAGACGGGAAGAAAGAGGAAGAAGGGAACAGGCGGGAGATCACAGACACACAGTGCACGACTCGCGAAGGTGAAACGGTACCTTGTAGGAGAACTCCTCCGTTCTTTCTGAAGAGGGGACTCCCCGACCACAATGGAGGACTAGAAAGGAAGAGCAGAAGACGGGATGAAGGGGGTGAGAGAGAGCAGGAGAACTGGTCAATCATTTGATCATGTTGCAGCAGCCCACCGGCTCAGCGGGCTTCATCACGAGGCAGATAGCAAGGCAGGAATTTGAGCCCATAAGCCAGTGCTTCTGATTATAGTGATTAAATTCCCGGGTGTCCCACTGTTGCCATTATTCCCTGTGATTACCTCGGAGAATTACAGCCTCGCTGCCGTAGTCCATGGGGGTAATTTCTCATGACAACCCCCCACCGCCCACCACTAGTCCATTCACACACAGTCAGAGGGATAAAACCTGTGAAAGCGCTCGCCGGCGCACACGCGGGCGCGCGTCTGGGCGTGCGACGCGTTAAGGAGCGCGCCGACACACAAACGCGCACAAAGCCCGGACTCGGCTTAGGTGATCATTGCGCCGCTAATGAGGGAGGTAATGACGGCATTTCTCACTTAGGCTGAGACGTCGTCACTCGCGCGCACGCAGACGCGGGAAGACAAAAGACACGGACGGAGGGTGGAGGATGGAGGGATGGAGAGAGAGAGAGAGAGAGAGAGGATGGAGGAGGATGTAAGAGCTTCTCAGGTTGAGTGGTCTTTAGCTCCCCATTAGACAACGCAGCTGACTGCTTCTTCCTCTGTGTAGATAGACGGCTGTTCTCAAGCAACTACAATTAAATCTGTTACTGACAACATGCATCTTGATGTCTCACACACACACACACACACACACACACACACACACACACACACACACACACACACACACACACACACACACACACACGGGAGAGAAAACACCTGGGGACGCTGTGAACTCTAAAGAAGCTTCCCACTTGTTTCCACTCATCAGGAGAGTTTCCTTTGTAATATGAAACCTGTTTTATGTTGTGCTAAGCTGCTGAATGAGAGGATTTGGACGTCTGCACTTGTGATGTAGCTCGCACCTCACCAGATGTAGGGGAGAGATGAATTCACACACGCACACACACACGCACGCACGCACGCACGCACGCACGCACGCACACACACACACACACACACACACACACACACACACACACACACACACACACACACACACACACACACACACACGGAGCGGCAACATGAAAACAGCAAAAGCAGCAAACGCAAATTTCAGCCCTGAGCCACCTGCTGTTGCCATGGAGAGTTGCCACATTGCGTTGCCACGGCGATAACATATTTTTCCTGCGCTAACAGCCTGTCTGTTTTCCCTACCACCCCACCCCCCGCCCATCTCATTCTTCCCTTCCCTCACTACTTCTCTCTCTTTCTCTCCTTTTTCTCACTCCTTCTTTCGGCCTCTCCTTCCTTTCCTGTGCTCTCTCTCTCTCTCTCTCTCTCTCTCTCTCTCTCTCAACAAATGGCTTCACAGTGCGACAGCACCTGCCTTTAACTACATGTGTTGCCATGGCGGCGTTCCCGTTGCCAAGGCAACCCTGTGCATTAAATGTAGTGAGCGAGGGGCTAAACTCGTGGCAGACGCTCCTTCTGCAACCACCCCCTCCCAACGTATCCCCTCATCCTTCTTCTCCAAAGGTAAGAGAGAGGGAGGGAGGAAAAATGGAGGGAGAGGGAGAGCGCTCCTCCCTAACCCCCTTGAGACACCCTTCCTTCCTTCCCTCCATCCATTCTTCTTTCCTCCTTTCATCCAGATGCTGATGGGGTGTGAAGGAATGCACCATGGAGCTGACCTGCTACCCAGCATGCTTTTGCTCTCCCTCTCTCTCTCTCTCTCTCTCTCTCTCTCTCTCTCATACACACACGTGCACAGGTTGGGCACATCTACATACACCTTAAAAAAATGCACGCCTCGGCTACACAAATCCACACAAGCCCCGCACGAGTGTTGCTGCAGCGGCTCATGCACATGCACGAGCTGCAGGTGGGGGTCGCGCGGCGCGGCGTGAGTTATTGCGCTCCATGAAAACCAAGAGGTGTGAGCGGTGAAGAGCAGAGGACAAAGAGGCGCCATTGCTCCTGCGCCCGGCTGCGATCTGCCTCCTGCTCAGCCCCCGTCCACCTCCTCGCGCTGCCACTTCCTCTGCCTTTATATCTCCTCATCGCCCGCGCTCGCCTTCCACTTCGCCGCCGCGTGCGACTGCTTGAGACAGTCCTTGACCTCAGCATAATAGACACGGCGCGCGCCCATTCACGGTCATTACGCTTCATAACATAATATTCTTCAGAGTGAGTGATCTCGAGAGAGATATCGTGTTATATTGATTGGACAAACTGAGCTCTAAAATACATCAGAAACAAACTGTTAATGCCTTGTTCTGTATTCTAACAGGCGTTGTGACTGGATTTCCTTCCTGCAGACCTGATAATTAACCTGACCTTTAGGGATTTCAGCCCTTTCGCCTTTCAGGGCTGCACATTAACATTTTGACTTCATCACTGTTAAACACAAGTCACAACAAAGAATTGAACCAGAGTAAAAATGTGAGGTTTCGTTTGTCATCAACACGTTATTTTCAAGCTTCCATCTCTAATGTGGAAATTGCCATGAATCTTATGTCAGCGTCTGTGACCTTGACACCTTTGGAAACTCGCTCCCTCCGCGACACGACGTTCCTGAAGAGCTTCGCAGGCGCTTTTCATGTTTTAGCTCGCTGGTAACAGACACATGTACATGCTGTGAATGCGCTTCACTTCGCGGCTGGAGCCGGATGATTTCTAAGGCACACTGGAAACTCTGGGATTGATTTCCTACTTTCCAGGCAGCCACTGGTTTCCATTCACGTGTGAGCTGCCCAGAGCTGGGAACGCTGGCGTCCTGAAAGCGATACTGGAGTCCAACATATGTACAGGAGCTGCGTCACAAGCAGCAACTTTCCCCACTTGGTCTCTCCTTTTCCGCTGCGTGTCACAATGCAAATGAACCTCCCTCTCTCCAACTCCTCTCTACTCCCCTCACTTCGACCTCTCCTCACTACACCCCCCCCCCCCCCCCTTCCTCCCCATGTTCCGAATCCGGCCTCCAATTTGTTCCACTTCCCCATACCTCATTGTTCAAAATGACACTTTTACATTTTATGGTGAACCAATTATTCTGTCTTACACAGTCCGCTGGCTCTGCAAGCCAACCTGCCTGGATCAGCTGGGGAGCAGGGTGGAGCGGTGTCGGGGTATTCACAGAGAGAGAGAGAGAGAGAGAGAGAGAGAGAGAGAGAGAGAAAAGGAGAGGAAGAGAGATGGAAGAAGGGGAAAAAGGACTGCCTATTTCTGACATATCCATCGGGATGGGAAGACGAGCTGGGAACTGAGAAGTTGGCAAAAGAGAGAAAAGACTAATGTAGTAATGTGGAGGAGACAACTGCAGTAGATGCAGGGAGGTACAGCGGTGTATGTGTGTGTGTGTGTGTGCAGGTGTGTCAAGATGCTCCGAGGGGGTCAGAGAATAAAGTGAACATAGACAAAAGAGGTTTTAATTGAATGATAAAGTGGTGGTGAGAGAGTGAGCGAGGGAATAAATCACAGCAGGGATAAATAAAGAAGACGGAGCACTGGGCGCCCCACTAGGTGTAATGTACGCCCGAGGAGGAGCGGGAGGGTGCGCGGGATATTAAAGGAGGAGACGAGAGAGCGAGGAGCCGCAGGACAGGCGGAGCGAGGGGGATGGACGGGCCGGGGCTGGAGAGCGGCTGGAGGAGAGTGCGGAGACAAAAAAAAAGAAAAAAAGAAAAAGGAGGCAGCAAAGCGCCGCGTTTCACCTGCGAGGCGCCCGAGGGCGTGGGAGGCGGGGAGGCGCCGCGTGAAAACAGCGTGCAGGAAAGATTTAAGGAAGGGGTCAGCTGCATAGCGCCCGGGGCCAGGTGGGCGGGGAGGCGGGGAGGCAGGAAGGCGATGGAGGGAGACGGGGGAGGGCGCCGTGCATGTTTTATGTTAGCGTTTAGGCCACGGAGGGAGGAATCCGTCAGTCGCGTTTCCTAAAGCCCCTATGCGCTAGCGAAAGGTCCGCGTGCATCTTACCTGTGGTGAAATGTCTGAGGGAGGGTGGGTGGGGAGGTGGAGGGGGTGGCCAGGCCGGGCGAGTAGGGGTGATACGGCGTCTTCTTGAGCGCCTGGATCAGGTTGTGCCTGTACTCCGGATCTATGGACCACAGCGAGCCTTTGCCTATGCTCTGAAAGAGAGAGAGAGGGGGGGGGGGTTATTGAAAGTGCTGCCAGGCCCCTCGAAGCACATCACAAACACAGCGCGGCACGCTGACCCGAGCCGGAGCCCAAACACGCACGGGCTCAAAGTCCAGGCTCTTGTTTGCCGAACACTGTGCACACACGGCCTCCGAGCATCCGCCGGCTCAGGCGGCGGCGGAGAGGAGAGAGCCCCCGCGCAAACAAGCCCGCGTTCCCCGGGAAGATAACACGCGGAGGAATAGGAATTAATACAACTCAATGCTATCGCGCTCAATAATTTCCGATCCTCTCCGAAAAAAAAAAAAAAAAAAAAAAAAGAGGCTTTTTTTCCTGATTAAGAAACTTTTTCCACTCCAGAGGCAACGATGGTGTCTACTTTTAGATCAAAGCAGCCCCCCCCCCTCCTCCTCCCCCCCCTCACCTAATGAAGCTGTCGGCTCCCAGTCTGAGCGAAACCAGCCTATAGATTATAGAGAAGGGAAGGGATCTCGCACGGGCCGGCCGTGAAGAAACGCGCTTCCCATCTCCAGCTCCCACAGCCGGTTCCCGGCTTTCATCTATCTTGTCATCCGAATGTGGCAAAACCGGGAGTTTGTGTACGACAAGAGACCGGGAATGGCAGGAACGGGGCGAGAGAGGGAGAGAGAGAGTAAATATTAAATTAAAGCTGTCCTGCCTCATGTTCGGCTCACTTTGTAGTGCTCTGTGATATGATACAGGTACAGGCTTCAGGGTGGGGAGATGTCACCACCGCCGGCTTCTGATTTCAGCGAGGAATCTATTAGGAGGGAAATGTTAGATGTGCCAGAGACATTTGTGAGCTTTAATTGGAGACAAATCCAAAAAGCTGAGATGCATTTGGAGTTAAAGTGCAGGAGAAAAACACACCTTAATGTTTATACTACACCAGTAACTCCCTCTGTTTTGTCCTGTGACTGCTTAAAGGGTCAGTTCATCCAAATATTAAAAAAAACAAACATGTTTTCCTCCCATCTCTCTGGAGGTGAGTGACATTTCTGCACTGAAATATTTGAATAATTCATTCATTGTCACTCTCTTGCTGCTAATTATCCACTAAATGACTGAGAAAACAAACACACACCAACATAACGTTCAGCAGGAATACGCTCTTCCTTCAGGATCACAGTGATCACTCACATATATTCATCAGCCTTTTAAGGGGCCCGAGGCCTGAGGAAATCGACTTCATACGGTGCCAAGAAGTACAGACAGAGACGCATTTATCAAGCACCTTATTACTACTTGCTGCGAGGTGTAAGAGTAACATTTAAAAGCAGCTGTCAAGCCATCGTGACTGATCGCGTGTTCCTGAGCAGGAGCCAGTCAGGAACAACGGTTTCCACTTTGTCTGCCCTATTGTTCACGCTCGCGTCGCACTCAGTTCTGCTTTGTTCCTCACAAGCCTCTTATTGGCTGACGCCAAGGCCTCCGACGCATTCGTCAGCGAGACGCGCCGGCTGTGGTCAAAAGCTGGTGTAAGAACACACTAGACACGAGCCTGACCCACAGCGACCCACAACGACCCACAAAGACCCACAACGACTCACAAAGACCCACAAAGACCCGCAACGACCCACAGAGACCTACAGAGGCCGACAGCGACCCACAGAGACCCACAACGACCCACAACAACCCACAGAGACCTACTGAGACCCACAACGACCCACAGAGACCTACAGAGACCGACAGCGACCCATAGAGACCCACAACGACCCACAGACACCTACAGAGACCCACAGCGACCCATAGAGACCCACAGAGACCCACAGTGACCCACAGAGACCCATAGAGACCCACAACGACCCACAGAGACCTGCAACGACCCACAGAGACCCACAACGACCCACAGAGACCCACAACGACTCACAGAGACACAGCAACCCAAAGACACCTAAAGAGACCCTCAATAACCCACAGAGACCCACAGTGACCCATAGAGACCCACAGAGACCTATAGAGACCCACAGAGACCTACAGAGACCCACAGCTACCCAAAGACACCTGAAGAGACCCTCAATGACCCAAAGAGACTTACGGAGACCCACAACGACCCACAGAGACCCACAACGACCCACAGAGACCTACAGAGACCCACAGCGACCCACAGAAACCCACAATGACCCACAGAGACCCATAGAGACCCATAGAGACCTACAGAGACCCACAGAGACCCACAACGACCCACAGAGACCTACAGAGACCCATAGAGACCCAAAGAGACCTACAGAGACCCACAGAGACCTACAGAGACCCATAGAGACCCAAAGAGACCTACAGAGACCCACAGAGACCCACAGAGACCTACAGAGACCCACAACGACCCACAGAGACCTATAGAGACCCACAGAGACCGACAGCGACCCACAGCGACCCATAGAGACCCACAGAGACCTATAGAGAGCTATAGAGATCTACAGCAACCTACAGAGACCCATAGAGACCCACGGGCCACTGTCACCCCCGTCAGTTTACAAACCCGTCATCTGCTTTGTTTTACATGCAGCGGCTCCACAGTGTATAAAAGCTATTTAATATATATTGTAGGGACTGGAGCTACAGCTACAGGTCCACACACTCCAACATCTGAACTGGTGAAGCAAGAAGCTAACAGGATGTGTGTGCACTGCTGATTTGAGTCGCCCCTGTCTGTATCTTTGCATTAGTATGTCAGTTGTGTTGAACAAAGTCCATATGTAGTGCTCTGCCGTGTGTGTGTGTGTGTGTGTGTGTGTGTGTGTGTGTGTGTGTGTGTGTGTGTGTGTGTGTGTGTGTGTGTGTGTGTGTGGTGAGTTCCCTAGGGAGTGTGATATTACCCAGCATGGTCTGCTCCTGGGAGTGCTTCTATTACTGCCAGCAACGCCTCTCCTGGAGAGCATGATATTACACACACATGCGCTCGCTCCCACAGAGGTGACCCCCACTGGGCCAAATTTCCCCGTGCACCCCCGGCTCACCAGCCACTCTTGTGTGTGTGTGTGTGTGTGTGTGTATTTATACATGTGTGTGTGTTGGTGTGCTCCTACTGTCTGCCCGCTCGCCAGCCGATTAAATCAATGCTCTCTACAGAATTTCTGTCTGCCTGGGCCCCTGCTGCTGCCAAGCAGCCAGCCAATCAAAACACACACACACACACACACACACACACACACACACACACACACACACACACACACACACACACACACACACACACACACACACACACACACACACGGGAAGGCTCTGTTACCTGGGTTAGAACGGTCGCCTTGGTAACAGCGGGCATCATCTGGGCTTGGGGGCAATACGGACTTTGTCATTTTCTCACAAATTCACAAAGTTAAGGAAGAATCGCCGCGTCCCCAGTCGGTTCGCCTGAGAAGGCGTTCGCCGTCACAGAGGAGCTGTGCATTTTCCGTCTGATACATTATGAGACATATTTTCAAAAATAGAATGGTTCTGTAAAAAAAAAAAAAATAAAATAAAAAAAAATAGAACGAGGTACCAACAGGGGAGGAAAGCGCGATCCCGGGCTTCACCTGACAACACCGGCGACCTCCGTTTGTGCTATCCTTGGGTTTCATCCGGTCCAACGCTTGTGAGATGAACACCGTTTTCTGGCTGATGCGTTTATTTCTGGTCCATATACAGTACGTGCTGCAACAGTCACATCCCCTCTAGTGTTTGCAGCTAAAGACCAGGATTACACAACAAATAATCCAGTTGAAACATCGATCCCGACTTGAAGAAATGTCTCACGCAGTATGAAACTGGGCACAGAGTTACACTTCAAACTATCATTATTATTATTATATATAATATGTGGATTGGAATTTAATTGGATTCTGTTATTACTGTGAATAACTATTGTGTGCTTTTAAACTATACAGGCTTCACATTGGTGCAGAAACTGCATACTGTAAGTTGCACGACAGAATAAAAGAAGTAAGTGAGTAAGTAAGTGAAGTAAGTAAGACAAAAGGGGAAGAGAGAGGGAGAAAGACGGGGGCAACGCGAGAGAGAGAGGCGATTGTGTGTTGCCAACATCTGTTTCCTGTGTTATATAAGCTGTGGGGGCTGGTCTCTCATGGCAGTGGGGGATATTAAAAGGTCCCGCTGCCACTGACCCCGCTGCAGTAGCAGCACTGCACGCGTGCACTTCTCACGGTTTCATCTGAACGTATGCTAATGCTAAAGGGTCACCTGCAAAAGGAAGACGTAGCTTAACAACACATCAACAAGACTGTCGCACAGACTGCAGTCTTTTGAGTTACTTCCTGTTTTGTGCTGCACGTAATTTTTTCTAGTTTTCCCAAATTTGGATTTTTGTATTTCCATTTTTCGTTCTCTATTTATTAAGTCTCTGTGAGTTCAAACCAATTACTGCAAAGTTGATGGCTGGAAGGAGATAGGCAAAAAGAACTTGTCTCTAACCCAGTAATAAAATAAAGATTAAGAAGACATACGACGCTCAGAGAAACATCTGTGTAAGAGGATTTGTTGTCCACTGCATTTCCATGTGCAAAATGACCTGAACTGTATCACAAATCCAAAGAATTACGATGGCTACAATTTTCTGATGGACACCCACAGTGGGAGTGGGAGCATTATCCTGGCTGCGTTTGAGCCTGATTAACCTGCTGTGTGACACGGATCCATCATTACTTACTTCCCATATGATGATAAACGGAGCATTCATAGTTTCTGTACATTACTAGAGGGAGAGGAATGTATTCAGGAAGGTTTAGCAATATAGAATAGACACCTTTTTTTACTATTCCCTGATTTTTTGTCAGCACCAAACCCGATTTCCATGTGCTTTTAATTTAAAGTCTGCCCCAGTTTATGCTCCTGATGAGGTTATCGCTCCTCTGTTTTTTTTCCTCCTTTGCTGTGGTGATTACGAACGACTCGCAGTATAAGCTTCTGTTTACCTCAAAGACAAACGACGGCGAACTTTCCAAAAAAACTTGGCAGGTCACTCGCCGACGCTCGCAGCTGTTTTCCGAACGCGCGTTGGAATTCCTAAACGGCTCCCGCGTCCCGGTCGCCGGTGGGAGCACGAAATAACGTTCACCCCCTCGCGCTCCACGCGGCGGCTTCTGTCCGCGATTAGAGCGACATTATCAGCTTTAAATCGCTGATTACACCAGAGGCGCAAACTGGACGCAGATCAGTGTAAGCAGCTCCCAAAGCACCTATAAAACGCCATCACTGGGCCTTTTTTTACTCAATTCACTTCTGTTTTTTGGTATGAAAGCATCAACCTCACACTTGTTCAGATTTCAATTCTTAGACTACACTAACAAAATGATCTGTCTTCATCCTCCTGGCTCACAATGACAGAACCAAGAGAAACTGTGCTGTTACAGTATACTACAGTCATATACTGAACCACAGCAGCTCATTAAAGCTGCATTAAGTGATTTTTCAAGCCTGGATGTGGCTAATGTGTTATCTAAGTGTAATTCCCCTTTTTTAACAGCAGAGATGAAAACATTTTTTGGTAGACGGGTCTTATTATCTCCATACCACCCACCAATTTCTGGTAGTCTGTCTGGAACCTGCTTGGCTCATTAGCTTCTAAATGCTACATTGTTACCAAATATTTGCCAGCCTTGTCAATGTGTTGTTTGTTCCTGGGAAAGTGGAAAACACCGAAACAGCCAAAACCTTCTCCTCCTGCGATTTCGTAGGAAAGGCACAATGGAGGAGGAACCGTTTGTGAGTCTGCAGGAAGGATGCACTTCATGTTCCTTAATAAAAAATAAAAAATAAGTCCCAAATCATACAACCAAAGTGCTTGGTGGGTGTATTTTTAGTATTTTCATACATAAAACAAGCAGATCTTCAGTAAGACTCGCTGAATGACTGTGTTCTCACAAATGATGGAAAACAGAACTAAATAAAGGAAAAACCACCACTTTATTTGTGATTTGAGGATAATTAGAAAATAATGACATTTTTTATGTATGTCGATGTTTGCTCCAGATGCTCCCAGTTCCAACATGAAGGAACCGCGGACGCCTCTCGGGGGGAAAGTCACGGGCGACACACAAAAAGCAGCACGGCGCGGCTTCGCACCCAGTTTCAGATTACAGAACCGCAGGTTGGCCCGGGTGCGATTTCATAAGAGGCTTCAAGCGATATATCGCCGGGAGAGAGCGTGCGCCCGCGTGCGCGTCGCACTGTTACAACACCGACCTGCAGCCGCGGCTGAAGTCTGAGGGCGAAGACTGGTGTCATTAAGGCCGAGAATCCTGTTTGTAAACAAAGCCATGGCAACCGCTCGCTCTCTCACAAAGTCTGCACGCCCGCACACACACACACACACACACACACACACACACACACACACACACACACACACACACACACACACACACACACACACACACACACACACTAGTCCCCATCTTGTCATCTGCCTGGATATGACCCAGAAATACAGTCACTGGAACAAATAGGCCACTGTCATATTAATCTCCACCTCTGTAAATTGATGGAAATATGATTTGGTGTGTTCACAGTAAGACACCCCCCCCCCCCCCCCATCCCCCCACACGCTTCCCCCTTTTCTCTCTCACTTCGCGTGTGTGCGTCTCCGTCCATCCATCACAATGATGAGGTGACCTGCGCTTAACCAGCCGCCCTCCGCCTTCCTTTCCGTCTCCGCGGCGAGTAAGAACGTAGCGTGGCACAGAGGTGGACATCGCCGACCCAGTAATTGCACGCTCGATTCAAACAGGGCATAAACAGGTGAAGGCGGAAGCAAAGCAGCGCGCCAAAAGCCCCATTCGCATGCAGATATTCTCGGGGAAAGGCTTTGAATGGTGGAGTCGGACTAAAATTACAGAGATTCTGTAATTGCAGCCTCAGATAAAGCGCAGCACTTGGCTGGTGGAGTAGGAGTCTGCAGAGATGTGCCCTCATTTCTACACCGACACAGCGCTCGCGTGTGTCTGCGTGTGCGAGAGTCCTTTTGAGCATGCACGGTGTGTTTGTTTGTGCACCAGACGTGTCCTGTGTGTGAGTGTGTGTGTGTGTGTGTGTGTGAGTGTGTGTGTGCAAGCGAGACAGGGGAATAGGTTTGAAGGGTTAATTAGTGCGCTGTCTTAAGCGGTGTGCAGTGACAGGAAGACAAGACGAGCTGTCCTTGCCAGAATCACCTCTACCCATGCTGTTACACACACACACACACACACACACAGACGCACGCACACACACACACGTATGCGCATATGCCGCAAGATGAGAATCTCCGCTCGCTCCTCCCCTCCACTCAGCACCTCAGTGCCCATCCGAGGCTCACACACGCTTAAGTCAGTAAAGCCAAATCAGTTTTGCCGTTGCTACAGCAACAGCATACTTTTATGTCAACTGCAACCTAGTTACTATGGAGATATGTATACAAGAGAAACTCTGTGCCGTTGTAGTCAAGGGCCAGATGACAGCAGAGCGTGAGGGTGTGTGTGCGCAGACACACAATATTACACACCAGGTCGTCTTCCTTAAATCAAACACACACACACACACACACACACACACACACACACACACACACACACACACACACACACACACACACACACACACACAGGGAAGCGGTTCACACGCTGGTCAAGGAAAGCGCACAGAGCTCCCATATCCTCCAGCTCAATCACAAGCAGCTAAACACGCGAACGCAGCATTGATTCCCACTGTTTGTCCCCCCGCCCCCAACACCCCCGGGCCAGATGAAATCTAAAGTCTGCTGGCATTTGTGTTATTAAATCCTGCAGTATTAATTTAGCACTAATTGAGTGAGGGATTCATTCCCCGTTTACCCTGAGTCTTTAATGGAGTAAAATGTGGACGGGAAAGCCGGTATAAAAGGCTGTATCAAGACTTAAATCAAAAGCGAAATGGTGCTCCCACCGGGGCTGCGCACAACGTCAGAGTGAAAGAGAACTATGAAAGCAGAGATCATCAAGTATTGATAAGGCCGAATCTGGTACAGCTGTAGACAAAATACAGAATATGTTTGACTTCAAGTTGGATACGCCTGCAACCCACTGATAACTGTCTGGCTGCGAAATAACTTCCAGCCACACACGATAAAGTGAGTAACGGTCCTGCGTTTTCGCGAGCACGACCGAACGAAAACCCCTGAACTGCTCTGAATTAAGGTATCATCAAGGGAATCATTAAAGGCAAAGCAGGAACAGTCGGTGATGACATCATTACATGTGCTGATGTCCTTACCTGGCTCCGGTCCTTATCCACTTTCTTGAAGCACTTGTTGAGCGATAGATTGTGGCGCACTGAGTTCTTCCAGCCCGTGGGGGCACTGGCAAAGTACGGGAAGTGCTCCAGGATCCAGCCATAGATATCCTTCACCGGCAGCCGCTTGTTGGGCGCGTCCTCGATGGCCATGAAGATCAGGCAGCTGAAGGAGTACGGCGGCTTGCGGTTGGCGCCGCCCGCCAGGTCGTACGCCGAGTGCGCGTCTCCCAGCAGGGGGTCGTCCGGGGAGGGGGACGAGGAGGAGGGCGAGCGGGGGTGCTGCCCGTCGGGGTCCTGCAGGGGCGAGACGCTGCGCAGCCCCGAGTGGCTGAAGCTGTTGAGGAGGTCGGTGCTCTCGTGCAGCCAGGAGAGGCTGGTGAGCTCCTCGTCCTCCGCCTTGGAGAAGGAGGCGGACAGGGACAGGGAGAGGTCGGCCGCCTCCGCCTCCGACGCCGCCGTGGCGGCGTCCCCCTGCCGGTACGGCGGGCTCATGCCTTGCGAGGCGCTGGCGCCGCTGCTGGGGCTCTGGGCCTTCTTACTGGGGGGCATGGTGGGTCCCATCCAGCCCAGGGCTCACTCCTGGAGGAGGAGAGAGAGAGAGAGGTGTAGAGAGAGAGAAACAAGGTCAGCTGGTGAAATTCAGTTAGCAGCTCACATAAAGGCCAAAGGGTGGAGGCATGCAACACAAGAGTTTGACCACATTCTCAATTAGGCAGCGTTACATCTGATGGGGAAAAGAGCACATCGTCAACCTTCTCCATGCAGTTCTGAGCGGGAGGGAAAATGTTGTGCTTCGTCGAGTTTCCGTGTACAACCGCCCTCTAATTACTTGTGCTAGCGAAGTATTGACATTACACGGGGTTGCTGTCATAACACAGAAGTACTATTAAAGGTCTAATAGTAGCCGGGTCACACAACCGCTGCTCCGACGTCTCGACATCAGGGGGGGAATTTAATTGTCAAGGTTGAAGCTGCGGAATAACCTTTAACGGTCGCGCGCGCCGCGATCGGACACCGACGATCACGTTCCCGGGAAAAAGAGGAATCAAATTAAGAGTGTTGAGTTCAAATCCACCCCTGGTCTAATCAGACCATTATTCTTCTAACATAAGAGGAATGCTGCGCTCGTTAGATGCAGGCAGAGGGTGGTAATTGAAGGGAATGGGTCTAACTATCACACCACAATCAGACGGGGCTCACAACCGGTCCTTTGATTGTCCTCTGGCGCAGACAGCTGTGGGGAGAGAAAATGTAATCTGCTCCGCTCGCCCTGTGAACATGCTTCAGAGTCTGAGCCACACGTGCCCACACACACACACACACACACACACACACACACACACACACACACACACACACACACACACACACACACACACACTACAGGGACCGAGCGCACCATTAGGACGCGGGGATTAAGTCCAGAGATGCTGCGGCCGGCCCCCGTGCGCCGCGATCGCTCTCTAATCCAAGGTGATCATCAGCTGATCTGTCCCCTCACTCTGCGTGATTGACTGGCAGCTGTCACCCATGGCAACCCCGCTGCGCCGCGACAACTGTCAGCTCGCTACGGCTCCGGCCGCGGTGTCGCCATGGCAACAGAGTGAAACAACTCACTCCCTCTCTTGTTCTGGCACCTTTTTTTTTTTTCATCCTCAGCGTCTGTCGCTGCTCCAACGTTCCCCCCGTCCCCCCCTTTTTTTTTTTGATAACCGTGCTTAACAGCGTACGTGTAGTGGAAGGACGGAGCTAAATATAGATTTGAGGTATAGCTGCACTGTTGCTCCACGTACGTTCAGCCAGCCTATAGTCGCCCCGCTGCTCCATCCGACTCTCCACAGCGCGGGGAAACGCTCGCTGGAGCTGAATGCCTTTGATCTCCTCCCCACTTCTTTTCTCCTCCCGTTCTCCGCTCCCCACACTTTCTGACAGCCGGCACACTCATTCAACAAGCTGTACCTGTCTGAGGTACAGCGTTGTTGCACCAATATTGACATTGAGCATAATGAATTCAAAGTGCCCCGGCGACGATAACGCTGGGGCTGAATATAGTGAGAGCACAATCAAAGGGATGGGCGAGATAGAAAGGGTGTCTGACAGGCTTTTCAAGGTGTGTGTGTGTCCCTCTGTGTGAGCGTATTCATGCATGTGCTTGACAGGCTTGTCACGATGTGTGTGCTTGTCTTAGGAAGGAAGTCAGGGCATTGTAGTGACATTGTTCCTAGTCGGAGTCCACTGGAATGCAGAGATGGCTCTGATACTCTTTCTCTCCATCTCCTCTTCCTCCTCCTTGTTATGTTGCCATAGCGGCAAGGGGGCCATGAAACATTACGGCTGACAGTAAAGTCATCTCATTTTCCTGTTGCTATGACAACAAACTCCTCACTGTTGGTTGGGGCCAGCGCTAGCTGCCGCCCAAGCCTTGTGCCTGAGTGTGTGTATGAGCGGATGCACGCGGTGTGTGTGTGTGTGTGTGTGTGTGTGTGTGTGTGTGTGTGTGTGTGTGTGTGTGTCACCATGTCTCCCACGGGCTCCCATAAAGCTTAACACACTCTGCCCAGCTCTAAACAAACTTTCATGCAACTTCCACAGCGGCCCCCCAGGACCCGCTGCTAAAGGACAAAGACAGATATCGCTCAAGTTCAGACTAAACGACGCTTGCGAGCGTTTGTGCGAGCGTTTGTGCGCGCGTGAGACGCATCCTCACATTTGTTTGACAGATGGGACTGTGCTATTCTCTCTGTCGTCTTCATTCTCTGGATCTCCTTTGTGTTTGCATTCTTTGTTTTGATTTGTGTTCGTCTCTGTTTGGCATGTCCATATTTATGTTGTTTCCCGGCATCTGTGTGTGCGCCTGTGCGCGTGCGCTGGACCGCGAGCTCACTCGGATTATCTGCCTGTAAGCACACTCTCCGCTCCCTCCGAGTGGCGTGCATATAAACTCAATTAAAGCATCTGTAATCTGCGCCGGGCGCCGCTGTTCTCGCCGCGACCCCGGCACCTCGCTGGTTCTGTTTGCACTCTGCACCCCGATAACATGGATTTTAAAAGACACCATTCAATTACGCTGAATGGCTTTCTCTCCATTTGAATCACGCTTCTCGAACGCTTGGTGGTACACTTAAGTCGGATTGCTCCTGTTATTATGCTGCTGTGTGTATAGGTTCCATAAGGCAGGTAACAAAGGCTGGAAATGACACGTGTCACTGCTGCTGCATTAAAATACCCTCAATTCACAAGTGGAACAGGCCTCTAGTTACCGACACCATTATAAATGACAGCAGGGCTTAAATAATTAGTGGACTAATCCATAACAGAAATAGATGGTTTTCAAAATGGATTCATCATTTCAACTCTTTATCCTTCAGGAACAGCATCTGTTTCTTTACTGAATCGCACTAACTTGGGCTTTAGACTTCAGAGAGACACAAAATTGCCTTTGAGCTTTGGGAACATGTGGCGTTTTTTTACATAGGTTTTTTACAAAATCCTAACTCATAGTCCACCCTTCACTGGAACTTTAAGCCAATCGACATGCTGCTCATTAGCAGATGGAGTCGTCATGGAGACGTATCTGTTGATTTGGCTTAAAGGTTAATAATATTTGACCTAAATGTTTACAGGTGTCCTGAGCTGATCCTGTGGACTGACACCAGCACCAGCATCAGTCTAATAAGTTGCGTTGATCTTACATCTTACAGCTCCCCAGGTCAGCATATACCCCCTAAGATGTAATATAAATGATAAAACTATCAACTGTTACATGCAGCAGAAGTAAAAACAATGTTTAGCCCATAAACATTATTTGACAAATCAGGTAACAATTTTTCGTAACCATAAGAGATCAATATCTCTGGTAAGAGCTGACAGTGTGACCCTGAGTTAAAATAGTTCAGTCACTGATATTTCAAGATCATAAGCAACAAAATGTCAAAATAATGCAATAATTTACATAGGCCCAATCCTAAAGCTCACACAATTAGAGGTAATGTTATGATCCACATAACCAATAAAACATACAATAGCAAATAACTGAATCAAAATTACTACATCAAACTACACATAAGACTCACAGAGCTACAACTTTACAGACACTTTACAGACACACAGAATTTTCCAGGATGAAGAACAGATAATAGATTTTATCACACCGAGAAAAAGAGTAAATATTAAACGGTGATAATGATATTTACAGAGCAAACATTGACTGGACCGTGTATTGGAAATGTCCCTAAATAACCAAATTATGGAAAACTAGGCATTGACAGTGAAAATAATATTGGCATATAATGTTTTAATAGACAGTTTGATGCTTGTCTTATACTAAATATATCATACTAAATTTGCCAGTGGAACCACAAACCGGAAAGAATATCAGGTTGCAGAACACTGGATCAATGGATCCAGAGAGTTGGCGAAATGTGTCTGATAGAAAACCTGACGCAAGCTGTAAAATTGCAAGAAGCCCATGAAGAAAAAGTGGGTCAAATGGATATTATTCAAAAGAATGCAGGCAGGCAACACTGTGGGCCAGATGGAAAAGACAGAGACCCGTTAGACACACAAAATGTTTGCCTTTTTGAAAATATATCGTGCGTCGGATCTGTCGATGATTTCCCTGAGCACTGAAGTTTGTTTACAACAACAACAGCAATCGTCTTTAGTCTGACGCTAGATTCCAGCTGAGCTGAGCTTCAACAATGGTGAATATTTGTGGGATCAATACAGCGTGTTGGTTGTAAATCCACTAAATTTACTGTGTTATTATTTAAAAATCCAAGAGCTAATGGCTCAGAACCCAATGATCCAGTCACCGTTTGAAAAGCACTCGGTTGGCAAGCGACCAAATTTTAATGGATGGAAATGAGGACTGAGGAGGATGAGACGAACGCAAAGCCAGCGCACGCGGTTGTTCTGCAGAACGCCGTTGACCTGACTTGACCCCGTTGACCTCTGGAGCCCCTGGAGCCGCTACCAGCGTTTACACGGAGAGGAGGTTAACGAACTCCTCCGAGAGCCGCCGTGGCCAAAGGCTAATTGACGACGCAATCACCGCGCCGCATTCATGCTGTCGCGGACGCCCGTCTCAATGGCGAGGTCCGCATATTCACCCCCCCCCCCCCCCCCCCCCCCTCCTCCAAACCCCCCCAGCATCCGCCAGACTCGCAGCCTCAGAGCCGGAACGAAGCACTTCAATAATGCGCTTTGTGTCACCGTCGCGTGCGCGAGTCTGTCGGAATAGTAGCCAAACCGACTTTCAGCAAAATCCCCGAGACATTAAGTTACAGATCCCCCCCCCCCCCCCCCAAACCACATCTGTGCAAAAAAATTAAAATAAAACCAAGACAGATTATGACACGCTGTCAGCAGCAGGGCCTCGGCGGACTGAAGCCACTATTACAACTTTGTCAATTTGATTGCAGCCTGTGACATATGTTGCATGTCACATCCCACCACGTCTCACTTTCCTGTCAGACTTCACTACACAGCCCAATAAAGACAGAAAGACCCCCCCCACACACACACACACACCACCACCACCCCCCCAGCTCAGGACAGAGTAGTAATAGTAGTGTAGGAGATAGCGGCAAAGAATGGAATAGTAGCTGGTAGGAGTTATTACTTTGCAGAGGGGTGAGCTGAACCTTGTGGCTCCTCTGGCCACAGTGATAAAGCAAAGAGTCAGATGCACCGAGGCAAAACTAATCTGGAGTTTTGATGACAAAAGGACGACCTTTATCCCTCCTACACATGCACCGGATGGAGGACCAACAGTGAGAAGGAGAAAATGAGAACTCTCTGAGCGAGCGGAAAATAATAACTCCTGTTACATGTATGTCACCAGCAGCTGGAGAAGCCTTGTGATGTTCTCCATTTCCAGGCCGTGAAATCGCGCTCCCGCTTCCTCTGTATTTCCTGGTTTTTCCCCGGACGCAGCGGGGAGCAGCAGGACCAATAAGGTGTGAGCGCCTGGCTTTTATGTGGTCCACGACGGCAGAGTTACGGAATAGAGGTCGCGGGTCAGGGTGTCCCACAGCACTGAGCCTGACCCCATGGGTCCCGGATGCCTCTCCGAGCTGCCTTTCAACTCGAAAAGGTTATTTATACCTGCATACTTGCAAAGCTGGAATTGAACTAACCTTCAGAATCTAAATACAGTATTAACACTGCCAAGTCAATTCATTTATTGCTTTTAGAGAAATCAGATTTTCATTGCATTTTTTAATATATTATTAAGTGATTTGAAACTCTCTAGCAATTTAAGCTAGAGTAGCAGTTGTGACGCTTGGTAAAATAAAATTAAAAAAAATAGATAGAATAGAGGAAGATTAACCTCATTCTGCCTTTACTCAATAAATATGAAGATCCATCCTCTGGGTACCGTGAACATCTATGTAAAAATATCATCCAACGGAGAATTGTGAGGATTTGATTTCTCGATTTCATGTAAATGAAATTAAGTTTGGAGGGACTGGGAATTTGATCCAAGTAACTCACTGAATGAATGTCATACCTGCATAATTGAGATATTAAGTGATAATGAAAACAGTTGCTGGCTGCAGCACTGCTGTAATATTTAATTTCCACATGACTAAAGTTGGCAAGGCTGCAATGCGCACAACATGAGCTACTTAATCATTGGGGCTTAGGATAAAGGAGGTCAGACCTTTGCTTCACACCCTCAATATTTATAAGTTTGAGTTCTAAGCCTGTTTTGCAAGAGGATTAAACATTATCCCCTCTGTCTATTGGCAAACCCACTAAACAGATAATAAGCACATTATATACAGTATATTTAGGTGAAGCAAGCCCCAGAACTTTCAAACTGAAAAATGAGAGCAGCGCAGGCATCAATGAGGCCACTGCTGATATGAGAACAACGCCATGCACGGCTTTACTAAAAGAGCAGATGCACGCAGTCTGTAGGAGGCACCAGCCGAGAGAGGACATGTGTAATGTACGGCGCGAGAAAATCAAAGATTGCCAGTGAATAATTCAAGAGGACGCACACACACACGGACACACACACAAACACAGAGCCTCTGTCGTCCAAAGTAGGCTAACTGACAAAGCAAACAGATATTTGCATCAGAGCAAACACAGAGTAAGTTTGGTGTGATTCATCGGCAGCCAGCGATCATGAAGTCACGCTCAGCCTCGCTCTCTGAGGATGGAGAACAATCAGACCCAGACACCGATCGCACGCGTTCCAGACGCACACGAGCAGACCGAGTGTGTGTGTGTGTGTGTGTGTGTGTGTGTGTGTGTGTGTGTGTGTGTGTGTGTGTGTGTGTGTGTGTATTTGTCCCCTCCTAATGTCCTAATGCTGCTGCTCTCGGTCCCTGTAGTGTGTGTGTGTGAGTGTGTGTGTGTGTGTGTGTGTGCGCGTGTGTGTGTGTGTGTGTGTGTGTGTGTGTGTGTGTGTGTGTGTGTGTGTGTGTGTGTGTGTGTGTGTGTGCGACAGTCAGGTCAAGCTTAAAAACAGCCCTGGGCTGTAGACTTCCATGACTTCCACACCGCGAGCCAGCACGCGGCCACACGGCGGCACCGGCTCGTCCAGCTCCTGGCTCATGCAGGTGGTCCACTCTTGTCCCGGTCCTCGGCTAAAGCCAAGACTGAATGTCCTCCACTGGTGGGAAAATAGCTGAACTAAACACACTTTACTCACTTAAAAAGTGCAGCTATTCAATTCTGGATTCAGTAATTAAATCCTAGTGAAGATGAGGAAGATAAGCGTGTCCGCCTTGGCCAGGCCCCCCCCCCTCCCTCTAAGGCCTCCCTGCCTTTTCTGTTTGACAGTGAGCAGGTCCCTGTTGGCGCTCAGTGCTCTTTACAATATTGTGGGAAAGGAGAGAGAGAGAGAGCGGGCGGCTGAGTGAGTGACTGAGTGAGTGAGCGAGTGAGGAAAAACAGAGCAGGACTCTGCCAGAAACACTATACGATATCAAAGCGGCCGGTGCCGAGCCAACAGGGCTTTGATAGCGTGCGGGGAGGGGTGCGGGTCAGAAGAAATGCTCAGTGAACTGTTTAGAGAAGGGACCGTGATCTATCGGGATCCCCACATTGAGCGGAGAGCGGGGAGGATGGAGCTCTGAGGTAACTGGATGTCCTGCGGTCTAAAAAATGAAGTAGGGCTTCCTCTCTGTGTCTGCCTGCCGCCGTCTTTCTCTCTCCCCTCTGGCTTTTCCACTTATCTTTAACAAACAGCAGCTCAGGCTCTCAGCCACTGGCTGACAGTTTGTCCTGACAACAAAACACCATGGCAACAACCACAGGGAGAGCCTGTCCGGCTCCAGAGGTCCGCCCTCCTCGGCTCCTTCCGCCGCGCTCCGCAAATCTGGCCGATTTCAATCAACGGGGCCGGCGCGAGCTCGGGGTCGAGACGCCGCGTTTATCAAAGAGGGCGGATCGAGATCGAAAAAAGCCGCCGGCGGAGAAATGTGTCAGGGATGCGGAGGAAAGAGGCAGGAATCTGAGCGACACGGCGAAGGGGGAGGACGGGGGAGTGAGGCAGCAGTTTGAGCTATACGGGCCTCTCCCCCCTCTGCTGACGACACGTACAGCGCTTCTGCTGATGATACAACTCTCCTTACATCCTTCACTCCTCCCTCCCACTCCTACAAGCTGTTTTTAACACCGCACAAGATACCTTATGTCAACCGAAACGTGTTCGGAATGCTGACAAAACAAAAATCCGGCTGTTTACCGACTCACAAACGGGCCGGAAAAAGGAGGAAGACGCGGGGGATCACACAACTAGCGAGGACGAATGAGAGGAGACGGACGATATTAGCCACCGGCTAACGACGCTCAAGCTAGCAGCTGTCTTGCATTAAGCGTTTTAAACTTTTCTTCTTTTTAAAATATAAAAATCACATCGTCTGCATATCTGAGATAAGCAACACTGTTACGTTAAAGTTCTGGGCTAATCACACCCGCCTGTCGACTCCATCAACAAGTTACCAGTCTCACCTGAAGTACACAAATTTCATGTAACACCTCATTCGGCACTTGTTGTCTGAAACCATAAAAATAAAAGCTTCAATAATTCATTTAACACTATTCACATGTCCAAACACACAGCTGTGTTTGGATTAGAGCTTTTATGGAACATTCTTATATAGTATTCAAGCCCAGAAAGTCATCAGGGTGTAAAACTCTGGATTTGACTGTCTGTCAAAATATCACAAATGCCTTAAAGTCACTTTGGAGGTTTATTTTCCTCCACGATCACTATCAAAGGATAGTGTAGGGCAGGTTTGACAAAAATAGACCTGGACTGTAACTCTGCAGTGATGGATGGTCTGGGTTATGAAAGTATCAAATCTGTGCGATTTGATTTAGTTGCAGCCCAAGATAAATAGAGGAAAAAATGGGGAAACTAAGCTGCATAAAAGGCTTGAAATAAGGCTTTTTTTTTTGCCAGGCACTTGATTATGTTGTTTTCCATCCACACGCCATCACCCCGTCTTGTCTTAGCCACTGTAGCGCTAAGCTGCAGAACAGCCTGCACCTCTGCCTCTCATCACCGTCGCCTGACAGCGGCCTCGTCCACCGCTCGGCTTATTCCCCGCCACATTTCAAAACACAAACACGGAAGAGGCCGCCGCGGGTCGGCCGCTTCAGTGTTCCTCTCACATCGCTGCTCAAAAGTAGGTGGGAAAATTACTGTTTGCAGTCCCGGGATTTGTTTTTTTATCCGTCCCTCAGGTCGGAGCTGGATGGAGTCGAAGTGCCTTTGTGCGATCGGCTCCCTCCTCGTGGATCCGGCTGCAAAATTATTTAAAGCTGAAAGCTCTCTGGGTGAGTTTACACGGTTAATGAAGGTTCTTGTGGCAGACTCAATAAGGAGCTGTCTTCGCTTTGTTTAGTCAAGATTTAAATAGGTTTGGCGCCGGGCCTGCAGGTTTGACGCTGAAGTGGTGCCTGTTGGACGGCTTCTAAACGGCGACGTGGCTTTGATTGTATTTTGCTTCTACGTTTTTCAGTTCTAGGCCTTTATTGCACGTCTTGGCCGGCTTCCCCCAACTGCCCACTTGAAATAATGGTAAAGGAATTTTTGGACAGAATCACGTTCTCACATTCATAGGAGTTTATATAAAACACTGATCGAGAAACTAGCGCTGAATAAGGCAGAGGATGTAAATGACAGGAGTGGACGAGAAAGAAAGAGGGGAGGAGGTACAAGAGAGAGAGGGTAGTCGTGTCCTAGGGTCATTAGCAGCATTTTGAAGTCACTGCGTCTTTTCAGCGTATGCTGTTTGACAGGCCCTGCCAACAGAATTAGGGTTGAGGGATGATGAGACGTGTAACTCTGGAAAGTCTGGACTCGACCCACGCTTACAGTACACACAGAAAGAAAAAGATCATGGAGGACAAGGGGGGTGATGGGTAATGATAACCCCGGTCCAACCCAAGACGTGGTCAAGCACTGGGGAGATAACTCCTCGCCCTCCATTTCAATGCACTGAGCCCCCTCCTGTGAATGAACTGAATTCCCAAATTCCAGGCTTAAGATAACGCACCTGGCTAAATTGACACTCTTTATAATTCTCCAATCTCTTTGTAGATATTGATCAAAGAGCTGCTTCGCTCCTGATGCGCAAAACGCGGGAGATGTGAGACACGAGAGCAACACACAATATGGTCCACATTAAGGTCTCTGATCTTCTATCTGGGGCTTTCTGCTACATTCCTTTAGCCAGGGGGTGACGTGTGGGGGAAGGGGGGGGCTGGCATTGTCTATGTGGGAGCCGATCCGTGACTGAGGTGGAGTGGGGAGAACCCTGGCGCTGACGTTGGAAACGGAACCAGCGGGAAGGTGCCGCTGCAGGTTCAGCACCTGCTGTGGCCTTGTTTCAAGCCCAGCATCGAGCCACATCTGATCGTCAGCAGAACCCGATCACAGTCCAAAGGCAACTGATCCGAAGCAACTGGGAACCTTTCAACTGGGAACCTTTTTTTTACCTTTCAATCCTTTTAACCGCTCTTGGTTTCCGACGAGGCGGCTCGCGAGCCGAGTTCTTGGCACCGAGTGCGGGTCGCCCTATGGATCACCAACCGCCTCGGGTTAACACGCTCCACGAGCCGCCTCTATAGGGGCTCAGTCACACTTTGCAATGCGCGAGAAGCAGATATGATCTAATCATTCATCACCACAACCTGCTCTTCACTCACGCTCACATTCATTTTTTCCACTCTATGCGCTATCGCAGCTCCTCCAGTGGAGAGTGGGCCTACTCTATGTTTTGGTGTTTGCCGCTCTAAAAAATGAACCCTTTAAACGGCACAGCGACGGAAAAAGGCCGATCCAGTTCTGATCCTGGTCTTAACTGAAACTATCCCACAGACATGTCGGGCCAACAGCTGCACATCAGCAAGTTGAGACACATTTGCAGGGGGCAGAGTGATGCCCAGATGCATTCTGGGGGATGCAGTCAACGTTCTAAGAGATCAGCCTGGGGTGAAAGCGGATCCTACCCAGAAACAGGTACACGACAACTGGCTGCTGAAAACGTGTTGGCGATCCCGACCTGCGTATTTCCAACAGCGCCGGAGCAGCTGAGGGCGGAATGTTCCTCTGAGGCAAGGCGTTCCACTAATTCAGCAGGCGGCGGGGGAAACTCCAGCGCTCACGCATGCCCACGTAAACACAAGGCGCACATGAAAAGACAAAAACCAAGCGTATTGGTGTGTGATTATGCTCAGATGCACTTGTTCTCTCTCTCTCTCTCACTCGCTCTCTCTCTCTCTCCCCTTTCGCTCATTTCCAGCCGCTTCCTGCCTCTCCACGTCTCATGCCACATTCAGAGCATGAACACCAGGAGTCAGCAAGTCTGGAACCGGCTGCTGAATATTCAGCCCCGCACTTCCTCTTTCTCTCCATCCCTGTCTTCCTCCACTTTAAACCCCTCCTTCGTTTCCCCTCTCGCTCCACTTCCAGCTCGGCTTCTCCCTCCGTTTCCCGACGCAGCTCCGCCGTCGCCGCTGCCTCCGCTCTCTGTGCTCCACTTTCATTAAAGGGCTCTCCTCTGATAGCCCTTCATACAACACTTAATCATCATAACAATAAGAGCACTCGCTCTCGCCGGCGAATCACCTCGAGGGGCCGGTCCTAAAGATCCTCCGCTAACTGATGTCATTAACTGGCGGGCGCCCCGATTGGCGGGAGCGGCCCGGGAGAGCCCGCCCCCAGGTGTTTGACGGAGATCTCGGTGGGAGCACGCGGGTCGGACAGGCCAAGGACGTTCCTCTGACGGGGAAGAGCGGCGAAAAACGCACGCACACGAGGCGCTCGCTTGGATGTACGTGAGCACAAAGCAAAAAGCCGGAGACAAGGAGCGTTTGGTTTTTGCAGACGAGAGAGAGAGATGAATAAGACGATTGAGTAAGGAGGAGGGAGGCTTGAATAACTGTATTTTACATGAATGGATCTTCAGGGAAATGACTGCTCCGTCGCTCCCTCTGCTCTCTATTTTCAGCTGTGATTTGACAACAGGGTTGAGTGAGTGTGTGTGTGTGTGTGTGTGTGTGTGTGTGTGTGTGTGTGTGTGTGTGTGTGTGTGTGTGTGTGTGTGTGTGTGTGTGTGTGTGTGTGTGTGTGTGGTGTTCATCTTGGCTGATTGAGTCTTTGCTGCTATCATGCTGTGGAAGTGACAGCGTGCCACGTTGTGTTGTTGTGTGCACAGGGAAACGCTGGTGGTGGCGGTGATGACGGCTCTACGCACACACACACACACACACACACACACACACACACACACGCGTGCGTGCGCACACTCGCCCCAAAACCACCGTGCAATCACAGCTGTTCTCGGCTGCTATGCGGCATTCGCGCCATCAGCTCAGATAACACACGTGCGCGCGCGCGGACGGTAACACCACACTTGGCAAGGTCGGAAGGTCACAGGGGTATTGTGACAAAGTTGCCTAGCAACAAACACGGGGCACACATCGTTTCCAGCGCGGTCTCCCGCGTGCTCTTGACCAGATCCGAGCGCGGCCGTGATTAATGCGTTGACAGGCGATGATTGTTTTGCACCTGGCTTTCGGCATTCGCGGAGAAATGTGTTGAATGTGCTGGTGCTTCATTATGCGCCGCCATAAATCTTGCACCATTGTCAGCGCTCCGCAGTGAAACCAAAAGGTACAGCAGCACACCCGCTCCTGATGGCTGGAAAAAAAAAGGGGGGGGAATATCTTCTGTATACTTTAGGGTTGTGCATATTTTATGAAGTGAGTTCCTGTGTAAATGTCTCACGCACGGCAGGCAGGCACTTGTCAGCTGCGGCCTCAAGTTTTCGTCGAGCTTAAAAACTGTAGCAGAAGCGCGAAAAAGTAAAACTGCTGCTGCTCAAGTCCTGAACCTTCCTGAACTCTTTATACTCACAGACGTGGCCTCCTGCGGTACTCCGAGCGCCTGCAGACACTGAGGACAGTTACAGGAAAGTGACATTGGCTTTAACTTAGCTGGGTCCATCTGTGCACTAGATTCTTTATAGCTTATTGCAGGAATGGACCTATATAAAGAGTTCTGCAGGAGATGCAGTGTATTGGTTCTCTGTGACATCGTAACCATGAGTTTGACATTTTATCGCATGCACATACACAAAAACATTAGCATTAAATATGTGAGTCATCCACAGCAAAACTAGAATTACTGTCTCAGTCGTCTGCCTCTGCCGAGCAGTCGAGTTGCAGTTTACATACATGTCTGCCCAGACGCCATTAGAAATTCTAATCAGACGTCGTTAGAATTCATCCGAGAGTCCAAGTGTCAGCCTGTGCCAGATGTAATGCAATTCTCCCCAGGCTTCCCTGAGACGACAGCGGGGCAGGCGTAAGGTCGCCGCGACCTTGACCTTTGACCCTTAAAACCGAATCAGTTTATCTCGGCGCCCGAGCAAACGTTTGTCTCACATTTGGAGAGATTCCCTCTGGACGTTCCTGAGATTTGCGACGATCGAGTGGAGAACGTAACGGGATATATAAATAAGGAGCCTGCTGTAGACCCCGTGATTATGTTTGGTATAAAACACTGACAATAAGGAAGTTCGGTCCAGCATTACTCAAATCAAAGTACCACCTGCACTTTAAACCATCAGAAAATCAATAGGAGGCATTTTAAAAATGGAGTCAAAAGCAGTGGCCTCTGTTGTTGCTTTGGTAAGTGATGTCACATGCCGGCCGCTCGCGCCGCTCCGTCTCTTTCCACTGCGCGCAGCGGAACAAAGCGGAGATGGCAGAGAAACCCATCTTTAAAAAGAAACTGCACAGTGTTGTGGAATAATTTGGAAAACTGTCACAGAGAGTGAATCCTATCTCGGAGAATGCCAGTCACGCACGCACACACGCACACGCACGCACGCACGCACACACACACACACACACACACACACACACACACACACACACACACACACACGGGACGTTGGTGTTTACATCATATGGGAAGGTATTTTTTCCCCTCACACTGCCAGGGAACAGGCCCACGCATGGACACACAGACGCTGACTAAGGCCCTAAGACTCCTGGGGGGGAGGGGGGGTTATGGGGCATGTGTACAAATGTGTGTGTGCATAATTACCGCAGTCATGCATCTGTGTCAAAGCTGCTAAAGCTCAAAAGGTTGAGTTGCATTTGTGTCCTGATGATCATTTTATTAGAAAATCTGCACATTTTCCATGTGTGTGTGCATCTGTTTACACCCTTCGTGTGTGTGTGTGTGTGTGTGTGTGTGTGTATGTGTGTGTGTGTGTGTGTGTGTGTGTGTGTGTGTGTGTTACTACTCTGTAAACTGTTAAGCGACCGTGTGTTGTGGTGTGATTTCCCTCCGGTTTAGGGTTTGAGGTTAGCGAGAGACAGAGTGGAAGCGGGCGGCAGGAAGACAGAGTGTATTTGTGTTGTGTGTGTGTATTCGGGTCTGTTAAAAGCTCGCCGTCCGTCCATCCAACAGTGGCTGATGTTCAGAGCTCCCACCACAACACAACTGGCCGACCATTCACGCCGAGACACAAATAGAGCACTCCTCGTCTGCATCTCAAAGCGAGCTAAAAACAGATACTTTCGTCGGCCCGACCGCCGAATGACGCTGTGTTTTCTTTCACTGAAATAAAAGAGCAGAGGAGAACCAGCGTCGTCGTCGCTCTCCCTTTTTATTCGCTGCCCGGCTGAGATTGTTGCAGCTCCTCCGGATGGGAAAGGTCAACCAGACGCAGACGGAGGGCAACAAGGAGATGGAGTTACCGGCTGCGAGACACCGGGGGTATCGCTTTCACACAGGGGCCGGTCTCAAAGGGGGTGGGGGGGGTCTGTGACGGGCGTTTGTGCTGCGGGAGCGACTCGCTAACGCGGCCCATCCAGTAGAATAAAGTATCTATTAGCTGCAGAGTTATTCCCCTTTAAGGGAAAGGAAGAAGGGAAAAGACGGGGAGAGAACATGTTATATAAATCCGACCTGAGGTCATCCTTGTCTCCACACATAATTATGCAGGCCAACACACACACACACACACACACACACACACACACACACACACACACACACACACACACACAACGTGTATGGCTGTGTCCAACTTATGACATCACTGTAGCTAGCCAGAAGAACAGGAGAGTCAGAGAGAGCCAAGCTGACGTCATCCCATTCACTCAGTGTCAATTACGTAATCACAGGGTCCAAAGCCTGTGGGACAGATATGCTGTGTGTGTGTGTGTGTGTGTGTGTGTGTGTGTGTGTGTGTGTGTGTGTGTGTGTGTGTGTGTTTGCGCGCGTGTGTGTGCGCATTCAGGGCAAGAACACATAATTGCAATCTCATGTGTGAGAGCAGACATAAAATGAGGCGTGTTGATGACATCATGAGCGGGAGGCGGCCTGGCGCGAGCGCGGCAGCTGTGACACGCAGCGAGCGTTTGGCTGGAGAAGGAGGAGACGGAGCGCTGAGAACGGGAGTTACGCAACAGCGATCCAACTCCACAGACTTCAAAGTGCCTTTTAGGCCTTTTCTCTGTGCACAGTGAACACACGCATCTTGCTCCAGGAGTGAAGGCCACGGTGGAATCCGCACGCAGGCTGGTGTGGGTACAGTACGCGCTCGCTCGCTCGCTCGCCCCTCGCACCCCCTCACTTCTAAACAACGCTTCCTAAGGACAGGAAATC